>NC_143157.1:1284303-1605379 GCF_041381405.1 Jatropha curcas
TTGTTGGACCATTGACCAGTAACTTCACCCTGATTTTGACTCTATTTAACGATGGAATTAGGAAGTGGTATAGAAGAGTTATTTGTTCCTCTATGTTTTATCTGTCCATGAGTTTTTGAATCACCTAATTTGGAGTTATAAATTGAGAGATATGACCAAAATAGTACAGACTGTGCAAGCTGGAAATCAACAGTCTGGACGGACTGGAAGTTGCTCATTTCGGTAAATATTTGCCTACCTTACCAATGTAATTAAGAGATGTGGTAGAAGACAAATTTGTAGCCTAATGTGTTAGCTAACCATAGAAGGCAGAATCACCTAAATTGGAGTTATATATTGAGATCTGTGACCAAAATAGTATAACTTGTGCAGGCTGGAACCCAACAGCAGGGCAGACTGACAGTTGCTACTTGAGCTCAATGTTTGACTACCTTACCAACGTAATTAAGAGATGTGGTAGAAGACAAATTTGTAGCCTAATGTGTTAGCTAACCATAGAATGTAGAATCACCTAAATTGGAGTTATAAATTGAGAGATATGACCAAAATAGTATAAACTGGGCAGGCTGGAAACCAACAGCAGGGCAGACTGGCAGTTGCTACTTGAGCTCAATATGTGACTACCTTGCCAACGTAATTAAGAGATGTGATAGAAGAAAACTTTGTACCTTAAGATGTTAGCTAACCATAGAATTTAGAATAACCTAAATTGGACGTATACAGAAAGAGTTATGATAGGATTTGTGAAACATGTACAGGCTGTCTGGCAGATTTCAAGAACACATTAGAAATGATGTTGGAATGCATATGTAGATTCATTCACCCGAAAATTATTACTGCATTTTACCTTCTAAGTGAACTTAATTCAAACTAAGAATTTCCTTAATCTGAATGGTAAAATGTAGTTCAATAAATATTAGTAAGAATTGCATCGCGGGTGCAATAGCTAGAGTATTTCCATGCAAGTTACTTTATACATTATCAATGGTATGCATTATTCCTCATTAGATATTTTCTAAATAATTCTTGTATTATCACAATACACATAATATGCTCCATTAAGGTTAGGCAAAAACCACGTAGATAAGACTATGTCGCGACATAGGATAGCAGATCTGCACCCCATACAGTTTGGTACTCCAGCTACAGGCTGTTGAGTGGATATGATTTATATACGGGCCATAACAGCCCAGCCATACAGTATTCATCCAGTTTCATACAGTTCATACAGTTTTTCTTATCACTTTGGTTTCACTATAACCTTATGGAGCCATGCAGTTATGTGATTTATTATTTATAAAGTATACGATGGTTAATAAAAGTTGCAAAATTTATACAGCATCATGAACAGCAGGTAAAATCATGAAAGTATAATGATATGTGTGCTTATATGTTTATTGTTTTATTTCTTATTAAATTGAGATATCCACTGAGCATTATTTGCTCAGCGAGTTATTTATTTAACTCGTAGGTTTCGAGACTGGACCGTAGAGAATCAGCTTACAACTGCTGCAGTTCATCTGTGGAAGACTCAGTCTTCAGGGTAGCTACTCATTTGGATATTTTGATTCTGTCTATCCTTATCATGGCATGTACAGGGCACACAGTTGGGCCCATTTCATTTTGAAAATTAGTATCATGTCTTGTAAAAATATTAAGTACATATCTATATTTTCCTAATGTAAAAAGCAACAGCTTGACATCATAATCAGCATACAACATGATATTAGCATGAAAGGACATAGGTTCAACCAGATTGTAGCGTCTCAGCTCGGTTCATTTGAGTTAACGGGTGGACCGGGAAGGGATGTTACAAATTTTGGTATCAGAGCACTAGTTTAGTTCCTCGGGCTTAAATGCATATGTCATTATAGTGTACATGCCATGACTACCCTGATGAACTAAGCTGTTGTTATTTTTATAGGAGGATGTCACAGGAAGGTGAAAGCGAGTCACACGCCTCCAGAGCTGTGGAGGGTGAGGCTCCAGTAGCACCAGGTCAAGAGGTGCTGTTAAAGCAACTTGCAGATACGTTTAGACAGATTGCAGGGGTGGTACCTCAGGCATCAGTAGTAGTAGACAGAGAAAGAAAGTCCCCACTAGAAAAGCTTAGAAAATATGGTGCAAAAGAATTCAGAGCTAGCAAGGATGACAATCCCGAAACAGCTGAGTATTGGTTAGATGGTACTTTAAGAGTCCTGGAGCAATTACAGTGTACACTAGAGGACAAGTTGATTTGTGCCACGTCATTACTGATAGAGGAGGCATACACATGGTGGACTACTGTTCAACAGAGAGTACCAGCAGAGCAGCGTACCTGGCAATTCTTTTTGGATGAATTCAAGAAAAAGTTCATCACAGAGGCTTATCTTGATGCTAGAAGGAAGGAATTCTTATACCTGAGACAGAACAGAATGTCAGTTGCAGAATACGAAAGAGAATTCAACCAGATCTCACTTATGAAGAAGAACCAGTTCAGATCCTAGCCAGAGAAATTAAAGAATTGTGAAACAAGAAAATAGCATTGGTCAAAGTTCTTTGGAGGAATCATAAAACAGAAGAAGCAACTTGGGAATCTGAAGAAATCATGCGACAACAGTATCCGCATTTGTTCACAACAGGTAAACTTCGGGACGAAGTTTTTTATTTAGAAGGGTAGAACTGTAACATCCTACTGAATCGAATCGTTGCATAGAGTCGAGTCGAGTTGGGCCGAACAAGAACCCAGTTCGAGCCATTTAAATCCAGAGTGGGGTAGAATGGGATGTAACTTAAATAAGTAAAAGAAGTGGACTTACTTGAATGAAACAAAAAGATCAAAGTATAAGGAGTAGGACTTACTTGCACTAAAATATAAAGTTTAGGTATTAAAATGTAACATATGGAAAATATAGGTACTATTTGGTAATTTTTAACACACAATCAAAGATAAATTTGGACTACACGAGACTTCCATTTCAGTTTGCCTTCTTCATTTTCTTCATCTTCATCTTCAACGTCTTCTTCATCTTCATCTTCCTCTTCATCTCCTTTCATCTTTCTCTTCATCTCCTTCCTTTCTCCATCCATTTTCATGTGATTTAAACACTAAATTCAACCTAGAACTCTATCCAAGTAAGTAGCCCTTCTTGATTTTCATACTTTTGTGATATTTTAGATGATTTCTAAGAGTTATTATGTATAGGAGAGGGGAACTCAAAGTTGGAAGAAAAGGAAGCTAAGAAGAGGATTTAAAGCTCTTTTGGTTGAAGGTTTGATATCTCTTTTAGTTTTTCACATTTTCTTGCATGAAAACTTGTGTAGTGTGTTGATAATGAAAACATATATTGCTGAATGTTGAATTAGAGGTCTGTAAATGGTGATAAAGCATGGGATGAATTGAATGAATGAAGTAGATATTGATTTCATGCTGAACCCAGTTTGTTGGACCATTGACCAGTAACTTCACCCTGATTTTGACTCTATTTAACGATGGAATTAGGAAGTGGTATAGAAGAGTTATTTGTTCCTCTATGTTTTATCTGTCCATGAGTTTTTGAATCACCTAATTTGGAGTTATAAATTGAGAGATATGACCAAAATAGTACAGACTGTACAGGCTGGAAATCAACAGTCTGGACGGACTGGAAGTTGCTCATTTCGGTAAATATTTGCCTACCTTACCAACGTAATTAAGAGATGTGGTAGAAGACAAATTTGTAGCCTAATGTGTTAGCTAACCATAGAAGGCAGAATCACCTAAATTGGAGTTATATATTGAGATCTGTGACCAAAATAGTATAACTTGTGCAGGCTGGAACCCAACAGCAGGGCAGACTGACAGTTGCTACTTGAGCTCAATGTTTGACTACCTTACCAACGTAATTAAGAGATTTGGTAGAAGAAAAATTTGTAGCCTAATGTGTTAGCTAACCATAGAATGTAGAATCACCTAAATTGGAGTTATAAATTGAGAGATATGACCAAAATAGTATAAACTGGGCAGGCTGGAAACCAACAGCAGGGCAGACTGGCAGTTGCTACTTGAGCTCAATATGTGACTACCTTGCCAACGTAATTAAGAGATGTGATAGAAGAAAACTTTGTACCTTAAGATGTTAGCTAACCATAGAATTTAGAATAACCTAAATTGGACGTATACAGAAAGAGTTATGATAGGATTTGTGAAACATGTACAGGCTGTCTAGCAGATTTCAAGAACACATTAGAAATGATGTTGGAATGCATATGTAGATTCATTCACCCGAAAATTATTACTGCATTTTACCTTCTAAGTGAACTTAATTCAAACTAAGAATTTCCTTAATCTGAATGGTAAAATGTAGTTCAATAAATATTAGTAAGAATTGCATCGTGGGTGCAATAGCTAGAGTATTTCCATGCAAGTTACTTTATACATTATCAATGGTATGCATTATTCCTCATTAGATATTTTCTAAATAATTCTTGTATTATCACAATACACATAATATGCTCCATTAAGGTTAGGCAGAAACCACGTAGATAAGACTATGTCGCGACATAGGATAGCAGATCTGCACCCCATACAGTTTGGTACTCCAGCTACAGGCTGTTGAGTGGATATGATTTATATACGGGCCATAACAGCCCAGCCATACAGTATTCATCCAGTTTCATACAGTTCATACAGTTTTTCTTATCACTTTGGTTTCACTATAACCTTATGGAGCCATGCAGTTATGTGATTTATTATTTATAAAGTATACGATGGTTAATAAAAGTTGCAAAATTTATACAGCATCATGAACAGCAGGTAAAATCATGAAAGTATAATGATATGTGTGCTTATATGTTTATTGTTTTATTTCTTATTAAATTGAGATATCCACTGAGCATTATTTGCTCAGCGAGTTATTTATTTAACTCGTAGGTTTCGAGACTGGACCGTAGAGAATCAGCTTACAACTGCTGCAGTTCATCTGTGGAAGACTCAGTCTTCAGGGTAGCTACTCATTTGGATATTTTGATTCTGTCTATCCTTATCATGGCATGTACAGGGCACACAGTTGGGCCCATTTCATTTTGAAAATTAGTATCATGTCTTGTAAAAATATTAAGTACATATCTATATTTTCCTAATGTAAAAAGCAACAGCTTGACATCATAATCAGCATACAACATGATATTAGCATGAAAGGACATAGGTTCAACCAGATTGTAGCGTCTCAGCTCGGTTCATTTGAGTTAACGGGTGGACCGGGAAGGGATGTTACAATATAAGAGCCTAAAACATATATTTCTTTCATTAATTCCCAATATTTCTCATGAAACTTATTCTTCGTTTATTATAATCAAAGTAATCATAAATTCTTATTTAAAATTCAAATAAATCATGAAACTCATACTTTGTCATAAGTAACTTAACATAGAGATTTTATGTCATAAAAGTCAAATTTTCATATGTAATACACATGCTCATCAACCAACTCCATGATATCATTTCTTAAACATATATAAGCATACTATTATGCTAAGCATACATATTTCAAGGCAATTTCTCCAATATCCTCATAATTCAAGTCATAGGAACTAAAAGCAACACATATATGATTTTATAATAAAAACATTCTTTTCTCATTCAAAATTATCCAAAATACTCATACAAGAAATGTGACCTAATCACACATGGTTCATACATGCATTGCTCTTTTTCCCAAAAATTAAGTCATAGAAAATTCCACCTTTTTCAATAGATAACAAGTGTAGTTATACTAGACTTTACACACATGCTAATTATCATGAAACAAGGGCATACCATCATTTAAAGGTATTTTAATACTCAAAAGATTACCTTTCTTATGTTATGGCATAAGTATCAAAAAGTAATAAAAAGCTCCTATCATGCATTCTCAAGCCTGTAACCACTCTAGCATTTTCAATTATGTCTCAATACCACCTAATGAAGGTCTAGCTCATCAGTTACACACTATGCATGCAAAATCCCCAATTTTTGCCATACTTCTGTCATAGAAAACTCATGAAAACTTTAGCAATCTTTACCACATGCCAAATACTCATCTAGCATCATTGTAAGAGTATTACTAAGCAAAGAAAGCAAGAAAAACTTAAGGTTACTTCCCCTAGTATGTTCGGCCACTCATGGAAATAATAGGGAAAATTGATTTCTTCCTCAAATAAACATACAACTACTCTTAAAACTTACCCAAGATCACAATTTCTCATCCAATTTAAGACAATTTAGACTTTGAACACAAAATCCTAAATTTTCCATAAACTTAGGTCATGGGAAAAATATCAACTCAATATATTTATGTAAGGCAAGTTTATCATCACTCAAAACATGTACTTAGCATAATATAGGGAACCTAAGCATTTAATTAAAAAGAAAGAAAAGCAAGTCTTACCAGCCCAGGGTGGTTTAGCCTCTATGAGAAGAAAGGGGAGGGAGTGATTTTCTCTTCAATTAATCATACAATAACATTTAGAATTCACCCAAGAACACATTTAATCCAACACAACACATCATTAAAGCCAACAATTGAGATTTTTTCAAATATTTCTCATAAACTGTAAAAATTGAAATTTGCAAAAATTGGAAAGAATGGAAGATTCATGAGTATTAAACTTAATAAAAGCTTTAGAAAGCTTCAAGAACTCCCCTAAACTTTGCTTTTCCCTTTATCTTTGGCAGAGGGTTCTCCCACCTCTAACAAAGAAATTTCCCAAATTACAAAAATAAATAAGAAGGAGAAGAAGTTGGAGCATGTAATGCATGCAAATGTGATAGGAAAATCAAAACCCCAATAACTAAAAAAAAAAAAATCCTAAAATTACTTACTTGAAATGTAGAGAAATCCCTCAAATTCTTTAATCCCACAAGCTTAAATCCACCAAATAAGTCTTAATCTTCAAGGAGAAACACTAGGAATGGGTTTAACTTAGAGCATTTAAGGAGGTTTTGGTGTGGAAAGCAAAAGAAAATGGAAAGGGAGATTGGGGGGGGGGGAGAATTTGGCCAAGAGATGGGGAAAGAAGAGGAAAAGAAATATTATCACAAAAGGAGGGAATTTGCCTTTTATGGTCATTAAGGGCATTTTGGTAATTTATGACTACTTTCTTAGGAAGTTTTGATTGGGTGGCTCAGATCAAGTCAAGGGTAATTAAATCTAATGATTAGAAATATTCTCCAATAAACTCCTTTATAATTATTTATCTCTACAATAATCATTAAATTACTCCATAAAAATAGTTCTCCAAATTTTTAATAAAAACACCCTAATTCACTATTCACTAATAACTTAAATTCTCTAAATAAATTCATAACTAAACTTTGACCCACCAAAATAATGCACCTACACTCCAAAAATAATAAATAAAACATAAATAGTAATTTTTTCGGACCGAAATAATATTGGTTCTCAGACAGGAGGTACTATTCATAGACCGGTAAACTACTAGTTCAGACATTGAAAAATAGGCGTTACAATAGCCACAACTAGTGTGGTTCAAACTGGTAACAAGCCGAGAATAAAGCTAATTCGAAAAGTTAATAATGACTTTTATCTAATCTTTTATTCATAACTCAAGCTACATGCAATATTTTTGAATAATTCAAGAGGTATTGAAAAATAAACATCTTGAGTTTTCCAATGGTATACTGCATACTAAAATCTAGCTTAAAACATGCCTGAACTGAGAGAGAGAAATCGTGACAAAAGATTGAAAATAAGCTAGATTAGACTAAGCCAAAAGCATTAACCGCCCAAAGCCTTGAAAACTGTAAGCTTGGTGCGGCAGCTGCCAAGGCTAGCAACTCTCGCACACAAGTGCATAACCACTATCCCTTTAACGCATGGTTGGTGTGTCCTCAAAGGCCTACAATCTAATTTTCCTATTTTTGCACTTTTCTGACCTTTTCATTATAAACAGAGGCTTTCTACTACAAATAGAGGCTTTCTACTTCATTCTATAACATTTCAGAAATTCTTACTTGAGCTACTATAAGAATTTCTCTCTTTTCTCTTTATTTGCTTCTTAAACATTCTAAACAAGCGAGGTTGAAGTCCTATCGAACTTATTTTCTCAACATATCTTTTACTTCTCTTTCTTCCTAAAATAATTCTCTTTGATATAATTTGAGTTTCTAAATAAATTCTTTTTATATAATTTGGTCAACAAAGGTGGAAGTAAAAATCTGATTGAGTTGTTCAAGCAATCTCAAAGGCTAAGAAAGTTAACAAAGTTAACAATATACCATGACTTGATAACTTTTGACTTGATTACTTCTTCTTCTCTTTTACAATTTAGGTAAACAATATCCAAAAAATATGATAAGGTAAACTAAAACGAACAGTAGACCTGCATTGTTTTGATTCTCGATCTAATTATTGGTCTAATGGATTTATAGGCAGATTTTGAAATTGATATCTAAATTGAGAATTAAATCAATCCACCTTAACTTTTCAAATATTTAGATAGTCATGACATGTTACTAGACAGTGTACTTGACCTTCAAATATTAATTAATCAATTTAATTTATATTTTTTTGCCAATATATTTGGAACCTAGAAGGCCACACACATAAGAATAGATATGAGAAAGTGAAAATGAGAAATCGAATCAAGTATAACTTGATTACAAATTAGTTTTAGAACATTAAGGGAAAAATTGTAATTTATATTTAATTATAATTTTACTTAAATTATTAAGTATTGACGTAATTGATTTATATCTAAAATTTATTAAGATAAATTTTAAATTAAATAAATCTAATATTTTAATTATGATTTGTTTATTTAAATAGTTAAATAAATAAATATAATAGATTAAATTGAAAATCCTATTGCTATTTGTATTATGATTTATTTATTTAAATTGTTTAAATAAATAAATAGGCTCATATATATTTTATTTATAGTTTATTTATTTAAAAGGTAAATAAATAATTATAATTAATTTATTTATGATCTAAGGATTTCATATATAAGGTTTAAGAGACAATAGAAAGACTATAGTTGCTGGTCATAGCTACAAAACAAAACATAAAACCTACGATAGCTAGCACCATCATATGCTCTAACCTCTCAACCCTCTAAAATAGTTTTTGTGTTTTTTTATTTTCCATCCGTGTGGATACTACTAGAGGGTGGATATTGAGACGACTCGTGATTTGCGACAATCTAGCCACGTAGATCGAAATTTCGAAGAATCTATAAAAGATGTATTCTTCTAAATAATTTTATTACTGTAATCATTTAAATGGATTCCTGTTAGTATAATTAATTTGTTTTAATTATATTATTTCGTTGCGTGTTATTGATATTGAAACCCAACAGTGGTACAACAGACATCGTTTAAATGTTTATGGTGCAAAATAATATATTGATTGTGGGGATTAATTTCGAATTAATTCATGTGCTGAGTTTTGGTGCTTTAACAAAAAATAGTTCTGATGTTCATTAAATTTTTCACAGATTAATTTTCCATCAAATTTGATTTAATAAATTTAATAAAATTTTTTTTTGAAAAGTTCATTTTTCCCGCGATCCAGTCACTGATCTGTTAAAGGATGAGAAGTCGGTGGTCTTCTGACCATTTTACAACAGTCCTTGAGGCTTGGCACGGCCGGCAGCGACGCTGGCCATGGTCGTTCTCATCTGCAGTAGCAGTGCAAGGTTTTGTCAATTAAAACCTATTTTGGAGAAGATGAAGTGAAATTTCATTTTGGTCCCTGATTGTTTTTAATGTTTTCGTTTTGCTTATGATACATTAGCAAATTCATCTTCCAATTAATTGACACATGCAGGCCAATGTTCAAATTACTTAAGAAGGGAGCTTTCAAGCAGTGGAATGACGAATGCAATAAGCTTTTGAAATGATTAAGTACTTACTTAAACCTCCTAGACTGAGAAAACCACTGGTGCATACTTACCAATAATTAAGGAAGCCATGGAGCGCAATACTATTGCAAAATGTTGAGAGTTCAAACAAAGAAAATGATATATACTACTTGAACAAATGCATGCTATTGCACAAGCTTAAGTATAATCAACTTGAAAAGTTATGAAGTTACGTCTTGCGCTAATCTGGATTTGCCATTCATATACTAATATTCTTGCTAAAAAGCCCCTAAAAATTCTTTATCGAAAGACTCATTCTTGACAGTAATATGGAAAAATGGAAGGCAGTTTTGGTAGCATTTGGTTTGTTTAATATTTCTAGAAATCAATCAACGGTGGTGTTTTATCCGATCAATTAGCAACAACTCTTATAAATGGTGAATTGGTGAAACTTGAATTTCTCGTTGAGGACATCTTACAAGTTTAATGTACTTTGATGATGCTTTAGACAATAAAGGTTATAGTGTCGAGGTAGTCTTTATAATATCTTAAGGGGAACAAATGTCCTCTAGCTTTCAAACTTTCATTCGAGTTTATAAATAATGAAGCTGAATATGAAGCTACACAAAATTCAATGTCACCATTTTTTTCCTTGTAGGTCACAGACTAAGGGACAGTTAAAGCAGTCAACAAAACCATTAAGATCATATTGTATTGTAGAAAATTATTGAAAATCACAAGAATTGGCATGAAACATTGCCTTTTGCTTTGTGGGGATATCAAATTTCCATTCGAACGCCAACAGGGATAACACCATACTCATTGGTGTACGAAATGGAAGCTGTCTTGCCAATTGACATAAAAGTCCATTCAATAAGAATCTTATAAGAAACTCAACTCAATGAAACAAATTTGATAAAAGGGTACCATGACCAGTTGAACCTTATTGATGAAAAGAGAATGAGCACTCAGTATCAGATTAAGGATTATCAATAGAGAATAGCAAGATACTTCAATAAAAGAGTCAAGAGTAGAAGATTACAAGAAGGGGATATCGTGTTTAAGGAAATCGAAAAATCATGTGCATGATCTAAAAGGAAAGTTAAAAAAAAAAATTGGGTTGGTCCTTATATAATCAAAAAGCTTCCATTAGACGGAACTGTGATCTTAATGGATGTGGATAAAGTAGAGTTTTCTAATCCTTGTAATTTAGACTAGCTCAAGAATTTATTTTGTATGAATATAAACTATACATAAACTGAAGTATTGTATTTATAAGAACTACATTATTATGATTATCTCAAAACTATAATTTTTGTAATCATATAGACTTTTTACAAAATTGAAATATGTAAAGAGCCCAACTTGGGTCTGGTCCAATTCATAATAAAATTGTTCTCTTTCCTAAGATCATATACATGTATTGCTTCGCTTATCTTTTAAAAAAAATGAAAAACTGTTTCATTTAGATCATATTTAAAAGAAAAGGATAAACCAAAGATATAAGAACATAACAAGATAATAACAAACTTTTTATTCAGTCTTCATTTTATTCCAAAAGTTTATTTCCTTACAACTTACTCATTCCTACAAAGTATTCCTAAGCAAAAGTTCCTAATTTGCTTTCTAAAGAGTTTAAGTAGCCTTTCTCCTCTTAGAATTCATATCTTCCTCACCATCATTTGAATCGTATTCAGTTTTGAGTTTAGCCAATACCTCTATAACCTCCATATCCCCAACAGTCTCCACGATAGTAGTCTTCATAATAAGATCCTCTCCCATAATAGAAACAGTCCCCTCACCATCTTCTAGCTCAATCAATAAGACAGCTCTCTTAACCTTTTCAGTGGGCCAAACCATATCAAAAAATTAAGCATCATATCCCTCCAAAGTAACAAAATTACCTATGGGTCTCAAAAAATGACAAGATCAAGCCCAACTGCTCATTATAGCTTTAGCAATAGAAGTAGAAATCTCAGAAGAAGGATACTTGGTCAAACATCCCAATTGTCTTAAAAGCCTTATCCCTTGATAAAAAGTTAGTAATAAAGAAATCTGGCAAATAAACCATTTTATATTTAAAGCTCATGGTCACGAATGAGTTAATATTATACCAATCACAATACCATAGAAAATCCTCATAATCTAATTCATAAAGTTAACGAGCCCATCTCTTAATAAAAGCAAAAGAAACTTAAATAGGACGCATGTTGTCATGCCCGACTCTAACCACGACAGGAATTGTCGACTTTGGATCAAGCCAATTTCATCCCATACTAGATTGGCAGGACCCCTATGATTTTGTCCTGGAGGTGAAATGGAAAACTTTCGGAGAGGTCGAACATCCTAGGATTTCCATTAAGCGAGCATGCTTAACCCTAGAGTTCTTCTAACTCTCCAAGCCATTTCACCAAAAGGCGCCTCTGATGATTAGTTTCCCCCTTTTCGATTCATTCCTGTGTCCCGCATTCCATTACCCATAGCTAACCTACCATCCTAGAAGCTAGCCAGAAGCTTTACTCTACTCGCTCTATTACGATCACTTTGTCGGGTTGGGATGTCACACATGCGATACTACGTGTATGGTAACCTCATAGGAGGGGCCACCACCTTAAGGTGATCTTCAAGAAGGAGGAGAAGAAAGAAGAGGAGCGGTGAAGAGATTAGGGATTAGGGATTTTTTTTGGAAGTGAAACGATGAGTTTTGTAAAAAACGGTGTGTTTTGATATGTTGGGTTAAGTAACTTAACCCAACATAGTTTTATGGGACTCAATTTATTAATTTTTTATTTAAAACCCTAACTGAAATTGAATTTAGGGTACTAATAATACAAAACTTTTAATTGGGGGTGTCAAGGAGACGAAGGTTAGTTTAAGGTGTTTTTGCAACAAGTTGCATAGGTGAGGGTTTTTTTATAGGTTAAGCCAATTTGAACTTACTAACACTCAAAGTACAGATGTCGACTCTTATTTTGCTTATTATTGCTTGCTCTCTTGTTTTTGTTACTTTGTGAAAATACTCATCTTAATGGAAAGAAGAGGCATTTAAGCTTTTTTGTGTGTCTTATTGCAACAAGTTGTTACTCAAGATACAATTTTGTGTCAATGTTTAGTTTTAGAAAAAAAATGATAGAGTGAGTTTCGGTAGCAATTTTTTTATAGTCAATGGGATCATAAAAACTAGAAAGGGAAGGACAAGAATAGGAGGAAGAAGATAAGTGCTTTTAGAGCACTAGGCCTTTCTTGGCTACTTAACTGATTATACTGCAAAAATGACCTTTTAGATCCTTTTATTTCTCTATTCCTTTTTTCATTTTTCTCTTTTTTCTGCTGCAATTGATTTTATGATTTTAGATGTATATTTAATCATGAACTTGAATTCATCAATTGGATTACTTATTCAAGATTAACTTTTCTCTGTTCCTTATTGTCAGAAAGCAAGGAAATAGGAGGAAAATGTGGGATCAAATTTTCTCATCATTTCCCAATTAGTGCACATAATGAGGGAATAATTATAGGAGGAGAATAATTCCTCTCTTTATTGTTTATTTCTTTCCTTGTATAAACCTATGCCTTAGCTATATTAAGATATTGTACAGCAGTAGAATAAATATATTAACACAATTCTTCCAGATTATGTCTCAAATAATACCATTTAACATGGTACCAGAGTAGGTTCAATGATTCTAGGACAAAACTGCTCATCATTTACCAACTTACCAATAGAAATCCGGCTACCATGTCCAAAGACGGCAACTCCTCATCAGCCACCAGTTTACCAACCCAGAAGACTCCGGCTACCATGTCCGAAGACAGCAACTCGGGGAAACAGTCTAGCATCAGCAACGATGACTTGACAATTCAATTAGCAAATCTCATAAAAAATGGCCTTAGTAACCAAAACCAAAAACAAACCCTTACAAATAATTTAATCATCAGCATCAAATTAAACAGCCAAAATTATGCGCTATGGGCACGCATGATTAAGGTTGCAATTGGAGGAAAATCAAAGGCCCTGTTGAGCCACCTCACTGGAATTCCAGCGCCACCACAGATCGGTGATGAAAAGTACGAGCAATGGGAACAAGACGATCCCATTATGTTCTCATCGTTAATTCAAAATATTGAACCCCAATTGGCAAGCAATCTGACTGAATTTCCCACAGCAAAAGCATTGTGGAATGCTCTTGTTACAACATACAGCAGTGGTAGGGACCAAATCCGATGACCTCAGAAGCAGACATAGCCACATACAACAGAATCCGTCAAGAACAAAAGCTGTTCTAGTTCCTGAATGTAATTGATCAGGGATATAATCAAATTAAAAGAGAGATCTTAAGACAAGATCCGCTACCCTCACCGGAAGCCGCCTACGCCACTGTTCGGAAAGAGGCAACCCGCCTTAATATTTTGGGACTGACTTCTCGAATCCCGTCACAAAAGGGCATAGGCGGCGGATTGATTGCAATCAGGATTGAAGCCATGGGAATGGCAGCACAGGGCCAGTGACGGTCAGGCTCTGCCGGCAAGCCAGGCGGATCATCATCCCGTTCAGACATGGCAAAACTCAAGTGTACTCACTGTGGGATAAGTAAACACACGAAAAAGAACTGTTTTCGAATTATGGGATATCCAGAATAGTGGAATGATGGACATAAAAGGGACGGACAAGCCACAGGAGGTAAAGCCGCCACTACCGTGAGCAACCCTGAGGCCACCAGCAACAGCAGTGGTGGCCAAGGAGGCGTCGGAGATGGAGGCAGTATTGGAGGAGCAATGGTGGCTAGGGCTGAAGAAAGGGGTAATACAGGATATAAAGGTAAAGGGTTTGGGAATTTCCTCCTAAACCCTTCCAATTTGGATAGTTTATTATCAGGCTCCTCTTTTTTGGACCTATTACAAATTGACCCAATAAAAATTTTGTCTATTGCTAATATGGTCTTAAATTTTGATAACAGTAAGAATGCCTCATGGATTTTTGATTGTGGTGCCACTGACACCATGACATTTAATGCACACGATATTAAAATACAGTCAAAACCCACAAAGACACATGTTGGAGTAGCCAATGGGGGAATAGTCTCTTTAGAGGAAGCTGGGTCTATTAAAATATCACCCACACTAAAATTATTGAACTATCTTTATGTCCCTTCACTTTCACATAAATTGTTGTCTATTAGTCATGTAACAAAGGAACTTAATTGTATCGTGCTAATGACCCCCACTTTCTGTATACTGCAGGACATCAGGACGGGAACGATTATTAGACTTGGCACTGAGCGCTAAGGACCGTACTACGTGGATGAATTTGCCCAACACGGTACTGTGATGCTAGCACATGGAACTGCGGATCGAGAAGTTTGGCTTTGGCATCGGAGATTAGGACATCCATCCACTGGTTATTTACATCTTTTATTTCCTAAACTCTTTAAATCCAATAATGTATTACATTGTGAGACTTGTTTTTTGGTGAAAAGCCATAGACACACTTTCAGGCCAAATCATACTAAGGTTTTCATTAGTCCATTCTGATGTGTGGGGTCCAACACCTGTCATGGGAGGGCAAGGTTTTCGCTATTTCTTGATATCTGTGGATGACTGTACTCGCATGACGTGGGTATATTTTTTGAAAAACAAGTCAGAGGTTGTTGATAAACTTATCCTATTTTATACCATGATCCAAACCCAATTTAATAAGTCAATTCAAATTTTAAGATCCGACAACGGGGGAGAATTTGTCAACACAGCCATGAAACAATTTTTTCAACAAAAAGGGTTAGTACACCAAACTACTTGTCCTCATACTCCCGAACAAAATGATGTTGCCGAACAAAAAAACAGGATCCTCCTTGAAATGACCCGAGCTCTTTTTATTGAGTCTCAGGTCCCCAAAAGTTTTTGGCCTGAAGCTCTGGCTACTGCCACCTACCTTCTAAATAGACTCCCAACCAAAATCCTTGACCTTCAAACTCCAATCCAAACCCTAGCTAAATTTACCAAAATACCCCCGACCTTAACTCTTTAACCATGAATTTTCGGTTACTCTGCATTTGTCCATATTTCGAAAACGGAAAGAACCAAATTTGAACCATATGCAGAAAAATGTGCATTTGTTGGGTACGGGGTTAATCAAAAGGGGTACCGATGCTATAATCCTAAAACCTGTCATATGTTCACCACAATGAACTGTGATTTCCTTGAAACCAAATACTTTTATACTACCCAACCCAGTGGTCAAGGGGGAAGGAATAAGGAATATATGGACACACTGAGTTGGCTTCCAGAACCAGTGTCCCCACAGGTGAAATTGGGTCTTCAGGAAGAGAACCCACAAATGAAAGTAGCAGAACAGGAAGAGAACAGTACTATTGGGCCAACTTCTGATGCTTCCATACAGTCTACGGAGCCTAGTGTCTTAGAAAATACTATTCCTAACCTAGTGTCCAAGGTAAGAGAGACTGAAGTTCCTGAATCTCCTGTTATTTCCACTAATCCCGGTGACTATGAGACTGTAGTAGAACAGGTGGCAGAGTAGGAAGAACGATATGTGTTACCACCCAAAGGTAATAGGGGAGTCCCAACTAACAGATACTCTCCAGAAAAAGAGGCTTGGAGGTCCAGATATCCAGTAGCAAACATAACCAGGGGGAGTCTATCTAGAGAAGCCAAGGCATTCATCTCAACCCTGTGTGAAGAAAAGATCCCGACCACAGTCGAACATGCCTTGGCATTAGAAAGATGGACCAATGCAATAAAGGATGAAATGAATGCTTTAATCCAGAACCACACATGGGAGAAATGTGCCTTACCGATAGGAAAGAAACCAGTTGGGTGTCGCTGGGTCTTCACGGTGAAACATAAGCCAAATGGTTCCATTGAAAGGTACAAGGCATGGTTAGTGGCAAAAGGATACACCCAGACTTATGGCATTGATTACTCGGAGACTTTTTCACCGATAGCAAAAATTGATACTATCAGGATATTGTTCTCAGTAGCAGCAAACAAGGGGTGGCCACTTCACCAGTTTGATGTGAAGAATGCTTTCCTACATGGGGATCTGAAAGAGGAAGTTTATATGGAGGCTCCACCAGGTTTCACAGAGGGATTCCATAAAGGAGAAGTGTGTCGGTTGAAGAAGTCACTTCATGGACTCAAGTAGTCACCCAGAGCCTGGTTTGATAAGTTTACACTAGCAATGAAGGGATATGGGTTCAAATAGAGCAATTCCGATCATACTCTGTTCCTGAAGCGGAGAGGCAGACTTGTAACCTATTTGATCATTTATGTTGATGACATGATCATTACAGGAGATGAAATGGAAGAAATGACCAAGCTAAGGGAGAACCTGTTCACAGAATTTGAAATGAAAGATCTCGGAAGGTTAAAGTATTTTCTCGAAATTGAGGTACTAAGATCGACACAAGGGATTTTTATATGTCAGAAGAAGTACATTTTGGATCTTTTGGTAGAGACGGGAATGATCGATTGTAAACCGGAAGACACACCAATGGTGGTGAATCATGGACTGAAGATAGTGGAAGGAGAAGAACTCGCAGATAAAGAAAGGTATCAAAGGTTGGTTGGAAAACTGATATATCTCTCATATACTCGGCCAAATATAGCCTATGTAGTCGGAGTAGTGAGCCAGTTCATGCATCAGCCTCAGACAGACCATATGGAAGCTGTGTGCAGGATCGTAAGGTATCTAAAGGGGACATTTGGACATGGTGTTCTATTCAAATTACATGGACACTTAGAAATACAGGGGTATACTGATGCCGACTGGGCAGGCAATCCAGTGGACTGCAGATCTACATCAGGCTATTTTACTCTTGTGGGGGGTAACTTAGTCACATGGAGAAGCAAGAAGCAAAAGGTTGTAGCATTGTCCAGTGCAGAGGCTGAATTTCGAGGTGTTGCAGGAGGCTTGGCAGAAATACTATGGTTATGAAAGTTGCTAACTGAAATTGTGTTTCCACCATCTGAGACTTGCAAGATAATGTGTGATAACCAGGCAGCAATTAGTATCTCAGAAAATCCAGTACACCATGATCGGACAAAACACAAAGAAGTTGATAGACACTTCATCAAAAAGAAGTTAGAAGCAGGCATTGTAGAACTACCTTTCATACGCTCTGAAGATCAACTAGCATATATATTAACAAAGGCAGTGAACGAAAGGACCTTCAGTGAAGTTTTGGGCAAGTTGAGCATTGGCAACCCCACTACTCAACTTGAGGGGGAGTGTCAGAAAGCAAGAAAATAGGAGGAAAATGTAGGATCAGATTTTCTCATCATTTCCCAATTAGTGTACATAATTAGGGAATAATTATAGGAGGAGAATAATTCCTCTCTTTACTGTTTATTTCTTTCCTTGTATAAACCTGTACCTTAGCTATATTAAGACATTGTAAAGCAGCAGAATAAATATATTAACACAATTCTTCCAGATTATGTCTCAAATAATACCATTTAACACTTATATCTTTGGCTATAGTTTTACTTTAATTAAATTAGCGATGCAACTTAATTATATAATACTAAATTAAATAATAACATCATGTCTCTGTCTCTCTCCTTTTTTTTAATCTCACATGTATTTGATTTGAAGGTCCACTTCTAAGCTTGTCCTCTTGTTTTATTCTTTCATCAATAAAGAAAAGTCTTAAAGTATGTACAGGATGCTTGAATTCTTGCCTATTTATGCCTTATTTTTAAATAATATTTATGGTGGTTGTTCGTGTAACATCCCTTCTCGGTTCACCCGTAAACCCGAATGAACCGAACTGAGACGTTACAAGCTGATTGAACCTAAGTCCTATCAGGCTGATATCCTTATGTATGCTGAATATTATATCATGATGTTGCTTATATATATATATATATATATATATATATATATATATATATATATATATATATATATATATATATATATATATATATGTACTTAATATTTACAGGACCTTATACTAGTGTCCAAAATGAAATGGGCCTAACTAGGTGCCCTGTACATGCCATGATAAGTATAGACAGAACCAAAATATCAAAATGAGTAACTACCCTGAAGACTGGGTCTTCCAAAGATGAACTGCAGCAGTTGTAAGATGACTCTCTATGGTCCAGTCCCAAAACCTACGAGTTAAACAAGTAACTCGCTGAGCAAATAAAACTCAGTGGATATCTCAACGTATAAAAAAACATGTAAGCACACATATATGTATCAATAAACATGTAAGCACACATATCATGATACTTCCATTATCGTATTTGTTGTTCATTATGCTGTATGACTTATGCAAATTTTTAGTCAATAAAACTGTATGGCTCCATAAGGTTCTAGTGAAACCAAAGTGATAAGAAGAACTGTATGAAACTGGATGAATACTGTATGACTGGGTTGCTATGACCCATATATAATCATATCCACTCAACGGCCTGTAGCCGGAGTAACAAACTGTATGGGGCACAGATCTGCTATCCTATGTCGCGACATAGCCTTATCTACGTGGTTTCTACCTAACCTCAATGGAGCATATTATCGGTATGTCAATAGTATAACACAAAAGCATATTAACTGCTTCATAAATTCCTAAACCATACTGTTTACCTGTATGCTGATAGCCTCGCAAAGTGGGCAACTTGTGTTATGTTAGTTTCACATCATTTGCATGATTGCATTTTGTTTTTATACATTTGCTCGTGTTGTCTTTTTGTTTTAAAATGATTGTACGAATACAATTTGAGCAAAAGAATACAATTGCATAGAAAAAGAGGTCCAAAAGGCATCAGAACACAAGTCGCGAGCACGACATGAAAATTCGCAAACGCAAGAAGCACACAAGAGAGTCAGAGAGTTTACAGGCACAATTCGCGAGCGTGACCATGAAATTTGCGAGCGCGAGTTGTGTTTTCCGGCTTACGCAGTGTGTACTATTTTGGTCATATCTCTCAACTTATAACTCCAATATAGGTGATTCAAAAACCCAAGGACAGCTAAAATATAAAGGAACAAATAACTCTTTTATACCACTTCCTAATTCCATTATTAAATAGGGTCAAAATCAAGGTGAAGTTACTGGTCAATTCTCTAGCAAACCTGTTTCAGTATGAACTCAATATCTACTTCATTTATTCATTTCATCCCATGCTTTCTCACCATTTCCAGTCCTCTTACTCAACATTAAGCAACATATCTTCTCATTATCAACACACCACACAAGTTCTCATGCAAGGAAAGTGTTAAATTAAAAGAGATATCAAACCTTCACTTCAAAAGCTTGAAATCTTCTTCTTAGCTTTCTTTTTCTTCTACCTTTGAGCTCACCTCTCCTATACATAAGAATTCTTATGAATAATCTAAAATATTACTAAATTAGAGGTTGAATAAAATAGAGCTTCAAGAAATTCTACTTACTTGGATAGAATAGAGGTTACCATTACAATGGATGGAGAAAGGAAGGTGGAAGAGTAAAGTAGATGAAGGAGATAAAGATAAAGATGAAGAAGGGAAAGTGAAATGGAAATCTCGGTCAGGCTCCAAAATATTATTGATTGTATGTGTAAATTACCAAATGGTACCTCAATTGTCAATAGGTTACAACTTAATACCTAAGCTTTATATTTTAGTGCAAGTAAGTCCTAATCCTTATACTTTGATCTTTTTGTTTCATTCAAGTAAGTCCACTTCTTTTCATTATTATTGTACATCCCATACTACCCCACTCTAGACTCTAATGGCTCGAACCGGATTTTGATTCAGCCCGACTCAACTCGACTCTATGCAACAACTTAATTCAGTAGGATGTCACAGTTCGTCTTTTTTAATAGTTATTTACTACTATATTTTTTCTTTCTTTCTCCTTTATGTTTAATATATGATAGGATTTTTCTTATATATGCTTAGGAAAATAAAACATGAGTATTAGACAGAAGTTTATAAAATTCCTTATCATAAAGAATAAGATAGCATGGCAGTTGCCAGTTAGAAAATTGTAATATATTCTTTTAGGTGAATTTTTTTTTTCATATCAATTAATTCATGTCATACTTTGAACAAATCAATATTTGATAATCAAAATATTATTTTTGAGTTTAAGAACTTGATTTATTTAAAATTTTATAGGAGAAATGAAAGTGGAATTTATAATTGGAGGCAATGATAAAGCAAGTATGGAACAGGCACGTAACACACATTTATTCTGATTTTGTTTTTCAATTAAAGAGGAAAAACATAAAATCATATGCTAAAGATGAAGTTTAAAAAAAGTGGACTAAATACTGGAAGACCCTGAGGCCATTAAGAAATTAGAGGTATTTTGTAAGAATCATTCATTCGATGAGGGTGGAGAAGGATATTATCTCTCTCCACACTATAGGATTTATATTACATTAGAACACCAAAAAAGTGTGGTAAGCTCTATATTATATGTCCAATATATTTTTGCATATCCTTAAGCATTTGAAGTTAAATATTTTCTCCAAAAAAATAGGCTGATGAGATAGTTAGGAGCCTATATGGGGGAAGCCACCTCCACACCAAAAAACGAGATGGCAATAATTGGATGGACAACCGCTCTAAGTGAATGTTTATAAGTTAATATTACATTACCTATAATGAAAATATACACTTTATTGTATGATTTTATGCTCTAAATATTATTGCAAATACTTATTTTAATGTTTAATTCATTAATATCTTGCAGAAGATATTACAAAAGATGGTCGAGAAGAGTGCTTTTGCCCCTACAGAAGGATTAGCACAAAACGTTGTTGATGAGAGAGAGAATTAAGGTTACACTTGCTGGAAGAAGAAAACATGATTGTAAATGCAATAATTTCAAATTAGCAAAAGCTTGATGTAACAATTTTTAATAGTCAAAAACAACAAATTTTTGATAGCCACAAGCAATTAAAACTAAACATATATATAGTGGTATGATAGAACAAATTTCTAATTAGAATGGAATCAAATTTATAATATTAATATAATAAAAATAATAAATTGATATCATAATTAGAATAGGAATAATAATGATATTTTTGTCAATTTATAAACTTAGTAAGGGCATTTAAGGAACCTAATTGTCACGACCCGTTTCCATGGGCTGGACCGGCACTAGGGCCCAGGTAAGCTTAAGGCCCCCGAGGCCCGTAGTAAGCCTGAATCACTAAAATCGATTATCTCAATATAAATTTCAAACATTCAGCCTATATTAACATGAAAAATATACCTCAAAATTTTATTATACCTCGGCCCAAATTTATCATCTTCATCTGTATTACTACACTACTAGATGTATGTAAATTCTACAACTGCAGAGTTACTAACTGTTTGTTATACATAACTTCTTATACATACAGTTACATAGCAAATAATTATATAACTAGGAGAACTTCTTCATAGCCCTGCGGCGAAGAAACATAGCTTAAACCGAATTAAAGAGAAACTTACTTCCTGAAAAATTTAAACAACACATGTGAGTTTTCTAAGGAGTAATAATTATTGCACAACACACGCAGTCACACAAATGTGTAAACATATCAATCTAGTTATCCGACTAGTTATATGCTCACGCAGCCAGTCACACAAATGGCATATCACCAGCACTCACAATCATAAACATCTTCATATAATCACATCACGTGGAAATTGGTCAGTGGAGTCACCGAAACCCCGATGAGCCGTCCTCCCACATGGCTCATCCTCTCACATGTGCACCAGGGAGCCGATCCCCCATACTGGTCGACCGGTCTAATCTTCACTTGACCAGCCCTCTCATTGTTTTTCCATTCTCTCTTTTCTTTTCCATACCAACAGGAGGCAACCCGGTGGTCTCCATCCAATCTAGATCATCAAGCGCTCACAACAGGAGGCCACCCTGCGGGCTGCAATCAAATCTAGATTTTCAGGTGCGCAACAACAAGCGGCCATCCTGTGGTTTCAGAATAAATAGAATTATCAGGTGCACACGAGGGCGCCGATCTCCCATTTACCCGGCTAACAGAAACAGAATCAGGATCCATATAACAGAATCAGAATATAACAGAAATCAAAATCAGGATCCGTATAACAGAAACAGTCTCACAAACCCATGATGACCCACTTCATCCCAATCCCACACAAACATGGCAAGCATTGTCACATCACAACTAATCAAGCATTGCAATTAAATGCAGACATATTGAACAGTTAAACATCGGAATGCAACGCACAATTTAAACATTCATACTCAAATGCAATTAAATAAGTAATATTAACAATAAACAACAATGATAGAACAAATAACAATAATAATAAACAATAATAATGAAAATAAATAAGTAATTGAATAATTAAATAAATAATGAAGATAGTAAAATAATTAGAGCACTTTATTTACTATGTATTAAGTTATAGAATTAATCTAAATAGACTAATTAATTATATTATTAATTAAAACTAGTCTAAGTTCTATCGAAATTTCGGCAGCACCTCCCCTAAAAATTGGACTATCTACCTGCTCACATATCACAATATTATTATATCTTTATCAATCAATGCACACAGCCCATCCGTCGGGCAATCAATCAATTTAAAATCCCATCCTCCTTCCAAAAACAACAAATCAATAATTAACGATTATCATTTGTTACTGTTTGCTCAACCAACTCACTTTCAAAAACTTAAACTCATTATTTGCCAAATCTATACCTAAGAAAAGTTTAAGCTCATAATTTAATATATTATCAAAATCTTTAGCTAGACATCATATCTTTGTTCCCATCAAATTAAACATCAACTTACAATCTTAAACAGTCTCTAATCATATTACAATTTAGAGAGCTGAATAATTTGGTAACCATTTAGACGATTCTAGAATTCTACTATTTATTGCAGAAAAGTTAGCTAACTATTAATTTAGACAAACTATTTAATCTTGGCCTACTTAAACTCAAATAGTAACAAATTTGCCACACAGCTGCTGCCACCATGAGAACTTTTCAAGTTTTCCACTTACACTTATGATTTATACACTACTTAACTCCATTCCTTATTATAGAATTAATATACAACTTTATTTTCATCAAATCGTTACAAAAACTTATAGGAACACTCAATATTGGGCTATCCTAAAAAAAATCAGGTTCTGATTCAACCCTTCAATTTCTATAAACTAATTCCTTCATTTATATATTCGTCAAGAAACTTGCGTATTAACCAATATCCAACTTTATTGCTGCAAGAAATAACATTCAATTAAATTTATTGTCATCCCAAACTATAGTTCACATTTCTTTGTCAATCACAACCTTACTCCTTAGCAACAACAATGTCAAATACGAATCATAAATATATAGAGCATTAATATAAACTCATTTAGCAAAAGTCATAAAATTTTTACCAGCTAGCCACTGCCAAGCTAAAGAAATCAGATTTCTGAATATAGCCTGTACATTACGGCCAATGAACTCCTCTCTCAACAAAAACTTAATTGATAATATCCTATATCTGATATCAAGGCAATAACTTAAACAAATGGTTAGATTAGCTACTGCCATATCAAATTTGTTCTAACACCTCAATGAAAAATTATAATAACCAAACATACTTACCCATTTCATATCAATTTCAGCTTGTGCTTAAGATTAACAATTAATTCATCTTATTCATGCTAATATATTCAGTAGATTGATCTATAACTTAAATTATATTGAAGAATTAAATTCTCCTTAGTGAAATTGCATGAACAGTAGTAACTAGGGATTTAGTTCCAACGCTAACTTACTTCATGAATCAAATCCTTCATCATTCAGCAAAAACTCATAAATTCTACTGAAGAAGGTCGAAAATTGGCTTACCTTGTCGGCGATAGTCGCTGGAATAGCTCGGAGAGAAGGATGAAGACGCGACTGTCTCGATCGGGCTGAAGTCGCGGCTTCGTTGTGACTTTTGCGCTCACCAGAAACGGAAACGGAGACAAGGGAAAGGAAGGCCGGACTGTTCCGGCGAGAAGGAGACGGCATGGAGGCGCGGCGTGGGTCTCTGGCCGTCGGAAAACGAGAGGAGGAGAGGGCGAGAGAGTGAGATCGACGCTACTGGAAGAAGAAGAAAAGAAAAAAAAGAAAAGAAAAGAAAGGAGAATTCTAAAGCTTCTAGACCATTCCGGTTCGATTCGAATCGGTTTGGTCTAATTCTATGATTTGGCTCAATTTGCTTGGTTTTCGAGTTTTTCGCTTGGTTTTCGAAAAATCGAATTGGTTTACGGGTCCAGTTTAGCAATAATAAAATACTAGCTGGTATAATCTCATTGGTTGAAATAAAAAATTTAGTTTTTAAATGAAAATTCTACGAAATAAAATTTTCGGGTCGTTTCACTAATGTTCCCTCCTCCTTCGCACTTATATATATATATATATATATATATTAAAAAATAAATTTAAAAAAGATAAAACTTTAATTTTTAATATTTAATTATTTATACGTATTTATTTAAAAAATAATTTTTATAAATTATATCCAAGCAACTAACAAATTGCAATATATATATATATATATATATATATATATATATATATATATATATATATATATATATATATATATATTTCACACAAATATACTCAAGAGAAGATTAAAGAAATATCAAACTTTACATAAATTATTAGATCAATTAAATATTTACTAATCTTATTATTGTATAATTTTTTTACTTTTATTGCCATAATCCGATTATTTTTTAGAGTATTATAAAAGAAAAATATCACATATTCTTTTCTAAATAAAAAAAAGAAAACTATTAGATAACTATTTTTATTTTACAAAATCGTCTATAAAAAAAGAAAGTGAAGAAAAAACTAATTAAATATTTACATATACACCACATTATCACAAAATTATATTATTTTTTCCATAGAAAGAACTAAAAAAATATGCAATATACTTTAAAAAATTTATTTTAAAAATTTATTCTATTTGAAGATTTATTTTTAAAAAATATATCAATTAAATCATATAAACATAAAGAAAAAAGAGTATTTAAATAAAAAATATTTTTTTCTAGTTTTATCTCCCTCCTAAATAAAATACTTTAAATTATAATCAAAATAAAATCAAATAAATAGTAAATTTAAAAAATAAAATATAAAAATTTTCAAATGTCTCATTGTCATTTATATTTATTAAAAAATAAATTGAAAAAAAAAAGATAAAATTTAAAATTTTGAAATGCTTAGGGACTGTTTTTTTTTTCAATTAAGTTTCTTATTTTTTTGTTTTTTCTTTGAAAAATAAACAAAGCTTGCTTGTTTAGGCTTTTTTAATTTTTTTTTTGTTTGCTTTTGATAAAATTATTTTTAAAATAAAAAAATAAATTTTATGATACCACAAATAGTGGTTTACGAAATTATGTTTTCTGTTTTTAATTCTACATTGCTCATTTTTTCATTTTTTATAAGATCTATCCTCATAAAATTACTGCTACTGTTGTTGTTATTATTATTATTATTATTTTCCCTATTTATATAAATCTATTGTCATTTATTTATCCAAAATATACAAGCATATATTTTTATCTCAATTCAAAGTCTCATCTTTTTTTTTTCTATCTATTATCTGTTTAGTATTATTTTTATATTTACTATTATTTTCCCTATCTATATAAATCTAATGTCATTTAGAATTATTTATTTATTATAATATTTGAATATTATGTTTTTATTCAACATAATAATCAATAGTTACTGTAACTTTGAAATTTTAAAATTAAATTGTAAAATATTTTTAATTATTTTGTCTGAAACTTTGAATTTTTAAAATTTTCATTATTAAATAAAAATCTTTAATGACTTAATAAGGGAGAGATTTGATAATTGGAAGAATTTTTCACACATGAACCAAAAAAATGAAAAAAAAATATTTTCAAAAAATAAATAATCAAAAACTAAAAACTGCTTTATGTTTCTAATAAATAAAAAACTAAAAACAAACAACTATAACAAACGGGGCCTTAGTTATCTATATGTATTTATTTTAAAATAATTTTTATAAATTTTATCCAATCAATTAATAAACTGTAATTTTTTAATTGCCCATCATTAAGGGTATTTCAGGACATTTTTAATTCCATTAAGGGTGATATCGAAAATTCCATTATTTCCCTCCTCTTTTCCCACATTTATTTATTTATTTATAGTGTAGATTATAGATAGATGGTCTAACCCACAAAAATTTTCCAAGCTTTGCAATTTGTTGCAATGACATTCTAAATTAATATTCGTCCCCTTTGCACCTTAACTTAGAAATTTAGAAATATTGTCACCCGAGAGTTTAGAATATATATAACAATATTAAAAACATGCTGGCTGGTTTGCCACCAATAAGAATATAAAGGATTTCAAGCTATCTAAAAAAGCATAATTAAAAAAATAATAACAATATGCCAAAAGAAGAAAAAAGTGAAACTCAATTAAAGACGGATTATATTTAAAATAAAAAGAAACCTATGTGAATTTACACCATGAAGAATACCTAAACCATAAAGCAATGAAAACTCAGTTAATAAATCTAACCAAATGGTGGAATTGTCAACGTATTAGCTCTACCAGGTGTTGGTAAACTGAAATTTAATGTTGATTTGTGTAATTTCCCACTAATGGTTTGTAATAGTTTCAAGTCTTTAAGATATGCTTGTGCAGGCTATATTTCTCGCAATATATGGAAGTGCCCAAGTGTTTGTAAACTGAAATTTAATGCTGATGGGGCATCTAAAGGTAAACCGGGAGCTACAGGTATTAGAGGGGTACTTAGAAACGAGATAAGACAGGTTGTTTTTTTACAAGTCAGTTGGTGCATTAGATTCAAATGAAGTGAAGCTTCTTGCTTGTTTGTATTGAGTCCAACTCTAAAAATGCAATTTGTTGGGTGATTCATAAGCAAAAGCGTTCTTGGCGATAGTGAGAATATTTTAATAAGTTTGATATGATAGTATTTTATTTGGCGCAGGTGGAATTTCATCACATAAATAAAGATGGAAAGCAAAACTATATGTTTAAGAAATGAGTTGAGGCTACTGCACTATTTTTAGCTTGGATATAAATTGAATTGAGCTGATTTT
Organism: Jatropha curcas; assembly: GCF_041381405.1. NCBI lineage: Eukaryota > Viridiplantae > Streptophyta > Magnoliopsida > Malpighiales > Euphorbiaceae > Jatropha > Jatropha curcas. The sequence goes on from NC_143157.1 coordinate 1,312,221, forward strand.
TAAGAATCTCTTATTGTGATCGATGCTTGCTAACTCTCTCTTATTATTTTTCATCTCAAGAAATGGTTTTGGATGGTTGGTATAGCTACAGATTATTGCACCTGTTGTTTTGGCTTTATAATTTTATGGGATATTAGTTAATAGCATTGGATTTTTGTTGTATTTAGTTTATGTGAGTATTGATGTTTTGATTAGGCTTTTTTATTTAAGTTATCCAAATTAGGTTGGGTATTTGTAAGAGACTATTGGCTCGAATTAGTACTTAGATAAAACAAGTTTTTCCTGAACATTATAAGCTAATAAAATTTAATCTTTTTGCTGATAAAAAAACAAAGTATTAGCTCTGCCATCAATATCCCAATATCTAGGTTTATATATGTGGGCTTAATTACTTATGTATAGAACGGAATTAGGGTTAGCAATTATTGCACAATTAAGTTTTTATAAGTCCTTTACAAATTTCTTAAAAGTAATAATTTATTTATTTATTAGCCAATCAAAATGCATGATAATTGTCATTATCCAATTTAGTAAAATACACAAGTCATATAAAATTGTAGAATTTTTTTTTTTTTTTTTGCTAAAATGCCCTTAATCACTTACCTTTACTATCATCTCTCTCTCTCTCACTAACATTCTCCCTCTTCATCTTCCTCAAACTTTTTCCCTTCTTCTTCACCAACGTTCTAGAATTTCTTAAATTTTTGCAAGCTCTAATTTTCAATCATCAACAAGAAAAGCAGATAATAGATCCTTCAATTTACTTCTCTGCATCTCTCCATGTCATACAAAGCGGCGACATTCCTGCATTGGCCACAAATGTCGCTCTCTCTGCAATTTCAAAAATTTTCAAACTCCAAATCTTTGTTGGTTGGAGAGAACAAAGGGCACCAACAAAGATGCATATGAGAATTTTACAGGTTTTGACATGTCTAATCAAGCACAAGGCTTCAACTTTGCTTACGGATCATGATGTTTGTACAATTGCGAATACCTGTTTTCAAGTCTTCCAAAAATCGACAAGCAGAGCCGATTTGCTTCAACACGGTGTGAGATATTCGATGAGAGAAATAATAGAGATAATATTTAAGGTCAAGCTTGAGGAGGACTCGAAGTCTGATAATGAAGATATCATATTCATTTTCTGATTTCAAGAGTACTCTTCTCCAACAATTTATCCAAGCAATTGTTATTATTATTGTTTACTGCAATTTTATTTGTTTTATTTTAATTTTGGATCTAATATTTTGATTTTGAATCTGCATTCTAATTTATAGATAAAACTGATAACTTGCAAAAATTTGAAAAAAAGAAATTAAAAGAGAGAAGAAGATGCTCAAGGTACATTTTTATTAAGAAACTAGACAGCCTTTATATAGGCTTACAAAGACCAATAAAAAATCTTAACAAACTAAGAAATATCAGCCGCTGACGTGACCATGTTCTGCTGAACATTATCAACTAATTCCTAAACAATTGGACTGAAATATTGACTGAGAAAATAAACACTAAAAACAAATTAAGTACGGTAACATAAAAAAATTAAGTAGAATTATTCAACAATCCCTCCCTTAAATTGAAAACTTTATAGCCAGTTTATAGCTCTGCACCTTCTCTGCAGCAAAAACCCATTAAACTTCTCAAATTTAGGAAGGAATGTGACTTGAGAGACTTAGTAAATATGTCAACAAGTTGATCTTCACTTGGGCAACACTTCAATTTAATTTTTCCTTCATTACACAAATCTCTCAAAAAATAATACTTCACATCGATATATTTGCTTCTTCCATGAAATACTGAATTCTTGGAGAGTTTAATTGATGAACTTTTGTCACAGAAAATTATAGTAGCTCCTTCTTGTTTGAGCTACAACTCTTCAAGAATTCTCCTTATCCAAATGGCTTGACAAGCACAAGATGTAGCAGCAACAAATTCTACTTCTGTACTTGACGAAGTGACAATGGGCTGCTTCTTGGAAGACCATGAAACAGGTCCTGGTCCAAACATAACAACGTATCTTAAGTGCTCCTTCTTCCATCTTGATCTCCTACATAATCACTGTCAGTAAATCCAATTAAATTTGACTTTTCGTTGGCTTTATAAAACAAACCAAAATCCTTCGTTCCTTGCAAGTAACGAAGAATTCTCTTGCGGCAAGCAAGTGCATTTCAGTTGGATTCTCCATAAATCTGCTTATAAGACTGACTGCATACATGATATCTGGTCTTGTTCCGGTTAAGTACATGAGGCTACCGACAATTTGCCTATAAAGCGTGTTGTCCACCTTCTTTCCTTCAGGGTCTTTATGAAGCTTTAAACCAAATTCAGATGGAGTAGATACAGGATTACAATCCTTCATTTGGAATTTATCTGAAATTTCTCGCACATATTTCTTTTGAGAAACAAAAATCCCCATCTTAGATTGTACTGTCTCTAAGCCTAAAAAGTAATGCATCTTTCCAAGGTCACATCTCAAATTCAGCCATGATAGATGTCTTGAATTTTTCAAACATCCCAATGTCGTTTCTAGTAAATATAAGATCATCTACATATAAGCAAACAATAAGCATTTGGCCCTCATTCCCAATTTTAACAAAAAGAGAATGCTCATATGGACATTTTTGAAAACCATTTTCCAAAAAATAAGTCTCAATGCGACTGTACCAAGCCCGGGGAGCCTGTTTTAATTCATAGAGAGCTTTTTTTAATTTATAGACCTTATGCTTATTTCCAATCTTAATATAACTAGGGAGTTGATCAATAAATACCTACTCTTCCAAGTTACCGTGCAAAAAAGCGGATTTAACATCTAATTGGAAAATTGGCCAAGAATTTTATGCTGCCAGTGTTATCACCAATCTAATTGTATCATGTCGTGCAACCGAAGCAAAAATTTCAATGTAATCAATGCCATATTTCTTCAATTTTGTTTTGAAAACCCACTTTACACCAATGGTTTTGTGCCCTTTTGGAAGATCACAAAGCTGCCAAGTATTGTATCTTTCGATGGCTTCAATTTCATAATCCATTGCCTTCCTCCATTTTGATTCTTTGACAGCACTTTCAAAGGTTGTAGGATCACAATCTGTAAACAAAGCAAAATGAGTGATCGATTCTTCATTGTAATTAACTCTCGTTACCTCATAATCTTTCATCCAAGCAGGTCTTTTTCAAGTACGAAAGGAAGTTTGAGCTAAATCAGCTGCTACTATGCTTATTGGTGAATGAATTTCAGAAGTTACTGAACTTTCTACAGCTGCAGGAACATTGTTTGTTGAATTTTCAGTTGGCTGCACTTTTTTTTCAACTTCATCATCAAGAATAATTGGAGTAGGCTGTTGCCCATTCCAATCTCAAATGCTTTCTTCATCAAAGACCATATCTCTGCTTGTTACAATTTGTCCTGTTAATGGATTGAACAATTTAAATGCTTTGGATGTCTCACTAACACCCAAAAAAAATACACTTCTCACTCTTGTCATCAAGCTTTTTTCTTCTTTCATTTGGGAGATGAGCATATGCTATACAACCAAAAATTTTGAAATAATCCACAGTTGGTTTTCTACCGCTCCAAGCTTCTTCCAGCGTCATGTTTTGAATAGCAAAAGTGGGACTTCTGTTCAATAAATGAACACTCCAAAGTACAACTTCAGGCCAAAAAGTCTTTGGAATTCCTCCCCTAGCAAGCAAGCATCTCACCATATTAAGGATGGTTCTATTTTTTCTATCCGGTACACCATTTTGTTGTGGTGTATAAGCAGTTGTAAGCTCCCGGCGAATTCCTTGAGCTTCACAAAAACTCTCAAATTCATTTGAGCAGTATTCACCATCACGATCCGTGTGAAAAGTTTTTATTACTTTGCCAATTTCTTTCTCAACACGTGCCTTGAAACTTCCAAAAATTCCAAAAGCTTCAAATTTTGCCTGTAAAAAATAAACCTACATTTTCTAGCTTTAATCATCAATGAAAGTAATTAGATATCTTTTATCTCCATTTGAAAATGGTTTTATCAGTCCGCAAATGTCAAAATAAATCAGCTCCAAAACATCCTTCGCTCTCCATGACTTTCCTTGAGGGAATTGAGAACGAGGTTGTTTACGAACAACACATTCTTCACAAACTTTTGATGAAGCATTGATTTGAGGGAGTCCACTTACCATATTTTTTCTGATGAAGAGTTTTTAATCCATTAAAACTCAAATGGCCATACCGGAAATACCACAACCAGGAAATATCTTTTGCTTCAGCAATATAACATGATTGAATGCTTTCAACTTTCAAAGGGAACAATCTTTTTGAATTCATTAGAATAATAGCAATTGCTCCTCTAGAAGGATCATATATTTCACAAGCTCCATTTTGAATAGTGATTATATAGCCCTTTTCTTGCAATTGCCCAGCATTTAGTAAATTGCTTTTCAAACTAGGAACATAAAGCATGTTAGCAATTTTTTCTATAAAACCATTCTTGGTTCTAATTTTAATGCCACCCTTCCCTTTCACATCTACAGAAGATAAATCACCAAAACTTACTATAGATTGAAATTTTTCATTTAGATAAGCAAAAGAAGACTTACTTCCACACATATGATTACTGCAACCGGTATCAACATACCAAATATCGGAGTCGGGTTTATCATTTGTTTGAACAGCCATCAAAAGAGTTTCTCCTTCATCATTTTCAGCATAATTTGACTACTCTCCTTTGTCAGCATCATTTGGCAACATGGTGCAACATTCAGAGTGATAGTGCCAAATTTATGACACCTGAAACACTCTATTTTGGATTTATCATAATGTTGATCACGTCCTCTTCCTTTGTTCTGATCATCACCTTTAGAATTCATGCTACTATTTCCATTGCCTCGACATCCTCTTCCTTTTACTCTACCCTTGTCTCTTGCATTTGAGGAAGGAATAAAAGTAGAAGCCTTCAAAGCTTGCTCTTCCAAGTTTGAACTTTGGTTCATTTTCTGCTCATGCACCAATAAGGAGCTTTGCAATTCGTCAAGGGACAGTAGATCTATGTCTTTTGACTCCTCAATGGAGCACACAACATAATCATACTTTGGCATTAGAGAGCGTAATATCTTCTCCACAATGGTTACGTCTACCATCTTCTCACCAGGAAATCGCATCTTGTTGCATATCTCTATGGTTCTAGCGAAACAGCTAGTAACGGATTCGTCGTCCTTCATCTGCAGAGTTTCAAAGTCTCTTCTTAAAACTTGAAGTTGTGCATGTTTCACTCTAGCTGAGCCTTGATACTTCTTCTTCATAGAATCCCATATATCCTTCGAAGTTTCTTTGCAAAGAATGGTTTCCAAGATGGTATGATCAATAGCTTGAAAGAGATAATTCTTCGCCTTTAAATCTTTTAGCTTTCTTGCTTCGAACTCTGCCTTTTGGACATCCGTCAAAGTTTCACCTTCTACTAGTGCACCAATTCCATTTTCAATGATTGATCAGTATTCTTTTGAAAGCAGAAAGTTCTCCATTAGCATGCTCCAATGATCATAGTGACCATCGAAACATGGAATTGTTGCCTACATAAAATTAGAATCTAACGCCATGAAACAAAAATAAGGCTGCTGCTCTTTTTGTTTTCTCTCTAACCTCACGTGTTTCACTCTCTTAAGCTCTCTTTTCTCTCTTTTAACCAAGCTCTGATACCACTGATAACTTGCAGAATTTTGAAAAATAGAAATTAAAATAGAGAAGAAGATGCTCAAGGTACATTTTTATTAAGAAACTTGACAGCCTTTATATAGGATTACAAAGAGCAATAAAAAATCTTTACAAACTAAGAAATATCAGCTACTAACGTACCATGTTCTGCTGAACATTATCAACTAATTCCTAAACAATAGGACTAAAACATTGATTGAGAAAACAAACACTAAAAACAAATTAATTACGGTAATATAAAACAATTAAACAGAATTATTCAACAAAAAGGATCAAACTTTTTATTTTATATTTTTTTGAAATTTGATAATCGTAGAAGTGTTTTTTGTTATCTTTGTGTGTTTAATTTAAGCTCTAATACTAGAAATTTGTTAAACAGTAGGACACTTCAACGATAAACGTTAAAGAGAATTAGGTGGTTTAAACGAGGGTATTACAAGGGATATTTTCGGAAACAACTTAAAATTTTGATAGAAAGACTTAGCTTGAACGAGATTTGTAACACCCACCGCCCAGTCCCGAGAGACCCAACAGCGGATGCCACATTCGGTGCCGAAGACATCGTCTTAACTTAACATATAAATCATAAATTCAGATTATGAATTAGAAGTAATTGAGTATTCACAAGTTTAGCGAGTAATAATTTTTTTTTTTAATAGATTGAGAAAAATCCTACATAAAAACTGCAAGAGTTTCCCTTTAAAAACTGAACTCGCCAAACATGTAAATACAAAACACTCCCAATTAAACTCCAAACTCTCCCAACATCTCCAAATAATCATCATAACACAACAACACTTCTATACCTTCATAACTATAGAAACCCTCAATAGCATTTTAATAATCATAAATTAAATGCATTCATTATATATATCAAGTCTTAATGAACTAATCATATCAACTATCTTAAAATAATTTATATTCAATCATTTAATAAATCTTATGCTTATCTCCAAATATATATACCAACATAATTGATAAATACATGCTTCAGTTATAATTCAAATAACAAAATCTCCGAAAATGTAATAATTATACATGTCATAATTCTTAATTACATAAATCTCAATCTACTACTACCAAATTAGTCACTTCTGTTTTGATACTACTCTTCTAATCTTCAAGTAGCAACCATGATCTTCAACCTACGTGTGACAAAAATTGACGCGCTGAGTATAAAACTCAGTGGTGCTCATAATTCACATATTTACTGAAGTTGCGATGGCAACTTACTTAAAACACAAATTTCATAAAATCATTTACAATCATAGAATTATTAAATTTCAATATACATTTACATTTATAGCAAAGAAATATCAAATAAACTTATAAATTAATAACATAACTAATTTAATTCTTTATACTATAAATCCTTTACTTAGACATTTAATCACCATAAATATTTTAGTTCTTTACTTAGAATATCAAATAAACTTATAATTAATAACATAAATAATTTAATTCTTTCAAATCATAAATTCATTACTTGAACATTTATTATACCAATACATACACTATTTATTTATAAAACCATGTACCAAAATATCATGCTTTGAAAATTCATTTGATAACATAATCATTAATTTCCAAAGTAAGGTTTACTAAAATAATATGATCTCATTCATTTAATTGCCTTACAAATATTTTCCAAGGGGCTCGCATACACTTAGGAGAAAGAGAAGCAGATAGGTTTTCATAACTTATTCATAATGGCCTTAGGTCGCCAACCTTTTCATAACATATAAAGCACGTCCGCCCTAACATAAGACACCCATGTGCCTAGCATATGATCATAGCTTCTTATCATAATGGCATCAAATGCCGAGCATGCTCATCATACATAATAAACTGTAACGTCCCATTTTTCTATTGAATCGAGTCGTTGCTTAGAGTCGAGTCAGGCTAATCCAAAACCCGGTTCGAGCCATTAGAGTCTAGAATGGGCTAGAATGGGATGTAATTGAAATCAGGAAAAGAAGTGGACTTACTTGAAGGAAATAAAAGATCAAAGTATAAGGATTAGGACTTGCTTGCACTAAATTATAAAGTTGAGGTCTTGAGTTGTACCATTTTGACACTTGAGGTATCATTTGGTAATTTTCACATAAAAATCATGATATTTTGGAGATGTACCCGTGAGTTCCATTTCATTTTCATTTCTTCATCCTTATCTTCATCTTCTTCCTCTACTTTCCTCTTCCACCTTCCTTTCTCCAAAACTTTTAATGGTAGTGAAGATTTTAATGGGAGTTAAGCATTAATTCAACTTCTATTCAAATAAGTAAACCTTCTTAAATTTCATAATTGAATCATTTGGTGATATTTTTTAGATGATTCATAAGAATTCTTATGTATAGGAGAAGTGAGCTCAAAGGTAGAAGAAAAAGGAAGCTAAAGAGAAGAGCTTAAGCTTTTTGGAGTGAAGGTGTGCTATCTCTTTTAGTTTAATTCATTTCCTTGCATGAGAATTTGTGTGTTGTGTTGATAATGAGAAGATATGTTGCTTAATGTTGAGTAAGATGACTGAAAATTGTGAAAAAAGCATGAGATGCAATGAATAAATGAAGTAGATATTGAGTTCATGCTGAAACAAGTTTTGCTGGAAAAGTTACCAGTAACTTCACCATGATTTTGACCCTATTTAATGATGGAATTAGGAAGTGTCATAGAAGAGTTATTTGTTCCTCTATGTGTTAGCTTTCCATGGGTTTTTGAATCACCCAAATCGGAGTTGTAAATTGAGAGATATGACCAAAATAGTAAAGACTGCGCAGGCTGGAAAACACGACGCGCGCTCGCGACTTTCGTTGCGCGCTCGCGAATTGTGCCTGTAAACTCTCTGACTGTCATTTTGCACTTCTCGCGCTCGCGACTTTCATTGTACGCTCGCGAATTTGGCCTGTAAACTCACTGAACCTCATATGTACTTCTCACGCTCGCGACTTTGCATGGCGCGCTCGCGAATTGTGTTCTGATGCTCTTTTGGACTTCATTTTCAATGCAATTGTATTCCTTTGCTCAACTTGTATGCCTCCAATCATTTTAAAACAAAAAGACCACATGAGAACATGTATCAAAACAACATGCAAGCATGCAAATGATGTGAAATGAGGTAAACACAACTTGTAATTGTATTCTATGCAATTGTGAAATGATGTGAAATGGTGTATGAAGTTATGAATTTTATGCAATTGTATTCTTTTTCTCAACTTGTATGCCTTCAATCATTTTAAAGCAAAAAGACAACATGAACACATGTATAAACACAAAATGCAAGCATGCAAATGATGTGAAACTAACATGACACAAGTTGCCCGCTTGGCGAGGCTATCAGCATACAGGTAAGCAGTAAGATTTATGAAATTCTGAAGCAGTTAATGTCATGTCACAAGCATGCAAATGATGACATAAGCATGTGAAAATAACATGACACAGTTACTATGCATTTGTTTTATCTATTGACATACCATTAATATGCTCCATTGAGGTTAGGTAGAAACCATATAGATAAGGCTATGTCGCGACATAGGATAGCAGATCTGCGCCCCATACAGTTTGGTACTCCGGCTACAGGCCGTTGAGTGGATATGATTATATATCGGCCATAGCAGCCAAGCATACAGTTTCATCCAGTTTCATACAGTTTTTCTTATCACTTCGGTTTCACTATAACCTTATGGAGCTATACAGTTATATTGACTACAAATTGCATAATCATACAGTATAATGAGCAGCAAGTATGATAATGAAAGTATCATGATATGTGTGCTTACATTCCATATGTGAGTACATGTTTATTTCTACATATGTATGTGATTATATGTTTCTTTATTCGTTGCGATATTCACTGAGTTTTAATCAAAGTTGCAGAATTCATACAGCATAAAGAACATCAGGTAAGATCATGAAAGTATAATGTTATATATGCTTACAAGTTTAATTATTTAATTCTTAAGGAGCCATACAATTATGAGATGTTATTAATCATAACTTATATGATGTGACTAAAAGTGCATAAGTCATACAGCATAATGAATAGCAAGTAAGACAATGAAAATATACTATTATGTATTCTTACATGTTTATTGATTTCATTCATACAACATAATGAACAGCAGGTAAGATCATGATAGTATCATGATAGGTGTGATTAAAAGTTCGTGTAAAGGAGTTATGAGATAATTTGAACTAAATTATTTATGTTGTGCATTAGAAGTTTATTCTTCACTATAAAGATACATTTATGTTGAAATTTAATGATTCTAAGATTATCAATGATTTTATGAAATGTGTAGTTTAAGTTAGTTGTCATCACACTTTGTTAAGTATGTGAATTATGAGCACCACTGAGTTTTATACTCAGCGCGTCGATTTTTATCACGCGTAGGTTGAAGATCGTGGTTGCTACTTGAAGAGTACTATCAAAGCAGAAGTGATTAATTTGGTCATAGTAGATTGAGAGTTGTATAATTAAGAATTATGGCATGTATTAAGAATTATGGCATGTAGTAAGATTTATGGCATGTATAATTATTACATTTGTTAGAGCTTATGTGATTGGAAATATCATTGAAGCATGTAATTATTTTGGTGTAAGTATTTGGAGGAAATGATTGAATATGAAATATTTTACTATAGTTGGTATGATTAGGTCATGAAGACTTGATATAGAGAATGAATGCAATTACTTGCTGGCTATTAAATGCTATTGAGGATTTATACAATTATGAAAAGATATATAAAGTGTTATTGTGTTATGATGATTCTTTGGAGATGTTGGAAGTTTAGAGTTTAATTGGGAGTGTTTTGTATTCATATTTAGCCTACAGGATGATATCAGCATAACAGGACATAAGTTCAACCAGATTGTAGCGTCTCGGCTCGGTTCATTCGGGTTAACGAGTGGACCGGGAAGGGATATTACAATAAAATCAAATCACGCATCAAATTCACACCAAGTATATTAGAGCCCAAAATCTTTGTTTTAATTCTTAATTCATAACACTTCTCATAAAACTTGTCTTATTCTTTAGTCTTCTTAAATTCATAATGTAAGCTTACTTTAGAACGTCAAGAACTTATGAAAAATTCATACTTAAACATAAGTACTTAACATAGAAAATTTCTTATCATAAGAAATCATACATGTAAGCTTACTTTAGAACTTAAGTGACTCATGAAAACTTCATACTTAAACATAATTACTTAATATATGAAATTTCTCATAAATTCCTTTTCTTTTAAAACTTTCTTAAAGTCATAATGAAATTTATCATATAAAATCATACTTTCCTTATTCACAATTCAAAGCACATACACCTTAAATACCCATTTCAACTCTCATCATGCATTACCTAAACCAATGCCACACTTTTTCAATTTATATCCATTTAAACATATCTATAACAACACTTTTCAAACTTATGTCTTATTTTTGTCAACTAAATCCTAAAACATACAAATAATGAAGAGAAACTTCCTCACACCTAATTCATACATACTTTTATCCAAATAAACCTATGATTCAAGACATAGAAAATTTCCAGCATGAAGATAAACTTGACCTTTGTTGTGTTATTAAGACATAACTTGAGTTATAGGGCTCCAAATTGAATGAAATTAGATTCATTAGAAAGCTAAGACAAAATACTACAAATATTATGAAGGGACCATAGCACAGATCAATCTGTAAGGTAGCAAACAAAAGCTAGGAATACAGACCAACAGTCCAGACTTGATTCAGCAGAATCAAGTCCAATGTTTATTGAATTCTTCCTTAACCAAACACTCAAATTGAACCAATCCAAAACCAGAGAAGTCTCAAGACACAAGGAAACAACTTTCATGAGAACTCAGAACATAATCTTGTCATTATAGTGGTCAAAATGGGCACTCAACTCATGATGCATGTGGCCCGTCATAACAGAGTCAGTTTGGGTGTTTCAGCCATAAGTTGGGCTATATTTATCCAAATTGGACACAAGAGGATGGGTTGGAAAGCTAAGAAGTAGACCTACAACTTTCATGAAGGACTTAGACATCAATGGAAAATAAAAAGGATCAAAAAATAGTCTTTAATCACACCCAATAACACTCTTTCCCAATTTCAGCTTACTTAAATCAAATACAAGGTAGAGATTTCTACCACATACTAAATGCTCATCAAATATCATCTTAAGAGCATAAACCAACAAAGAATAACAAGAAAACTTAAGGCCTTATTCATCAATAGGTTCTGGCACTCTTGGAAAATGAAGAAGAAAATGTTTTCCTCATCAATTCACTATATAGGCATGCTTAGAAATATCCCAAGAACACATTTATACCACCAAAGTTCAATAATAAACTCATTTCATATAAAATTTTCAATTTTCACAACTTAGTATAAACTTCACAAAATCAAAAATTTAAACAAGGTAAGAGTGTTTTTGAACACTTACCTCAAAATCAAGCTTGGAACACCCAAAAATCATCAAATCAAACTTTAGTCTTGAGTTTCTCCAACTTAGATGGTTCACCTTGTACTAACAAAAGAAAATCCTCAAAACCCAAACCAAAAGGCATAGAAAAATACTATGAGAATGAAAGGATCCAAAATCCCTAATTAATTCTATAAATCAACCTCAAAATCACAAAATCTACTTACTTGAACTTTAGCTAAAACTCAAAAATTCTTCAAATCCTTAAGCTCCAATACAATGAATAACCATAAATCTTCAAGAGGAAGGTCTTGGATTGAGTTCATATGGTCTAGTTAGAGTGATTTCTTGTGAGAAATTGAAAACAATAAGGGAAGAAATGAGAGGGTAAGTTTCGGCCAAGGAAGAGAAGAAAGAAAGAAATTCATGTTGAAGAGAAGAAGAAGAAGGGAAAGTGGTTGCTCAAATAATTGAGCAACAAGGGTATTTTAGTCTTTTCTCAACATTGGATGGCTAAGATTAAGTCATTAGTAATCTCATCCAATGGCTAAAAATTATTCTCCAATTAATTTCCTTTAAATTATTATTTATCTTCACAAAATTCTCAAATTTAATCCTTAAAAATAATTCCTCTTATTTCCTTAATTAATATAACACCATCTCAAATTTACTCCATAAAAATAATTTTTCTCATTTCCTTAATTAATATAACACCATAATTCACTATTCACTAATTATCTAAATTCTCCAAAAATATTCATTACTTACTTTCTACCCATAAAAATCATGTATGCATACTCCAAAAATATTAAAGAAAATATAAAATATATATAGTAATTTTTTCGGACCAAAATAATACCGACTTCCGGACTGGTGATACTATTCACACACCGGTAAACTTACTATTTCAGACACAGAAAAATGGGGTGTTACAAGATTAAAACTTAGGGATGTAATAATGTATTTTATAAAAAATAGGTCCTGATTAATTGATTTTAATCAATATATATGAACGTAATAATAATTTTCCCATAAAATTATCTTTAACCAATAAAATACTAATAATATTAAAATTTTCCTAATTAAATAAGACTAAATTATCTTTAATAATATTTTTAATTTTCGAATAAAATTAAATGTCTGTAGGGGGGTTTTAGGAAGCCAAAGTCCCTATATATTATGATAAACCCTTAAAAATATAATGTTGTACAAGTATAGGCCGGTTCAAAAGAAAAAACATTTTGCGAGTGCTTTTGCCTGTACATTACTAAAAACAATAAAAAAAAAAAAAACCAAAAACTCTCTAAACCAAACTAAACCAAAGAAAAGTCTAGAGAAAACCATGAAATTGAGTCAGATCAAGAGGGATGAATTAAATCTTGAACTTTTTGATGAATCAAACCGGTATTGTTTAATTTATGCAAACCGAACCTAAAATCGTCTAGGATCCTCTTCGTTCTTCTTCCTCCAACCGATCTCTGATCGCTCTTCATTCTCCACGAACCTCAGCCCATTCTCGGCCGGCAAAGCAACATCCAACAACCACCTCCGGTCACATTTTGCGACTTCATCCTTATATGTTCTTGAACCATTCTGCTCCTTTCGGCCCTCTGTTGCGCGAAAGGACAAGTGAGAGGAGGGCAGTTCACGACTCCGGACAACAACGCTGCCGCCGGCGAATTTTAGTGCACTAGGTGAGTCAAGCACGACTTTTCCCTTCCTCTTATACTAATCCTTGCTATCAATTTTGGGTTTTATGGCGAAAAACTATTGAACCATCAGGTTAGGGTTTCTGAAACCTGTTTATGCTAAAATATAACTAGATTACTGAATCATTATGAAAATAAATACCATAGCTTAAGTTCTTGTGAGATTTTAGTCATTTCAATGTGTACCTTGTGAACTTTGGTGGAGAACTTGAAAGTTTCTTGTAATGGCAGAAGCTATGAAGGGATTTTGCTCCGTTTGAATTGAAACAAGCTGTGGCTAGATGATTCGTTTCACCTATATGTTGATTCCTAATTGTTTGATGAATTTCTACTAAATCAATGATCCAATCTTAGAATTTTCTAAGTAGTTGTGTTTGCAATTGACCCCCTTTGAGTCAAGAATAATTAAAAACTTTTAAGATCTTAATAAATAATACTTCGTAGTTGAAATATGAGTCGTTTAGTTATAAGCATATGTTGAATGGCAATTCAAGGATGGTATGACATTTTAAGAATCAACTTAGAACCTTAAAAAAAAAAAAAATTTATGCCAACACTTATTTACTAGATGTATTGGACTTATTTATGAGATCGCTCCACCTATATCACTGTGATATGCTCTTTGGACTTATATATGACTTGAATAATACTTAGATTCCTATTGATGCATATTAGTTATACTCCTCGGCTCAACCTTTTGTTTATTTTATTTATTTATTTATTTATTTTGGTTTGAGAATTATTTTTTCACCCCTTATGTGCTTTCTGTTGGCTTTTGATGATGTCAAAAGGGGGAGAAAAAAAATGATGAATTTATCTAATCAATAGATATTTATATTTATTCTATGGATGTGAATTGCTTTCATACTTGATGAGTATAATTTGATGGAATGAATGTTATTTTTGAGAATCTCATTTTATACATTTTAGGTTGCATTTCATAATTCATGTCATTATATTGCATTGAGTCGGAACCCTCCTTAGCATTCTCACTTATTATTATTTTTAGCATCAATTACTTTTGAAAATGAAAATAAAAATATATAAATTTGTGTAAAATTTGTGTAAAATATTAATATATGTAATTAATAGCAAGGAAGATGACAGTTTATGATGTAAAAAAAGAAAAAGAGAAATGTTGGTCTGATTAAAAGGTGAATGAAAGAAATTGTCACCAAGAGGAAGCAAAGATGATGGGTCTTTTGATGCCCTTAATTTGTGTTTTGTTGTGTGCCTGTGCCTGTTTCTGCCTTCTCTCACTCATTCTGTCATCAATTTCTGAGTTTGAACCATATACAACACTTTCACTTCCTCAAATCTAACTTTCTAAGCTTAATTAGTTTTTGCACCCATTTCTGCCATGAATGTTCCTTTTTCAAACCAAGTCTTTTTTTTTCCCTGTTTTTAATGAGCTCTATAACGTTTAATTCTAATATTTACCCAACTTTTAACCTGTCGATGTATCAGCTTTTAGCATGCACCAAAAAGGTCCCAAAAGTTAGAAATAAGATCAGAAGTACAATTTTTTTAATTAAATTATGCATAAAAGAAAGCTCAAGCAAAGTGCATAGATGAAGTTCATAACCATCTATGTCAATTTAACATCATGGCAACTGTATGTTGTCTAGCTGCTTATAATAGAACTAGCTTACGGTAAAATACTGCTTAAATATATGGGAGATGATTATGAATAGATACTTGTCACTTTAGTGCTCCAATACAAACCAATACTGGCAAAAGAATAATGCTTCTATATGTTACATGGAGATAGTGGGATGAAATTAGATTTATGACCTTGGATGCCTATGCATATTTGTAATCCATTGCATTAACACTCTTAAAGAATAAAGGTAGGTTATGTTGCTTTTGGTTTTGGTAATTGCCGATAATAATATTATGTTTCCTTTATGATAGAAAAACCACATAGAATTAGTGGGAAAGCTATTCTGATGTGATTAAAACATTAGTTCTTTTATAGAAAAAGCAGATAGAATTATGCGTGATTTGGGACTTTAATTTTATGAATCTGATGAATTTTAAGTTTTCTAGTTCTATTTTCAATATTATCCGTTTCCCGTTTCTATTCCCATCCTATTTAGGTTGCATATCTAAGTTTGGATGATTCCTTTGTTGATAATTCAATATGAATGTTGATTGAATTGTGTTGGATATTTCAAAATTTTTAGCATTATTTTAATTACCTATGGTTTAAGGTAGAGGGAAAAGCAATAACTTGGGCTTATTCTGTTGCATGAAAGTGGAAGGAGTTGAAGAACATGTGATGAGATGCTTAACAGAGTTTCTAGACGTTGCTTTTGCACTTTTGCTGCACGGCCATGGCTTTTTGTGGGCTTGGGAAATCCTGGCGAGAAATATGGAGGAACTAGACACAATGTATTATACCATGTCATGCAGAATTTGAGTTTTCTAACCATTATTTAACTTTAAAATTCTCATTTTTTTTTTCTTGAAGCAGGTGGGGTTTGAGATGATTGATGCCTTTGCTGAATCACAAGGGATATCGTTGAATAGAATTCATTGCAAAGCTATCTTTGGAGAAGGCATGTGAACTTCTTTTAGCCAACCTTTGTATGTATGTGCACACACGCGCACACACGCGCACACACACACACACACACACACACACACACATATCCACATCATTTCCAGTGACTCAAATGGTTATGTGAAGTTCACAAGTGTTTGATAATCTACCTCAGGTTTTGTTGCTGATTCAGCAGTCCTTCTTGCAAAACCTCAAACTTACATGAACCTTAGTGGTGAATCTGTAAGTGACTTGGACAGTACCGCTACCCTAGTTTAAAATTGTAATTGATGTAGTTAAGATTTATAAATGATATGGCTACGAGTTATAATATATAGTCTACAATTAAGAATGTAATTACCTTAATCTTTCTTTCAAATGCAGAGTGGACCACTTGCAGCTTACTACAAGCTACCTCTTAATCGTGTGATAGTGGTAATCTACTTGCTCCAAAGTATATTTTCTTCTGAAGTTTTAATAACTGCTAATTGATTTCATTTTACATAGCTAATGTTCTTCAATTCTAGATTCATGATGATATGGACTTACCATGTGGAGTACTTCGACTTCAACACAAAGGAGGTCATGGAAGCCACAATGGGTATTCTTATGTTTTTCTCCTGATAGAGGAATATGCAAACGGTTGTTTGTAAATAATATGGTCTAGTTACCAACAGAAATATGGTTATAACAAAGAATAAAGATTTCCTAAGTGCTTTCTCAATGGGGACAACAAAAAAAAAAAAAAAAAAAAAAAAAAAAAAGGAAAAGATGGTTGTTTATAGCGTATCATTTTCAATATACAATTTGAGAGATCCACACTTTAATTTAAAACTTTAATGCTCTTGTGGTTGTTTTCTTTCAAACGCATGAACACTGATTTAGTTCACTTGACAACTCCAAATTTTGCTGTGGATATGACTGGTAGTAATCTCCATAACCAATGAGCCCTTCATGGCACAAAGCTATTGTGATTTTTAGGCTTACAGCTATTATAATATCTTGCCTTTTCTTTTGAAGAATAAGTTGTTTCTCCTTTTGTAACATTTGGACTTGATCCATTTATTTTATTTTATTTTTCTAGTCTAAAGAGTGTCATATATCATTTTCGAGGAAACAAAGAATTTGCTCGGCTAAGAATTGGTTAGTCTGAAACCCTAATCATTTTATTCCCTTTGTTAATGCCTTAACAAAATTAAATTATTTTAATTTTCTTTTTAGGAATTGGGAGGCCTCCAGGTCAAATGGATCCCAAAGCCTTTTTGTTGCAGAAATTCAATGCAACCGCCAGAGAGCGAGTAAGTGCATGTTTGAAAATATGTTTTATGATTTTGCTAAATTTTGCTGTCAGTTTTATAATTCCTGAACTTCAACAAATTTCTTGTCATCAATTGAGGAAGATGTTTTGATGGAACTCAGGTTTATCATTTTTATTTAGTGGTTATGAGTGCGACATTATTTCACCCACTAATTCTAATGATGTATGCTTCCTTTTTGTCAAAGATTGATGCTGCTTTACCAGAG
Organism: Jatropha curcas; assembly: GCF_041381405.1. Classification (NCBI taxonomy): domain Eukaryota; kingdom Viridiplantae; phylum Streptophyta; class Magnoliopsida; order Malpighiales; family Euphorbiaceae; genus Jatropha; species Jatropha curcas. Next base: position 1,330,107 of record NC_143157.1, read on the forward strand.
GGAGTTGCTGCATTAAAGTCCATTTTGTCTAGAGGCTTGACTGAGAGTGCGAGATGCTTTAACCAAGAACAGAAGTACAAGCATATAAGATTGCAAACAATGCTGACATAACATCTAAAGGTATTAGATTTCTTTGACATGGTAACTGACCTATTGCTAATAGGAAATACTTTCAGAACTGAACTCAAAATCTTTGTTTTTTGGTAGATTACAAATTTACTTGTATTGCCCATATAAAAAGTGAAGTTTTCCGCTCCATTCTTATGCTTTATGTGATCAATTTACTAATGGATGAACTATGGATCTAGAGACTTCTTTTTCAAGCATAACTTCTAACAGTTTGATAATTGATAGTTTATAATTGATTCTATCATTGTCTTAAATGATATAAGAAGGTATTTTCATTTGTAATTATTGAGATGCAACACACTCGATAATTACAAAACACTAGATGATTACACAAAAACAATTATGCGTATTTGTTGCTTTTAGACCGAATATATAAATTCACTTTTGAAATTTGCTACTTTTAACTTTGTGGTATGTTCAATTTTTTACTTAAAATGCTTGAATTTATAAAATTACACTTATTAAGCACCGCAACTTGCAAAATTATCTTAATAAACCCTTCAATTAGTAAAATTAAATCAATTAAATATTTATTGGATAGTTGGAAAAAGTGAAAATCATTGTTTCATATGTTTATTATACATCAAATCAATATTTTTACATATAGAAGTCAGAAACTGTAAAATTATTATTGTTGGTTAGAAAAGTGTTCACTATTACTAAAATTTAGAAATTTAAATACACGATAGGTCATTTACAAAGTTCAAGATATCACATAGTTGAAGTTGCAAAGTTTAAGGGGTTAATTTATATATTCGGCTGTTGATTTTGTAGTTAACTCTGTTTTTTTTTTTTTTTTTTTTTTTTTTTCATGAGGTCGAACAGGTTGAAATAATATTATTGGTTAAAATAATTGAGATGTTCTAATTTTTTATCAAATTGGTGAAGATTCGGTAGTTCTATTATAACAATTATCAGCAAATTGACGAGGATTCTTATGGTCGAGAAAATGAATTATACTACACATATTTGATTGTGTTATTTTAAATGCAACTTCGTTTTATTTATTCATCTATTGGTGCTAATACTATATTTGTTTTACCATTTGTTTTCTATTAATATATTTTTTTTGTTTATACTATAGGTGTCTTTAGCCTACTGGGGTAAAGCTTAATTATGCTCGCGCGGTTTCAGGCCTCATATGAAATGTGAAAATTAAAAAGAAAAAAAAAAAAAAAAAAAAAAACAACCATAACAGTCTATTCGGTTTAGCTTTCAAAAAGAAAATCTATTTGATTTAGCTAGTAATTGTTGGCCGATAGTTGTTAGTTGATAAATGTTAGTATTTTATAAAACAATTGTAGCTGATAGTTGTTGTTAATTGATTAATGTTAATATTTTATAAAATTTTGATAACTATTGTTCAAATTTAAAATATCCATTAGGCGTATAATTGTGTGTATATATATATATATATATATATATATATATATATATATATATATATATATAATTTTAAGGTGAATATATTATTTTATGTTTTAATGTATTATATAAATAAAAAATATGAATCAAAATTTTTTAAATAATATTTAATACAAATTTTTAATTTTTAATTAATTATAAATAAAATGATAAAAAATGTGAAAAATAATAATTATATTAATCATTATTTTTATAAGCCTGATGAAATTTAAATAGGAATAAAGTTCGATCTGCTTTCTGAACTTAAGAGCAATATTCAGTTTATAAAAAAATCAACGTATTGTCCAATTTACTTCTTAAATTTGCATCAATGGAACAAACAACCTAATTTATTACTCAAAAGAATTTTATTTCATTGATTGGTAAGCTGAATATTGCTCCAAGTTTATGGGGCAAATTGAGCTTTATTTCATTCTAAATGTAATATAAATACAAAATAATCTATTGATCGATATGAAGAAGCTAGATTCAAAATTTTGCTGATTGAATTAATAGTTAATCGAGATATCTGTCAGCTATTGATTAAAACTAAACAACTATAATGTAGCTATTAGATATGAATTAGTTGAATCAAATATCGAATGTCATATGATTCATTATTAAATAAAAATATTAAATAGTATTTTTAAAAGGCTATATATGTAAATTTATTTTTAAATTTTATTATTTTAATTTTATAACACTCGATTTTTTAATTTGACACATTAAATATTTTAATTTTTAAAATTACATCTATCACACATTTCAACTTGTAAAATTATTGTATAAAAAAAAAAAAAAAAGAAAGAAAAAGGAGATTGTACGTCTGTATGGCCAATTGTCCATCGCTATAATCTTCATTTTTTCTTTATTTTCCCTCTGCTTTTCATAATTTAGGGTTTTACCAAGAGAATGAAAAAGTTAGTTGTATCTCATTAAATTACGAATAAATATAATGAGTACAAATGATGTGTATAGTCTATTTTTGCTATAAATAACATTATTCACTAATTTATTTTGATGTATATGATACAAATATATTAAGCATATCTACTTGTCATAAAATCAAACATGTAGATACGATGAGGGGATAATTTTTGTCTCTTGTGATAGCCCCTCTTCTATTTCTTTATTTTTTTGCAAATTTTTAAATTTTTTTAAATAAATTACAAATATATATTTGTTTGGAATAGATATATATTATTTATGTTTCTGTTATTTTTTTTGGTTTATTTCCATCTTGTGTAGAGGTTATGATTTCTCAATTTTATGTGAAGTTTTTATTTTATTTGGACAAGTGTGTAATTTGGAAGAATTTTTAAATAGATAATGATCTTTGTCTTTTGCAGCTTAACAGTACATCCTGTTCTTTTATTAGATTTAGTGATTCAAATTATCTATGTTCGTTATAAACAACTAATTTATGAATAATTAGATCATATACAAAAGATTCAGAGAGTTTGTCTAGTTAGCCACTTTGAAAATCTATCAATTTTTTCAAGTTCACCACCTAATTTTCATCATGATTTTTCTTATTAAATCAGCGAATAACAATTATTTTAATTCTAATAATTTTGTTGTATTTGATCTTTAAGTCTTTAAGTGAGGGGTTATGTCTTTCCTATATATATATATTAATTTGAAATTGTCAGTGAAATTCTAGTATATTATATTAAAAAAAAAAAAAAAAAGAGAGATAGGACATACTTCCGGTCGGGATGAGTATGGATTTTGTTAAATCACTATCAATATAGCGGTGGTTGATTTATTGAACCAATGATTTTGGTTCCGTAAATCATTAATTTTGGTTCAGTGAATATGATAGTTTTGAACACTGTTTTTAAAATTAAATCAGACCGGTTAATTGACAAACCGATCATTGAGCCGGTTTAAGTTGATTTATTTTTTGCTGCAAATCGAAAAACTTAAATCTATATAGTGAAAAATTATAATTTTTTACTATATAGACTTAATGAAACAAGGGGTTAAGACATAAAAATAAAAACGCCATAGGTTCAAATTTTGGAATCCACACTTCAAACAAATTCATATCTTCGAATCCACTAGCTTCTTTTTATTAAACTTCTTAATAGATAAACATTCCAAAATTATAAATAAATAGTCGAAATTTTTCTTGAAAATTTAAAAAATAATAATCCTATAACGAATAACAATTTATTTATTTACTTATTAATAAAATAATATAGAAAATAATTTAATTCTAAAAAGATCAAAATATGTTGTTATTAACAAATATTTTGATATTTCATGTGAATGTTGAATGATTTAAAAATTATGATAACATTTAAATTGTTATAACTTTTTTTTATATGTTTATTATTATATTGAATATATAATATTTGGTTTGAATAATAGATAATTTAAAAAATAATAGTTATAAACTGATATTTGATAATGAATGGTTTGGAAATATACTTATAATTATACTATTATTTTTTTATTATAAAATTATTTATGATATATTTTGTTAATTTTTAAGTATTTTTTGACAAATAGTTTTTCAGGCAGCATTTAAAACACTTGATGGAGCTGATTATGTAATGTTATTCCTTTTAACATTTGATAAAATAGCCGACAATTATTAAAATAGCTAACAGCTATTTTTTTTCAAACGGCTCTTTAGTAACTATCCTAATAGATGTTTCAGCTGTTCTACGAGCGTTTCATCAAATATTAAAGAGAGTAACATTTTATAATCAGATTTTTAAAATACTAAATGCTAAGATAGTATTTACTAAATCCTTTGTGAAAATATATTGTCTAACCTCAGCTTAAAATGGTAGGAATGAACTTGAGACCGGATCCGTTTACCACCGGTTTGAATCCGGTAAAGCCGGGTCTAGACGAGACTGAGGCGCAAAAAGCATAAACTGAACGCGCGCATATTGTACATGTGAGTGGCTGAGCGACTCCATGGGTCCCATTCTGTATTCGTAACCATGCTGTCTTTTAGTCACCGAAGAATTACTCCCACGCGCTCCTCAGGAAGGTGCATCTAATTTTAGGCACATCCTATCCTCACAAGAAACACCACTTCTTTCTTTCCACTTGATTAGTGACATTAACGCGAGCAAACATTAACTGAGATGGTATATCCCTTCAATAAAATTATTAAAAAGAAAAAAAAAATCGAATTCTTTCTAATGAAATTATAGGTCATTTATCTTTTTTCATTTATGAAAAATAGATCATATTGTATAATAATTTGTATTTTGGTATAATATATATTATTTTCTGCATATTTGCTTCAATTAAAATTTCAAAATACACATATATAGATGAAAATTTAAAACTAACGATATTTTTTCTTTTATGTTAAATTTTAAATTTTAGTCAATTATGTATAGTTTGATTGGTCTTTTTATTAACGTGAGTGGCAAAAAGTTTAAAATTCAAATTTCTTGCCCATGAAATTTTCATCTGTTTAGTGATTAAGAAGAGGGATACTCATATTGTATAATTTATTACAGTATTTTACTCTATCGACCTCTCAATGAATTGACAAAATTATTTATTTTATAAATAATTTCTCATGAGATAAATAATTTACTAATTTTCTTATTTAAGGCACTAGTCCTAAAGCTATGGCTATGCCTTCAAATAAATTTCTATCTATAAGAAAATTTTAAAATAAAGATTTCATAAAATTATGCAATTTGTGTATTACACTTCATAGGAAGTCAATGTAGACTATAAAATAAAACACATTATGAGTCTCGGTGTATGTAATAAAATAATATATTATTTTCATTTCATAATTTTTACCTGATTTGACTTATAAACAAATTAATAAAAAATTTAATTAATATAGTTGAACTACAATATTTATTTTATTTTTTTAATAATACCCTCGTATTAATATTCATTACAGTAAATAATATATTATATTATTTATAAAATTAATCAAATTATAGTCAAACAATTGAATAAATATATGGACAAACAAATTTTGATATATTAATTTTATTTATATCAAGATTTTAGTTAATGGTAATGTAGTAGATTCATTATTATATTTATTGACCAAAAATATATTAAATAAAAATAAAATAATAAACTTCAAATATTATTCACTTCTTTAAAAAAATAAATAGGACAACAATTTAAGACAGATTAAAAGAAAAATTGAATAAAAATTATAAAACAAAGAAAGTAAAAAATTTCTTAATTAGCAATTTTATAAAAACAAAATAAAATTATAATTTCTCCAAAATTTATAATACTGTATTTTGCCATTTCCATCATCAATGTAATGTTCTCGAACAACATTAACATTGGAACGTACACAATTTTTTGGGTAATGGGGATTGGGAAACAAAGTCAAGGAAGATGACGTCGGTGCTGACGATTCATATTGTTGTCGCGAATGTGTTTAGGCTACATGTAAAATTAACACGTTGTCTTATCTCCGTCACTTATACTACCAAAACTTTCGGCACGTGTTTTTCAATTTCTCAATTCGCGCGTGGGAATTCCAAATCTCATCAACACACCCACACTCTTATTACACTAAAGAAAGCGACCACGTTTTAGAGAGAGAGAGAAAAAAATAATACTAATAATTAAAAAAAGGAATAAATGAAACCTATCCCTTTATCAATCATCACTGCTTCATCCATTAAAAAAAAGAAAAAAAAAAAGGGAAAATACCCGCAAAAAAGATCCAATCTCATTTCCAACAGTAAAACTCAATCGATACATACACTTTTCTTTTTCATATCAAAAACAAGAAGGAGAAGAAGTGGAAGAAGAAGAAGAAAACCAGAAAGAAGAAGAAATGAGACCCCCATCAACATCGGCTTCTGCAGGCGGAGGAGCTGCTGCTGCAGCGGCGACAAGTACAAAGACACCTTGTTGCAGCAAGATAGGGTTAAAGAGAGGGCCATGGACACCAGAAGAAGATGAACTTCTTGCAAATTACATCAAGAAAGAAGGAGAAGGACGATGGCGTACCTTACCCAAAAGAGCTGGACTTCTCCGATGTGGCAAAAGCTGCCGTCTTCGGTGGATGAACTACCTCCGTCCATCTGTAAAACGTGGCCAGATCGCTCCCGATGAAGAAGATCTCATTCTTCGACTCCATCGCCTTCTGGGTAACAGGTATATCAATAATATGAACATGCATATATCTACAACAGGTATATCTATAAGTATAAATATGAATATGAAAGAAATGTAAATCTTTACTATGACTATATATCTGGGTTTTGTTTAATTCTAACCTTTTGTTTGTAAATTGGGTTTTTAGGGTTTGGTTTGTGGATTATGTCATTTCTTGAGTTTCCGTTCATTTCAGTTCTATTTCTACATACTCTTGCTTCTTCTATATCTAGCTCTAGGGTTTCACTGACATGTCTCTATAGTCTTTATAATATAATCTTTATTCATCTCATTAGGAATAACTCTTTAGTGTAACCTCTCCGTCTCTCTGTGTCACGATCTGAGTTCTTTCTCCTTAAGATGAAAACCTAATTATATATTCACATATATGCTTTTCTTTTCAATGACAATTCCACTCAGGAACATAATGATAAGTAATGTAGATTCTTAATGTTATCTAGCTTTGTTTCTTTCTAATTTAGGTCACAAAACCTAAATATGTATACTAATGCATATGGGTTTAACAAATGACTATACTCTTCAAATCTTGTGATAATTTTTCTTTGGAAATATTGACATGCAGTTTCAACAACAAAATCTTGATGTGCATGATTTTTTTTATTTTTTTTGGTATTGTGTAGATGGTCATTGATAGCTGGAAGAATTCCTGGGCGAACAGATAATGAGATAAAGAATTACTGGAACACTCACCTGAGCAAGAAGCTCATAAGCCAAGGAATCGATCCAAGAACTCACAAGCCGCTAAGCCTCGAAAATCAATCTGTTGATCAAAAACAACAACAACAGCAGCAAAACAAAGCTTCTTTATCAAAAGCAAATCGCAGATCATCATCAAGCCCTATGCGCAACAATAACAATAATAATCAGGCGCCTTCTTCTTCTGGTCTTGAAGAAACAACTAGTGGTGGAAGTACTCAAATTATCAGCAACAAAGAAAATATTTACTTTGAAAACGCTTCTTTTGATCAATATCATAATAATGCCACCACCCATGGATATACAAGCTTATTGAATTGTGGTGGTGGCTGTGATGTTGATGGTAATAACTGTGGGATGGATTTGAGAAACAACATTCAAGGAGTCAGCAATGAAGAAGATGAAGATATCAATTATTGCACTGATGATGTTTTCTCTTCATTTCTCAATTCACTCATCAATGAAGAAGCTTTCACTACCCAACAACAGCAGCAGCAGCAACAACAACAACAACAGCAACAACAACAGACCATTAATGGGATTATGATTCCAAGTTCAGACCCTTTGGTTTCAATTTCTGGTTCAACATTTGGTCTTGGAACTGGCTGGGAATCTGCTCTTATGTCTTCCAATTTTAACCCAAATGGACCAAGCAAGAGGGTCAATGAGCAGCTTCAGTAGTCTATATATCTATATATAGATATGCAAAGCACCTGCATGCATGCAGCTATAAGGCATGAAATTAATTTAATTTCAGTTTGGTTAGGGCTTAATTTTTTAGTTTTGCTTCCACTTTAATATCATATCTCCTATTATTTGATTTTTATTTGGTATTGGAACTCTTGTTGTAAGCATATTATTGCTAAACAATGAATGTGTGTGAATGAATGTATGTTATTGTTTGTAATTCAACTGTGTTTTTAATCTTGTAAATTGAGGATCTGAACTTTCGTTTTAATTAACAATAATTCAGAAAAAATGAGCTTATTTGTATCACTAAAATTAATTTTATTTTTATAAGACGTAGAACAACACTACTTGCTAGATTTTAATTTAGATTTTTACATGATAACCAAGAAATAATTTATTTCTACATATATAATTTTCACAAACTTTATTATATGCAAAGAGTTGCTGTATAATAAACAACTAAGTTCAGAGTAGAAATTCATAGATAGCTTATTGTGCCTCTCTTCCTGTTATTATCCTTTATGACTTTGCTTGAAATGATTTCTTAGAGGCTGAACATCACTTCAATTGCACTTATGATAGGATTTTACTTTCATTTTCTTGCTATATTACATTTATCAGGATATAAATCAACATATTAGACTACGTTTTTTATTTGTCGGAATCTTGATTAATTAGTTCATTTCATTAGATACAAAAGTATGCTGAAATTCAATAATAATAATAATTATGCCCATTCAGCATATTCATCAATCAATCAATTTATAACGCAAGTTTTTTTTATCAACACATAAATATTTCATTAATTTTTATCATATCTAGAAAAAACTTAACATTCAAGAGCAGCTAAAACCACGCCATTAGACTTATCCAAAGATCCCCAATCTAACCTAAGAATGCTAGGTTAAAAATCCTGGAACAACTTCACACAATTTATAATGCACACTACAAAAAAAACCGCTTTTTGCGACCGACAAAAAGCAAGAAATCAGTCGCAATTTTTAACTCTGCGACGTTGCTTTACTTTGCACCAAAATTGCGATCGATTTGCGATCATCATTGTTAGTCGCATATAATCCGTCGCAAATTGTTCGCAGAATTTGTTCCTTAATTTGAAGCGCACAATTTTGTGACAGAATAAAACATGATCACAAATCAGTCGCAAATCCGTCATACACTAGTCGCAAAATGGAAAACAAACTTGAGGGAATTATTAGCGCTACAATATGCGACTGTTTATTCATAGATCGCAAATCGGCCGCAAAAATCAGTCGCAATTATCGGTTGCAAAATAACGATTTTTTTTAGTGGCAGTATATTAACCACAGTTCATTTAGTTCCAAATGGAATCTCAAAATCAAAATGAATAAGAATATATATATATATATATATATATATATATATATATATATATATATAAACCTGATGAGCAATGATATTACTTCATAGGCCCACTTCACATATATAGACATGCAATGATGCAAATGAACTTCCTAAACTATATTGATACTCTTTGCATGGGAACTTGTCGTCCCATGCATACTGTCATACTCTATTAGAATTTTATTATAGAAATGAGCTGCATCTTTTTGCTTCTGATGTGCATGAGTTTTCAATAACAATTCAAATCAAGCAGTAGTACTAATCTGAGGATTAAAAAAGTATTTATGCACATGTTAACTACATGAATATATTTGAATTATTATATTCTTTTTCAAGAATTATTAAATCTGTTATATGAATTTACCTGACATCAATATAGAATTTCTATAAATTTGTAAAGAATAAATTTTAAATGACTGTAAAAGATTAGTGTGAATGAGAATTTTTTTTTCTTTTACAAATTATCCAATTATGAGGTGTCCAAGATGGCATCTATTTCAGGGTCTATGTAAGTCAACTATACATTCACAATGCCTCCAGAGGCAAGTAAAGAGCTGGCCTGTGAAGAGTTGGCATTGAGGGGCTCGAATCGAACCCATGAAATTATGGATCCATCAACCCTCTCAGATGCGTTTAGCCGCTGTGCTACTATTGCGGATGAGAATAGCTTTTTTCTTTATTCTCAACATAACATACCCTTAATTAAAATCAATATCATTCAAAATAATAATATTAATACACAAATGCAGAATTCATATGTATTAATTTGTTGGCAAGCAAACAACTTACTTGTGACAAAGCTTTAACTTGTAGCAGATTTGCAATTGACAAAGCTAATTTGTGGAGGATTTGCAGTTGAACACAACATTTCTTGTACTTGGAAGTTCCTAAGAGTACAATATCTGATTCTAGTCCCCTCTCCAAAATATAATTGCTTGAAGCTGCATATATACATATATTCTCCTGAAATATTTGAAAATATATATGTTAATGAATTGTTTAAAGCATGCAATAAATGGAATTAAGTAAAAATATTTAAAAAAGGAAAAATTCTGAATGGGCAAAAATAGTAAAAAGAAGAAAAAAAACTATTTAATTCACTTTCAAAAAAAGAACTCCAATTATAATATTGGTAGACAATACAAGGTTTATAGTATTTTACCCTAATAAATATAATTTTTCTTGAATATGTATAATTTTATAAATTAAATAATTTAATTAATGTGTTAATGTAAAAATTAAAGTTCTATTTTTAAGTTGGAATTGTCAATTTTATAAATACATTAGACCTATTTGAATGGTTGATCCATGAGTTGGATGTAATCTGGCCATCCCAAAGTCAGACAGTGTTTTAATAAGATCTTTTTAGATTGTGTTTGTAACTCCTGTTTGAGGAAAAGTTTTTGGATTGGGCTTTTGGTGGGCCTATGCCATCACTTTTGGCAAGTTAACCAACTTGCTCTTCAACACGTTGACTCTACAATTCCATTCCTAACAATCAAACAGACTGAGGTGTATACCAACATTAATAATAATAATAATAATAATAACAATAATAATAATAATAAGAAAAAAGCTCAGGCGATGCATGTGTAATATGTATTTCTAAAATTTTCTAATTTCCATGAATTGTAAGGGAATGTCAAACAATCAACTTTTGAGATTAAAATGTTAAAAAATTTTAGTAATAAATTTACAATTGCATTTGACTTTTTGTATAAAATATTTGCATAATATTTGAAGGAAAATGTGATGACAAATCTTTATAAAAAAATAAAAAAATATATATTATAAAATTTATCAATATCATACTAAGCGTGAGCATCTAGCTGAGCGAGACATCCTATCCTTTACGTTTGGATAACAATCATTACTCATAAATATAAATATTTTCTGATAAATACAAGGGATGAAGATTGAAATCTTGATATCTGCATGTAATTTCTGAATTCCTAAATTTGACAAATAATAATCATTTTTTTTTTCAAAATTGTAATAATACATTGAAGGTTTGATGTTTGACCAGCAACTCAAGAACAAAACTACCAGTCAACTCTCTAGGATGACAAAATATGATTGGTAGATAGTTGACTTGCTGCACTATGTACAAGTAGGTTGGGCCAAAACTTTAGTTCACCATTTATTGTTTCAATATGCCGCTCAATAACTATATTTGCATGGACTGAGTCCATCTATGCATTTTCTGTATGGGTGCAGTCAGAGACACAGGATTTAAACCTAAAGAAGTAAATGTTCATATTTAAAAATTTATTACAATATTTTGAAACGACTACATGTAATAGAATGCATTTACAAGAGATGTATTACAAGTTAAAAATTTCACCACAGAGTTACTACTCTAATATATAGTAATTTTGCATAATCATTTCATTAATTAATGTAAAAATATTTACTAATTAAACAAATATGAAAAGGCAACTTCATAAATGTTTCAATGAAATATGTAATAATAACTTGCTAACCACAATAAATAATAAACAACCTCTATAGTTTAAGTTTCTATATCATCGCCATTGAGCAAGAAACCGTAAACACATTACACCCACAGAATTTGCAACAGACGAATGAATACACATATGAACAAGAAAAAACAGAGCATTTCCTATATTTGTTAATTGAAAGTAATTATTAACAACAAAGACAAAGCTAAGAAGAGGATTAAACATGAAATAGTAAGAACATAAAATCTTTTAAGATTAAGAAATGAAGACTTACTCAGCAACCTTGGTGGTCGCTCGGGAACCGAACATTCTTTGGTGACTGCAAAGTTATATACCCTGATAACCATAACGATTTCGGGTTCAATCCTCGTCGCCTTAAGACATAAATAAAAAAGGTTTTTGAACTTTTTTTTTTGTTTGTGAAATGTATGTTGGCAAATAGTGATGAAATGGGGTCAAGAAAATGTTGAATTGGCCAAAAAAACATAAAGTGGGAAGGAAAGTTATAAAACACAAAGAGAAGATTGTCTTTAATTTTCTATCTTTATATCAGAGAGATTTTAGAGAATTTCTTTTCAGATTCTCTAAGGTTTATAAGTCTCTCCACCCTCTTTGTACGACGAGTACTGAAGGACAAGTGTAAGTTTTAAGTTAGCAATGGAGGAGAAGCAGTATGGGTAAGCAAAAATAGTTCATTTTGACCGGTAGATTTGTGCGTATTTGTTACGGATTTACCGGCTGAGCAGGTAATTAATGGACCAACCAAACGTTCTAAACTAAAGGGTCAGATTTTGTTAGACAGAACAACCTTTCTCTCTTGTACATCTGCCTATCATTCCAAAACCTAAATCTGTTGTTGGACCGGTCACAGGATCAATTTGATGTCACTTTTGTATACTTTTAGAAGAAAAAGTTTTTGGCTGCAAAAGGCAATTCATCTTCTTGTTTCGTCTTCATTTGTCATTAGTTCAACAAGATTTTATCCAGATATTGAATGAACATCAAATGATATAACTTAATCCACTAATAATATGGGAAAAATACACCGTATGTTTTTTATGACAAATTTTATGGCGTTTTTAACTTTTATTATGATCTATTGAATACTTCAATTTATTAAACAGTTCAATTCATAAAATTATTTTTATTGTGTGCATTGATTTGTAAAATTAGGTCAATTATATTAGTTGAAAAATATAAAAATTATTATTTCAGAAATTAAACTAACTACATATCAGAATAATATTTTGCATATAAAAGCCTAAATATCTAAAAATTAGGATTGCTTGTACGAAAAGAAATATTATGTTTATCAAAATTAATAACTTTATGGGGAATAATACGTCCTCTTCAAAACTTAAGATGTCATAAAGTTTTTCAATAAAAATACATCAGTGAAGTTATATATTTGGTATCTCAAATATCCTAAACTTATATATTTTGGCAATTTTTGCTTTGACCCTACATTAGCTTTTAAGGAAGTTATTTAGTATTTGACGAAAATCAAAATAGTATATCTATAATTTATGTTGTTTAATTAGTGATATGACATCTGTATTGCTACTCAGTTGTAAATGTGAAAGTTTATATTAGTAGCAGCTTAGCAAATACATGATCTTTCTTTTCTACTTGAAGTCGTAAATGTGAAAGTTTATATTAGTAGCAACTTAGTAAATACATAATATTTCTTTTCTGCTTGAAGCTATACTGAAAAATAGAAAGAGTTCATAGTAACATAATTTTTGAATACTAATAATTAATAAATGCAACAAAGAACACTAAAAAAAATAAATTAAGGGGTGCATGTGATTCTAAACAAATTGATACTCAAACAATGGTACAAATCGAGATTTTAAAAAGAGAAGAATCGCAGTTCAAAGTCTAGGTGAAATAATTTTAAGCATACTGTCACAACCCAAATCATGTGCTGAACCGACACTAGAACCCAAGTAAGCTTAAGGTCCTTGAGGCCCGTAGTAAGCCTAACTTACTTTAATCCATTTTTTATAATCGATTCCAAGAACAATAAGCCCATAATATGATGTTATTAAATCATACTGTCAAACCATATCTCTGGCCCAGCTTCTATTTTTCAAATAATTTATAGCTCGGGCCTATATTTCATGTATCATTCACATTGTCCATAATATGAGCAAATTGATCCAATCATACTTTCAAAGAGTCAAAATTTTACATGATAAATTGTAATACATGAATCCATATATGTGGAGCTCAATACACAAGTGTGAGTACATTTCTATACACATTACTGTATTTCCTTAACATTACTCAAAATTAGGAATTTCTATTGTAACTCTGGGAGAAAGAAGAAAAGCTTATCTGAACCAGCACAATGTCTACCTCCTGAGTTTCACAAACTCAATGAATAATAATAAATAATGCATAACCCAAATGATCACACAAGATGCTTTCCACAATCTCTCAACAAGCCATCCTTATGCAAGGCCTGTCCTCTCACATTGTTTTTCCGTTCTCTCCTTCTTTTCCATTTCTAACAGGAGGCCACCTTGTGGTTTTGCCATATCATTCATATCATATTTTATCAGGTGCACACAAGGGGCGCCTGTAACAGCCCAGATTGACCAAGATATTGTCTGCTTTGGGTCACAAGCCTGCACGGTTTTGTTCCTGGGTGCCGACACATGGTAGGCCCGTACCATCCTTACACCCTAGCCAAACCACCCAAAAGGCCTCTTGACAGTATAAGGTATGTCTATACTTATATACATCACTTGCACCTTGCACTTAACCGAGGTGAGATTTGCCTAGGGTGTTACATTCACCCCTTTTGGGATGCAGTGTCCTCGTTGAGGTTTGCCACACCACCGGCCAGAGGAACAATGCTTGGGCTCTGATACCAAGCTAGGTGAATTATTTATATACAGATAATATCATCCAAATTAATAATCAAGATTTCCTAAGCCAATAATTATACTATAATCTCATCATTCATCTAAATTATATAGATCCTTTAAAATTCCTCTTTAATCTTCCATAGAATCACTTAATAACATCTTTCATTCTCTCTAGCATGGAATTCAAGGACCATATGCAAAAATCAAGGTTTATGCTTTAAGGTTTAATACATAAACCCATATAACCAAATCACAGATAATATGCATTATCTCACAAATGCATATACATATATATCATAATACTTAAATTCATATGGTAGCACCCACTTAAATGCAAGAGTGAAGTCTACACACATGAATGCAACAAGATGATTTTAATATAGCTCGTGCAAAAGCTCCATATATATACTATACCCACTTGCTCACTTATTAAAGAAGGCTTGACCTATAACACCAACCAAAATTCATCAAGTCATATCATATTCCCAATTATAGTGATTTCATATAACTCTATAAATCTTTCACACCTTGTAACTAACTCTTTTAAACATTTCATCAAATCCTTCCATCTTAGTATATTTACTTATATATCTCTGATCGTTTGACATAGAAATCGGTTAATCTAACCATAATAAGATCACCTCAAGCCATTATTCTTACAAATCCACACTTAACTTATATAATCCCAATATATATACAGGTCTATAGCTTGATATTCATTAAATCCATTTCCATTAATTCTTAGAGATCATGATTTGCTAATTAATAAAAGTCACCGACTAATGATAACCAAAATTTTAAATTCCATCAAGATCATGAGAACTCATACTTCTTCCAAGTTTTCGTAGTTGATTTTTTTCTTACTATCACACACTAACATAACCATATTCAATCTTACTTATTCAACATATTAGCATAAACATCACTTTATTAATTGAACTATCTCTTCATGCTCTATTTCATTTACCAATTCTTTTATGTTGGCTCAAGGGTCAAAATCTAATCTCGGAATTTTGATGATTAATACAAAACAAATAAATTTAAATTATATTATTTGTGCTAATGTTATTTTATGTAGAATTCTTATGGAAAGAAATCAAAGAAGGCAAGTCCTACTTTATGTGTGAAGAAATCCAAAGACCCTAGTGGTTAGGTATTTAGGATACATTGTAGGATAGAGAGAAAATTCATCTATAAGCACATAAATTAATTTTTCTCTCATCAAAAATATTTTTCGAAAATTAGACTCTTCAAAATAAATTTTTTGTCAAAAATTTATTTTCGAAAATATGCTTGATTTAATTTCCTAAAACTAAAGAGATTAAGTCTCTAAATGTTTTTGGTAATAAATCATACACTTTACTTTTCGGAAATACCTTTTGAAGATCTAAGGAATTTCAATTTATTATCTTACCTAAAGTGAATGGAGATCTTACTCTTCTCGTTTTAGTAAGAAGAATCCTTTCGAAAAATCTTTCCAAATAAAATGTTGCCGAAAATCTTTTTAAGGAAAATAAAATCATCTTTATTTTCTTACCAAAAAGGATAAGATAAACTTTTGGTAACTAAAGATTTTCGTATTTTCTAAATAAGGAAAGCAAATATTCTGATTTCAAAATGAAATATCCACTTTCCAAAAGCAAGAGATACGAAGCTCTCTATATAAAGGAGCTTTCACGTTTTGAGCTATGAGGAAGTAAGAGTTTTTTTTTTAAGAGCATTCTCTCATTGATCACATCTTTATCTCTCAAAACTTACTCTCTACCCCCCATTTTTTTCTTTTCATCTTTACACTTCACGTTTTTATCCTTAAAGAGAAAAGAATTTTATAACTGCTTTTGAAAAACAGTTCTGTGTTCTAAACGACTTTCTAATCTGATAAATTGTTTTTCCTGTGCTTATATTTGTGTTTCTTTCTGTCTATTTAGATTCTGTAATCTATAGTAGACAGGTTTTTATTTGATAAACATTTGTGTAATAGCTTGGGTGATAAGCTATTGGGAAAGAGGTTATCAAGCAACTTTCTCCGTGAGAAAGATTCTAATGTCTTGAATTGAGTTTCTGTACTTTGCCAAAAACAGAAAGGGTTGAGGTTAACTAGAACCTTTGGAAAATCTAGTGGGATAAAGGGTAGATCTAGGTGTTGATCTATTGCCTTGTACTGTTGGTTTGTCTCTTACCCTTGAAAAGAGATAACATAGTTGAGGATCTCAAGATGAGTGTTGGGGAGTGGATGTAGGCGAGTTAGTGCCGAACCACTATAAATCACTGTGTTGATCTTTTCTAATTTTTGAAGTTTGCTTGATACTGCTTTATTTACACTTCTGTTTATATTTTAGAAATGCTAATGTTGTTATTGGTTCTGATGTTCTAAAACTGGATTAAGTCTTATCTTCTCTGAATATTAGAACTCTGGAATTCTGATAAGTGAATATACCAAGTTCTAACTGTTCTTCTATTTACAGTATATTTCACTACTTGGGTTTCTCATTAAATTTCTAAACTTTATGAGGAAGTTCTAATTACAATAGCTTTCCATCATAAAGTAGTTCTGATACTTGATTAAGGCTTTGTGAAGCAGTTCTAATTTCAATAACTGTCTCTCACACAGTCTTATATGATTTTCTAAACTTTATGAGAAAGTTCTAATTTCAATAGCTTTCCTTCATAAAGCAGTTCTAATATTGGATAAGACATTGTGAAGCAGTTCTAATTAATAGCTGCACTTTGCATTGTCTTTCTATCTTTTATGAATAGAACATTGTGAGGTAGTTCTAATCCATATTCTAATCTCACAAGTTCTTTATTTTTCCGTTGCACTTAGAATTCTATATTTTGTTTTAAAATTCTAAAATTCATATCTGTTTTTAGAAAACCCAATTTACCCCCCTCTTGGGTTGTGCCATACATATACGGGACCCACATTTTAATCCTCATGACATGATATTTATATAACATATTTATCTTAATTTTCTTAAAGAAGTCCTTTAATTTTTTTTTCTAGAATCATAGAATCTCTGATTAAACCAAAATCCTTGCTTATAACTCGTATAGTATTTAGAATTCAATCGGTTCTTTGAATATCAAAGGACAAACATTATAAAATTCAATTCTTTCTGATACCGTACTAAACCATAAGGTACTACAATTATACAAGCTCCATTATTTTGCACATAATAAATCAGGAAATTTATTTCTCACCAAAAGCAACAATTTACTCTTCTTGTAACTGTAGTAATTCATATTGTCCTCAATATTCATATATTTAAAAAATGACTTAGGAAAAATCAAAAGATGCTTTTACTCCACCAAATATTATTATTTCTCATCAATAGTAATCATTTATCATACCCAAAGTAAACTACATTATAACATGCATCGTCTAAGTCCCACAATTTACATTTGTGAAAATATAGTACATACTCTTTTTAATTCACCAAAAGAAGTACTTATTCTTCAAATCATAAATATCCTCTAACCAATATCCATGCAAATCTCATCAAAATTCATATACTAGAATCACCCTCTAATCATATAAAGTCCAACATCCTCAAGTTCGAATCATATAGTTCATCTACTTGGTAATTCTAGCAACTCATTCCAAACATATCTTTCACTGGGTATATATGTTCATAGGTTCATGTTTCATGCATAGACATCAAATGAGTTCACCTTAGCATACTTAGAGTTCATACAAATATCAATTTCATATATAATAAATTCATAGGTCATCATACTTCATAAACACATGAATCTATACATGTAATTTCATTTTCATTTACAAAGCAATCTATTCATATTTCAAAATCTTTGTAAAACCACAATTGAAAACCCTTTTTCTCATATTCAAGCATCTAGGAAGGGAAAATATTCATAATAAAAATCAAGTCATTCACTGACAAAGTAAAAAGATAGAGTTCTTAAGAATTCAAGTTACATAAACTCTACTTTAACATATTCACGCTATCACCATCATAGGTGCAAATCAATTTCAAAATCAAAAGTCATAATAGCTAATTAAAACTCAAGCATATTTAGAGCACATGGAAATCATATCAACTATAAAGAGAAAAGAAAATACACCCCTTATTGCTTCAGAAAATCATCATCTCTCCAATATTCACATCAAAGTTCTATCATTAACTTTCAAAGATTTTCTCCAAACAATAATTCTTCCAAACTATCTGGAAGGATACAATTAAAAATCATTACTAATGCAACACCCTAGGCAAATCGCACATCGGTTAAGTGCAAGGTGCAAGTGATGTACATAAGTATGGACAGACCTTAGACTGTCAAGAGGCCTTTTGGGTGGTCTGGCCAGGGTGTAAGGAGGGTACGGGCTTACCTTGTGTCAGCGCCCAGGAACAAAACCGTGCGAGCTTGTGACCTAAAGCAAACAATATCTTGGTCAGTCTGGGTTGTTACAGCTTGGTATCAGAGCCCAAGCCTTGTTCATCTGGCCAGTGGTGGGGCAAACCTCAGCGAGGACGCTGAGTCCCGAAGGGGGGTGAATTTAACACCCTAGGCAAATCCCACATCGGTTAAGTGCAAGGTGCAAGTGATGTACATAAGTATGGACAGACCTTAGACTGTCAAGAGGCCTTTTGGGTGGTCTGGCCAGGGTGTAAGGAGGTACGGGCCTATTTTGTGTCTGCACCCAAGAACAAAATCGTGCGGGCTTGTGACCCAAAGTGGACAATATCTAGTGAATTTAACTTCACTCAATTTGGAGACCTATAACTCAAGTTATGTCTTAAGAACACAGCAAAGGTCAAGTTTATTTTAATACTGAAAAATTTCTATATCTTGAAACATAGGTTTATTTAGATAAAAGTATGTAAGAATTAGGTGTGAGGAAGTTTCTTTTGATTATTTGTACGTTTTAGGATTTATTTGATAAAAAAATAAGACAATTTTGAAAAGTGTTATTGTGGATATGTTTAAATGGATATAAATGGGAAAAATTGTTGGAAATTTTAGGAAAAAGTGTGGAATTGATTTAGATAATGTATGATGAGGGTTGAAAAGGATACTTTGGTGCATAAGAGTTATGTTAGCATGTTTGATTGGAGAAGGAAATCCCTCCCCTTGATTTTCATTAAGAGGCCGAACCACTTTAGGGTGGTAAGGCTTACTTAATTATTTCTTTTTATGTTATGCTACATATATATATGACATAAGTATGATTATTTTGATAACTTTCATATGTTTAGAGTTTTAAAAAAATAGGTATTTAAGATGTATGTGCTTTGAATTTTGAATAAGGAAAGTATAATTTTATATGATAAGAAATTTCTTATGATAAATTTCATTATGACTTTAAGAAAGTTTTAAAAGAAAAGGAATTTATGAGAAATTTCCTATATTAAGTAATTATGTTTCCTATATTAAGAAATTTCCTATATTATGTTTAATTATGAATTTTTCATGAGTCACTTAAGTTCTAAAATAAGCTTACATGTATGATTTCATATGATAAGAAATTTTCTATGTTAAGTAATTATGTTTAAGTACGAATTTTTCATGAGTCACTTAAGTTCTAAAGTAAGCTTACATGTATGATTTCATATGATAAGAAATTTTCTATATTAAGTAATTATGTTTAAGTATGAAGTTTTTATGAGTTACTTACGTTCTAAATTAAGCTTACATTATGAATTTAAGAAGACTAAAGAATAAGACAAGTTTTATGAGAAATATTATGAGTTAAGAATTAAAACAAATATTTTGAGCTCTAATATAATTGGTGTGAATTTGATGCGAGATTTGATTTTATTATGTATGATGAGCATGCTCGGCATTTGATGACATTATGATAAGAAGCTATAATCATATGCTAGGCACGTAGGTGTCTTATGTTAGGGCGGACGCGCTCTATATGTTATGAATAAGATGGCAACCTAAGACCATTATGAAAAGGTTGGCTACCAAAGGCCATTATGAATAAGTTATGAAAACCTATCTGCTTCTCTTTCTCCTAAGTGTATGCGAACCCCTTGGAAAATATTTATAAGGCAATTAAACGAATGAGATCATATTATTTTAGTAAACCCTACTTTGAAAATTAATGATTATGTTATTAAATGAATTTTCATAGCATGATATTTCGGTATGTGGTTTTAAAAATAAATAGTATATGTATTGGTATAATAAATGTGCAAGTAATCAATTTATGAGTTGAAAGAATTAAATTATTTATGTTATTAATTTTAAGTTTATTTGATATTCTAAGTAAAGAACTAACGTATTTATGGTGATTAAATGTTTAAGGATTTATGGTATAAAGAATTAAATTATTTATGTCATTAATTAATAGTTTATTTGATATTTCTTTTGCTATAAATGTAAATCTATGTTTGAATTTAATGGTTTTATGATTGTAAATGATTTTATGTAATTTGTGTTTTAAGTAAGTTGTCATCGCAACTTTAGTAAGTATGTGAATTATGAGCACCACTAAGTTTTATACTCAGCGCGTTGATTTTTATCACGTGCAGATTAAAGACCGTAGTTATTGCTTGAAGACTAGAATAGTAGCATTAGAGCAGAAGAGACTATTGTGGTAGCAGTAGATTGAGATTTATGTAATTAAGAATTATGACATGTATAATTATTATATTTTCGGAGATTATGTTATTTGAATTATAATTTAAGCATGTAATTATCAATTATGTTGGTGTATATATTTGGAGATAAGCATAAGAGTCATTAGATGATTGAATATAAAATATTTGAAGAGAGTTGATATGATTAGTTTAATAAAACTTGATATATATAATGAATGCAATTAATTGATGAATATTAAAATGCTATTGAGGATTTATATAGTTATGAAAATATAGAAGTTTTGTTGTGTTATGATGATTATTTGGAGATGTTGGGAGTTTGGAGTTTAATTGGGAGTGTTTTGTATTCACATGTTTGGCGAGCTCAGTTTTTAAAGGGAAATTCTTACAATTTTTCTGTAGGATTCTTCCAAATCATTTTCAAAGAAAAAAAAAATATTATTCGCTAAACTTGTGAATACTCAATTATTTCTAATTCATAATCTAATTTTATGATTTATATGTTAAGTTAAGACGGTGTCTCCGACACCAGATGTGGCATCCGCCGTCGGGTCTCACGGGACTGGGCGGAGGTTGTTACAACACCGATCTCCCATATATAGCCAACGGTCCCGGACCGTCATCACAATCCTATGGTGACCCAGTTCATCCCAATTTCACCCACAAACAAGGCACAATATAGTCACATCATAAGTAATTCAATCAACTCATATAATATAGAGAATCACATAAAAGATCATTATGCACATATGAGTGTAATTATGGAATGTATATAAAAATATAATTCTCATATGCTTATAAAATTATAAGTTATATGATGATCATAATGTAAATAATGTTCTTTTATAATATAGTATTAAAATAATAAAGAATGAGTATCATTTGTATCTATATATTTATAGGATGCGAAATGGTCAATGCATGTATGCAAATGATGATATATATCATTTATGATTACTCACAGTGATAAAAGAAGGAACAAGCCTTCCTTTGGATTTTGACTAGCAGGAGCAATAGACAAACTCAGACAATCTAGATAAAACACAAATATAAAGAAAAACACTACATTAAACAAATAACTTTCCTTAAATAATAATTAAGCTAATATATATCAACTTAGATATTGGACTGTTTTAATTAATTTAAATCTTATCGATATTTCTGATAGTATTTTCTCTCAAATTGAACTTCCTATTGTTCAAGTTTTAACTATTTAATACGTTCATCGATTATTGTTTGAATAGCTCATCCATCGAGCAATCAATAATCCAATCATTATAAGTACATATTTTACGTTCAACTCATGGCTTAAAAATTAAAATAACCTTCGACCTAATCCCAATACATCCTTAAATATTTTTACTTCATTTCGATATAATTTACTTCCTTAACTAGTCACCAACTAATAAATCTCTTATACACGCAATATAAACAATTCTTTACTTAATTAGCTTTACTCGAAATATATTATTCTTTAATTAAATCTGAATTGACTATTAAAACTAATACTTCCTTGTATAAACATATTTCTTATGACCAAGTATTCAATTTGTATGCTTTACTTGTTTTATTCAAAATTCATACCATAAAATCCATATTTATCAAAGTTCTCAATTTATTTTTATGGTAGCAACTATAACTTATTTTAATTTATAAAAACTCTTATTTTAATCTTAATCCTTAATTATTTTAATTAAAATTAATTTAACCCAAAACCATAATTTCCAATCTTGATTTACATTGAATTTAATAAATTGAATCTTAAATTATATAGATTAAAAATTGGATTTGAGATTCCGGATCAGTGCGTAAATCTTAAGCTTCTGCCTTCTCGGGTCTCGCCGGACCGCCTCCGCCGCCGTTTGCGGTGATCGAAAAATCGCGGCTGCTTAGAATCAAGCGTTCTTCACACCATCTGGCTCAGATTTCACCCAAGAGTTCATTTTTGGTGTTTGTTGCGCTAGATCAGCCCTCTAATTGGCTGGAGCGGGCTCGACAGGAGCCTAGTATTGCTGTTGTCGCCGCTGTCGATTACAAAAATAAAATTGCAGCTCATTTGTGTTCAGCGCCCGCCGAAGTTGATTTTTGTGGTTGGAGACTTCAGATCTTTAAGTTCAGATAAGTTCTTTTTACCAATGGAGCCTAATAGTGTAACATGTTCCTCCATTAGAGTTTGATGTATTAAACTCTTCCTCGAGTGTCAGTTGTAATAAGTTTTCGAAAAAAATGATATTTAGGACAATATCGTGGAAGGTTTCTTTTGTTATCCTATTTGAAAATAGACTAGTTTTTACTGAAAGATTAACATCTTCTGTCAAGTTCAAGAACATTATATTTCAATTTTCTATATTTTTGTTTCCTATTCCTACAAGAAAATTATGATTTAATAAGCTTATAATCATTATTAATGAATTGTAAAGTTTTCAAAAAATATATACATGAATGAATTTGCTTATGTGTTATCATATTGTGAAATTGAGTTGGTGATGTGGAATTTTGTTATTCTAAAAATTTTTATTTAATTTTTTAATTTGAAGAAATCAAATTAAAATTTTCTTATGACGTGTGTTGCAAAAGATTGAACTCGCGGCTTAAGTTATAGTAATCAATTCCATAAGTGCTCGTTACTTCTGAGCTACCCGATTCCAGTTTTTTTATCATATTAATTTATTTATATTTTTAATTAAATTTAATTTCTATCAATTATTTGTAAGCATCGATCACAACAGGTGGGTAAACAGCTAGTTTTATCTTATTTTTATTGGTTAAAAATTCGAAAAAATCCATGAATTATTCTAATTTTAGCTATTATCAACCGAATGTCTTCTTGGCTACGTGTTTCAACAGCCAACATAAACCAAAACAAAAAATGAGTCCGCTCTTCTCCGTCCCTTGTGTTAAAGCTTTCTTCCTCTAAGCCTCTTCTTTCCTTGGTTTGAGAAACAATGTCCAGTACAAGTACATCTGCACTATCTTTTTCAAACCCACAATCTACTGTTCTATTGTCCCAGAGGAGGAAAGCAAGGAATATAATAATACCATCACCGATCCCTTTTAGCCAAATCAATGTCCATGGTTTTACAATTCGAAAGCGTTCAGGCTTTAAATCAAGTGGGTTCTTCGTAAATTCATTTTCATTTGATAATCAAGTTGGAGTAGAGAAGAATGCGTCAGATGATAGAGCAAAAGCGCCTCATGTTCAAAACAGGTATTAATTGTAATAACTTCAAGTTCTGGCGGTTTACTTTCTTTCCTTTTTTTATTTGTTCTTTCTCTCTTTTTCATGAGAGCTTTCAAAGCATTTTGGTTTCATTTTCTTTTTTGCTTGTAGAAAGTTGCGGGTGTTATTATTATTATTATTATTATTATTATTTTTAATCTTTTAGTAAGTCATGACTATGATTTGGTTTAATGGGTACGAGTTGATACTTCAATACAAATTTGTGTTAGTGATAATGAAGCACCATTTTATCTTCTTTCTAGTTTGATTACCTTTGAAAATAAATTTGCAGCTTTTTAGTTGTTAGTGAATGTATTTTGGGAGTTAAGATAGTAGAGTTCATGGTGAAAAGAACGAAACTTTATCTTATCATAATTAACGTTCATAACAGTTTTGAAAGTAGATGTATCAATGAAGTGGAAAAGTTCTTACATTTACTATAACAATCAAAGAGATAGTAGTGGTTTAAGGAACTGGATGTGTTGTTTCTCCGTGGAAATTGAGGTCAAGATGTAAAATTCAATTTTTGAGTTGTCTGGTAAATTTAGAATGAGATTACATGGAGTATTTGTTTTCAAGTGCTAATTCTATTTGCCTATGTTGATTTATCAGAAATTAAAGATAGGTTTGAGAGAAATTTTTCCTACATCATCTGTATTGAATTATACATCCAACATAATTTTATACATAAGCTAACTCTAAATAGGAAAATATAAAAAAGGAAAGAACGATATTTTCTCCTAAATAGGCTATCCAAAGATATTTCTAGATTGTGCAATTCAACAGCCTATAAATGCCAGCCGTAATTGGATTTGAAATTTTTCTGAGATACTTGGAAAGGCTTTCTCATTGTAAGGATCCCTTTCCTTTTCTCCAAACATTTGTAACTTCAAAACATCAAAAGGATATACATTTTGTTATACACCGTCCCAATATATGATTGATAAACTTTTGATGATATTGGTTTGATCATGCTGGTCTTATCTCTCATACGTTTCGTAATGCTAATATTTTCTGTTGCAGTACGTGGAACTGGAAGGGTTATTCTATTCGCTATCAGTATTCTGGGAACAGTGGCCCAGCTCTTGTTTTAGTTCATGGTTTTGGAGCAAACAGGTCTAAATCATTGACATTTTGCTTCTTATTAGCAGACAACTAATTACTATAGGTATTAAATCTATTAATCGCTCTTCATTGACATGCCTCATTTATGAACATTGCATTTTTTCTTCTAGATGCTGTCATGATTTTAGGGTGATTCTTGGTGCGATGTAAGGTTGCTCCATTTTGACTTTAAGGTTACAGATGCAATGCATAGAAATAGCATTCTTGCAATGCAAGGGTAATACGACTCTTCCCAGAAACTGTAGTCGGGAAGTCTCAAGAAATTGGACGTCTTTAAAATTTCTGATAATTTCATTCATGGAAGTAGCATGATAGGATAATTTAAGTGTGGGCATGTCAAATAAAGGAAAGAAACTCCAAATTGGAGAGACATGAGCTAACCGAGAAACCTGTAAGTCAAGTGTATGCTTCCCTGACAAGGCCTTGCAAAAATACTGTTTGACTTTTTGGGCTTCCATGGCCCTAACATTGACTGTGTTTCACTGAAATTCAAAACTAAAAATTTTCATTCACATGTTATCCTATCTAGTTTGGTGTTCGTCACATTTGTTGTAAAATATGTTAATTAAAAAACCATGCATTGATATAATTCTGTTTTATCATTTTTGGATGTATAATGTCAACTTATCAGTATATACAATCTTCTCGTATGTATGCATACAAGATAAAGGTAAAAAGCATTGATCTCAAAGACTTAGTTATCTTGTGAATTTAGGAACCAGATCTTTATAACAGCTTTGATTGCGATAGCATTGGCTTGCATCTTTACTTGTTAGATGCCTTAGTTATTTATGCCATTAAACCTTGTATTTTGAATTTTCATCTTGACATTGCAAAACCATAATTAAAAGAAAGCCAAAGCTCTATCATGCTGCATATTGAATTAGGTAAGGTGACTGCTGAACACAACAAGAGAAAAGGGGGAATAAAAGCAAGAACACACATTTGTGCCTTATTAGATTAATATATGTACGGGGATGGTGCTGAAGAATGAAAGCTTGGTGATCATAGAGTATAGTTTCATCAAAAACTCTAAAATCTCCTTTTAGAGTTACTTTTTGTGCATGTAATAAAGGCACTTGTGCTAAGAATCTGGGTCCTAGGAGCAAATTAATCAAATTCAAGTAGTAATTCATTTAATATTTGAGTTTATAATGAGTTGGGCTTACCTTTAACACAAAATGACCTAAGCCATTTTGGTTGGTTCACCCTCTTCATTATATGCCATTTACTTAATGTGTATTTATCCAATGTGGGATTGCCCACATACTTCAACAACTTGGGATTCAATCTAGAGTTAGTAATTGTGTGGGATATGTTAGTGGAACCTATGCATGTGGAAACATACTTCTAATTTTCTTTGGCTTTTAAACTCATGCACAATAGCGTAAATTTATCATAGTTATTCTTAGAGCACGCTTGCATGTAATTTGAAAATTCAAAATTATATGCTCAACTGAGAAGTTGACTCAGGACCTCAGACGTACTTTGAGCTGTCATAAGTAATTACCTTGTTTTTTACAATATGGATTTACTGCTAAAGAAAATAAGTTATAATTCTGCTTTAAAATAGATGAGAAGCTTACACCTCTTGAAGAGAGGAAAAGAGTGCTAATTTGGGTTTTCTTGAGTTCTGGAGTTTGTTCAAGTCTGATTTTAGTCATTCTTTGATGCTTCCTGAGGTGATGTTTCCTGTCTATATGTCACTTAAAAAGGTTTCAGATAGCTTGCGATAACCATTAGTGGATCATGGTTCATGGATAATGAAATGAAAATTATATGGCTGTTCAATGTTTTTCCCAAGCAACTGTGGATAGACTTGGTCTCTTAAAAGTTACTATGTACGTCTCGTGATGTGTATATATATATTTGCTGATGATAGTCTTACGTACTTGATTTTCTTATTCCTTTGTTCTGCAGTTAAGGTGTTTTAAGTTCAGTAGTTGTAACACACTTCTTGTTCTTTACAGTGATCATTGGAGAAAAAATATTCCCGTTCTTGCAAAATCACATAGGGTATATGCAATTGATCTTATTGGTTATGGATACTCAGATAAACCTAATCCTCGTGATTTTGAAGATAACTCCTTCTATACATTTGAGACGTGGGGCACCATACTAAATGACTTTTGTGTCAACGTAATTAAAGACAAAGCATTCTTTGTATGCAATTCAATTGGAGGTACCATCTTGATGTTCTGGATTATTTAGATGAGTTTTACTTTTTTTTTTTTTTGACAACATCTAGATGGGTTCTAACTTGTCACTTTCTTTGCTTAACTGATTGTTTTCCTTGTAGTTGATTGATTGCTAACAAATAGAAAATGACTATGACACTTACTAGTGAATGCCTTGTAACTGTTGATAATTTGATACATTCCTGGAAAAATTTTTAGGCAACTACATGTGATATGTTCAATAATATCTGTAAATTTATGGTCCATATCTAATATGGCTTGAGAATGTATTCTTTTAAAAAGTATTTTATCACTTTCATACCCAGAATAAGTTCATATGAATTAAAAAATGCTCTAACTTAGCTAAAATCGGATGGCAGTGAAGCTGCTGTTAGATAAACTTGTATTTCAATATGCTTTGACTAACTCAATTTCAATTTATCAGTTAAAGTGCAAAACATTGCACATTTGTGCTGTTTTGAAGTGTCATTGGGTCTTCCATGAATCCAATTGGCTATTATGTCAATTTCTTCCATTATATTTCACTGCATAGTTTCAACGTAGTATATTTACTCCTATTTTCAGAAAGACAATCAACAATTAAAGAGGTAAAATGGTGAAAAGTTAAATTAGAAATTCTCTAGGCCATTGCATATAGCTTTTAGCTTAAAAAGGAAATAGAGGTTGTTCTACGTATAATATTTAAATAACAAATCGCGCCCTGCTATCTAATATTTTCTTTGTACAAGTTGATATAAAAGAAACAGTCTCAAGTTCGTAAAGCTTTATATGCTGTCTTGTAATTTTCATAACGGAAGTTCTCAGCTGCTGTAAGAGTGGTATTTATCCTGCTTTAACATGAGAGAGAGAGAGAGAGAGAGAGAGAGAGAGAGAGAGGAAAAAGGTTCATGGTCAGGTGCAGAGCTATATAGAGACCTAAGGAGGCCCTAGGCCTGAACAAATTTTTTTTAAAAAAAATTTGCCTTATGAAAAATCCATTTTGACTCTCAAAATATAAAAAATTATTTGGGCCCCTAAAATTTTAAAAAGTTTTGATTGTCTCCCCACAATTTTTTCTAGCACTGCTCATGTTCATGGTGGTATCATCTCTAATATTCTATGATTCTCATCGAAATGACATTTCATGTTTTCATTGAGTTTTACAAGAAGAATCTTTGAAATTATGTGGTTTCTACGTGTTAATGCACCTCATAAATACCAACTTTATTTTCCTTTTTGACACTAATTCTTCCAAAGGAGGCCTAAATGGTGACATACTCAAAATTTTATCCAGAAATTCAAAGTGATTGTAACATATTGCCTCTGCCCTTCTGTGCTTGTTGTAGGACTTGTTGGTCTTCAGGCTGCAGTTATGGAGCCACACATATGCAGAGGCATTATCCTATTAAATATATCTTTGCGTATGCTTCACATTAAAAAGCAACCATTGTTTGCAAGACCGTTTATCAGATCATTCCAGAGTTTGCTGAGGTAATACTGAAATGCTTTCTGTTAATTAGAGTTTTGTTTCTACCACCTTTGAATTTAAGATTATCATGCTAGTGTGCAGGAACACCCCTCTGGGAAAAATTTTCTTCAAATCAATTGCAACATCAGAATCTGTGAGGAGCATCCTATGCCAGGTATTCTATGATAAATCATTCTGTTTCCTCTCATAAGCAACTACATTTGGATTGCAAATACTAATTTTTTTTATGTTGCATCTTTGTGTGTGGCTGTGATGATATGCCCTCTGTTAGGCGTAACAATCTTTTGTAAAGTATTGAGATCACAAAGTCACTGGTGCTAGTTTTTAATAATGGTTAAAATTAGAGATTGAAAATGGCAGCACAATTTTAAAATGTCAAAAGAAATAAATATAACTTGGAAAAATGTGAAAGTCACACCATAAAAAATATTAAACCTATTAACACAATTGACCCACAACTGATTGTAGGCCAACATAAAATAAAGAAGAAAAAGAGGAAGACTAAACAGAAAGAAAGAAAACGAAAATATAGCCATCTACTGTCCTTGTTCACATTGCTTGTCGTATATTGCATTGCAGTGTTACTATGACACCTCCCAGGTGACAGAGGAACTTGTTCAGAAGATTCTTCTTCCAGGACTTGAACCTGGTGCTGTGGATGTATTTCTTGATTTTATTTGTTACTCAGCAGGTCCTCTACCTGAGGATCTACTGCCTCAGGTGAAGGTCAGTTTTTTAAATTAAAATTTGAACGTTTTATCTTGCTTGAGAAATTTTAATTTTAATTTTGTATATTGTCATGGCCACTGGGCCATTTCTTGACCAGAACTGGAGCAGAACCAGCCGGTCTAGGGCTGTTCCAGGTTCCAAACATTGGAACCAGAACTGGCCATTTCAGCTGGGACCTGCCATTTGAGCCGAGAAAAATAAGAAAAGAAAAAGGCCAGTCCCAATTCCTCCTCTGGGAGGACTAGAACCAGTGGTTCCCTGCACAGATTGTACTTCTACTTCATGCATTCTTGCCTCTGTGTTTTTACAGTGTCCTGTTCTGGTAGCATGGGGTGACAAGGATCCATGGGAACCAATTGAGCTTGGCAGAATGTATGGGAATTTTGATCCTGTTGAGAACTTTGTTGTACTCCCTAATGTTGGCCACTGTCCGCAGGTCTCTCTCTCTTTCTTTTCTACATGCCTGCACAAATTCACACCATACATGAACTGCACAAGCATGTGGGCATTCTTTCAGTGTTATTTATGTTCTATATAATATGTCATGGATACTCTGGAATGGAATTTCCACATCACATGCATCAATGGTTTGATGGCCTCGCCTAGTACTAGCAGGGATAGAAGGGGCCACTTGGGGACTATTGCCTGCCCAACAATCTTGAAGTTCTTTCATATGGGTAAACTGTAAACAAAAGGCTTAAGTTATGGGCATAAACTCAGTAGCTCTTCCAAATAACAAAAAATTGTAGTATATAAATAACACATCATTTGTAGAAATATTTGTATATGATTGCTCCTTCAAATTGAAATTATTACATTACCACACATAATTCGTATGAAGGAAGAGAAAAAAGAGTAAACAAATATTCTGTTGCTTTCTAAACATGGACTCTCAGGTTTTCCCTTGTGTGCCTTAATTCTTTTTTGCCAAACAGCCTAAACAAATGAGAGAGAGAGAGAGAGAGAGAGAGAGAGAGAGAGGCCAGTTACCACCACTGAATGGCAAGTATAGCGAGAGAAAAGCCAAGCAAATTGCATATTTAACGACAATCTAATTCAAGAACAAATACTGGTAGGGAGCCTCGGGGTGGTTGCTTTTAGTATTTATTGTCTGTTTTTCTCAGGTTTGGCTAATAAGGTGGGAATCAGGCTCTTTGTGAGTGTGT
Organism: Jatropha curcas; assembly: GCF_041381405.1. Lineage (NCBI taxonomy): Eukaryota > Viridiplantae > Streptophyta > Magnoliopsida > Malpighiales > Euphorbiaceae > Jatropha > Jatropha curcas. Next base: position 1,361,364 of record NC_143157.1, read on the forward strand.
GGTTACTACTGGGTAGTTTTGATTTACATTATTGTAGTGGGTAGTTGTCTGGTCTTTGCTTTTGAGCTCAGAGATAGTTGAGTTCTCTTAATCGACCTCTAAGACATTGTAGGTTATCTCTAACGAGCCTAATTCTAATTTTATGGTCAATCAAATAAACCAATAACTACACAAAACTTGGGACCATAACTAATAAACTTCTCGCCAATTAAAATTGGAGAAGTACATTGAAGAACCCTTGAACTTTTCAAGTTTCTGTTTTTGAGCCCCTCAAATAGTTTGAGGATCCAATGCAACACACATAACATTTTCAGTTGGAGGTTTCACCAAATTTCAAAAGAACATGTCTAAATATAACATTTTCAGTTGGAGGTTTCACCAAATTTCAAAAGAACATGTCTAAATGTCAATGAGAATGATGATGAAAGATGAATCTTTAATGTTAAAAAACCGAAGTACCTTGCCTGCACACCTCTGTTTCAGTAGCAGAAAAGTGAGTTCTTCATTAAAGTGATAGGGGTCTGTAGAAAGGGTAGGAAGTTAGTAATATCTGGAAATAAGTTGCATTTCAGATTGTTCTTGCATGATTTTCCACTAGCTAAAGGATGAACAACATATTACATTTGAGATTCTGAACGAGCTTTAAATCTAGGACTGTCAAATCTGTAATAGTTGGGGTATTGATCAGTCCATACAGTTAACTATTAACAAAATTGAAGTTCAAAAATAATTATTAAAAATTTCTCATTGAAATCAAACTGATAATTGAATAAGATCTCTAGTTTCTTTTTTGAGTATTATTTACGTAAATGGCTCAAAGAAATTACCGACTTGTGAACTCTTGATTCATCTTTAAAAGGAAAAAAGTTCATGAATCAAAAAGCAGTGCACATTTGGATTCTAATACTGAGTCTTGGTTAATCTTTTTTTTTTTTTCGTTTTAAAAAAAAGATGTTCATGAATCAAAAAAGCAGTACACATTTGGATTCTAATACTGACACAGCACATCTGTGGGAGCTTCAATTCCGTGTCTGAGTTTCTGCTGTGTAAATGACTGACATGAATGCACTTAAGCCCTTGTTTGGTATAAAAAAAATCCACAAAATTTTATAGAATTCATTTGAAATATCAATCTTTTTTAATGTGTAGTATAAATAAAAATCTTCATTTTACTCAAATTCAATCAAACCTACTTAAACCGAATCCTATTATTTAATAAATGATTTCTATACTTCAAATCCATTTATACCAAATAAGGAGGTAAATACTGTTTAAAAATTTCAAGCACTGTGTTTTATATGGGGAAAGTGTTGCATTGATTACCTGTACCATGGTCCATATGATAGTATTTCAAGTTTTGCTTGGCCCCACCAAAGATAAAGTTCTTATTCACTGCTGTATTTTGGGTGTTTCTCTGCCATTAAAATTTTCAACTGCTAGTCTGCTCACTTAGTTTGCATGCTAGAAAAATGTAATGAAAAACAAAACATTTTATAGAGGTTTTCAGATTTCAAGAGTTTATGGACTGTTGAACATGTTAAGTTCTTGCCATATGTGATGAATTTGGTGTGAAGACACGTGCATCTTTTCTTCCATGAATGCAGTTGGAATCAAATAGTGAATTGTTCCAAATTGCAGATAAGCTTATTAACTAATTGTTGAGCATATTAACTAACTGTTGATATGATGAGTTTGGTTTTTAAGACAGCAATATCTTATGAGATCCATTTGTTGATTTACTTGAAGGACGAAGCACCTCATCTTGTGAACCCGCTTGTTGAGTCATTTGTGGCTCGTAATTCTGCAGCTGAAGCCTCTGTTTCTACTGTCACCTGATCCATCAGCAGGCCCAACTCATCAATGCTCCTAAACCCTGTAGACCATGATTACTAATTAAACAAAATTTCTTTTGGTAAATATCTCAGATATGTGACGCTTCATCTTTTCCTATACTGCTTCATGTTATATCTCTGTAGTTAAACATTAGTAAATCTCTGCATTTTAATGTCAAAAATAAGTTTTTCAATGAGCAGGTCATCCCTGTCCATGTCAGTGTTGTGTAACCGAACCTTTGCAGTGAAAAAATGATTGTTTTGGAGGTATGTACCATCTAATCAAGTGATAAGGATTATGTCGCAATCATTTTGTGTACAGTGATCATTTTGCACCCCCGAGTACCTGAAATTTTTTAGTGGGGGTGATCAATGTCACATATCACTCATAAGAGATATGGTGGGTATTGGGCTTGTAAGTGAGTTGGTTATCTTGATCTATTAAGTTAGCCTTTTTGGTTGGAGTCCTAGGCCCTGACATCAAGAATTGAGCTGTCTTATCACTGGCTGGTTTTATGCTTGAACATAACATACTTCTGCATTCTCATTGTCAATTTTTCCAATAATTTTCTGTATCGTCTGCATGACACATCTTTGCCATTTCATTTGATTATTGTCACTGAAAACAAAACTATCTTTTCATTCCTTTCTTGGATTCTATTATGAACTCGTCCTTTATTTTAACCTGAACTGCATCTTGTGAGGCAAAAGCCTCGTAGGCAAGTTCATTTCAAGGTTTCATACATGACCTGAACGATCCAAAACAAAACAATATAACTTTTCATTCATTTCTTAGATTCCTCTTATAGGACTCTGTGCTTTGTTTTACTTGCAACTGCTTCTTCCATGGAATTATAGTAGATCTGAAGCATGATATTATGATATATAGTTCTTGTTGGACCTTCTGGTGCTTGAGAGTTTTATTTTCTGATACACGTTCACAGTTGGTATTGGTACCAACAAAATCAAGTGGAGTTAGTTAAGTTGGTAAACCAACAAATAATTGGAGGTGGGGTTTATGCCTTCCACATCTAGGCCTTTCTCCAAATAACTCAGGGAAAGGAAAAGGAAAAACGTCAATGATATTATAAATTAATAATCCAAATGGGATAGTTGCTGCTAAATTTTGTGTTTGCACATGCGACATGCACCTTTTTCGATATTATATTTTTTTTATGGTATTAAGGAAATTATTACTAATGAGATTAAATCCCAACTCCTACTCTTAGATGCAGCTTAACTTTGTGGGTGGCTGTGTGGACTTGACCACAATTCGAAACCAAACAAGAGAAACAAGTCCTTCTGAGAAACAAATCCTTCTAGTTCATCATGCGCATCTTGTTTTGGAACTGGAACCAAATCCTTGGTTCCAAACAATGGGTTTTCGTCTCGGTTTCGGCTCTTTCTTTTTTTGGTTCCATCAGGTTTGGGTTCCAAGTAGTTGGTTTGTGTTTTGATACTGAGTCTTGGCCATGCCTATATATATCTGTTTTCTAATATTATTTATCAATTATTGCTGTTGACTGTCTATATCTAGATAACCTCACATTTAGTTTGAGGCTGCTTGTTTAAATCCAGCATGATATATATTGTGTACTTGGTAGCTAGCTATGGTGGACTCCAATATAAAGATGTAATGCACATCATTTCGTGGGTTTAGATCTTGGATTAATGATTGCCTTTAACTTTGTTTTTTTCAAGGGTCCATATGTTCTATGAAAAATATTATCTTTAAAGAATTGATGGTAGAATTTTAAGGCCCTTTACAATCATGTTGGCAATCATCAGAGTTGCTAAAATGTAGGGCAGAGGAAGTTTCTTGTATGATACTTTTCTCTCTCTTTCTTCTTATTGCCTTCCCCCCTTATATTATGGAATATACCACACTATAGAAAAAAGTAGCTAGTTGAGTTTCATGTCACTTTTTTCTGCCAAATGCATAATTCCAAACTTGTATTATTCACAAAATACCTTGTTACACCATTTCAACTTTTATTTTGACATCTTAACTCTTACTATGATCGGTTAAACACTCTAAGTTAAGTTTCAGTTCTATTGAACATTCCAACTTATAAAATTAGATAATAAATTATTATTAGATTATTGAAAAACATAAAAATTATTATTTCAAAACTTATAAAATTTGAAAAATCATGTCATAAGATTTTTTTGTGAAAAAAATATGGATGTATTTATTATTTGGCCCACTTTTTTTATATCAATGGCATGTGCCGGATACTATGAGCTTTTGTCAACAACACCATTATTTCTGTTAGTTTCCAAATTGGTGTAGCATTGATTGTGAGAAGGGAAAAAATCATACATGAATTCTTTTTTTTTTTTTTTTTTTTTTTTTTTTTTTGACGGACATGAATTCTTTCTTTTTGCTTTCAGTTGATTTGTGAGGCTGCGCATTTGGATTTTTCTAGCAAAAACAAAAATAATAAAACACTATTTAGTTGTTATATCAATTATTAAATTTAAAATTATACATCCATGTAATTTTTGTCCTACTTTTCTTTTTTATCCATCTTAAGTTGTTATGTTTCCTTTTTAAGAAGTGAATACTCTCTCTGTCCCAAAATATAAGTCTTTTTTTATTTGTTATTTTTTCCTAAAATATAAGTCGTTTTGTGTATTTCAAGAAGTAATAAATAATGTTTTTTTCAATGTTGCTCTTGTTTACACTAAATACAATAAATATTTCGCAAACAACTATTGGTCTTGAGATAAAAGGATAATTTGATCAAATTACTCTTGAGTTTGTTATAATTTAGGAGAATTAATTGCTTCCTTAATCCTTGTGACTTATATTTTCGGACAGAGAGAGTAATATTTAAAGTTTATTATTTTACTTTTATTTAGTATATCTCTTTGTCAATAATATATAATAGTCAAATAACTATATTATCATTAATTAAATCTTGATGTAAACAAAATTAACATATCAACCTTTAATATTTCAATGAAACTCTACTTAATCAAATGTTTGACTAATTTCAAGAACAATTTAATACGAAGCATTTAATTTTTATGGATATTAACATAAATGCATATTAGGAAAAAATAAGTAAAAATTATAGTTTAACTACTCGGTTCCTAAATACTTCCTTTGTCCTAATATAAGTCGTTTAAGGTTTTTACATAGAGATTAATGAAGCAATTAATTCACCTAAGTTATAGCAAAATCAAGAGTAATTTGACCAAATTATCTCTTTTCTCAAACCAAGAATTATTTATAAAGGTAGTGTTTGCATTTATTATTTAATGTAAATAAGGACAATATTGAAAAACCATCATTTATTTCTCATTGAAATACTTAAAACGATTTATATTTTGAGACAGAGGGAGTATTTGTCACATTTGACAAACTACTATGTTTCAAAATGCTTGTCACAATTGCAATTTCAAACAGTAATAATTTCTTTTTCATGTTTACCCTTTGTATATGACCAATAATTATTGCTTCAATTTTTCAACATTTTGGTGTTTAGATATATTAAATTAAGGGTAATACAATTAATTTACTCAATAATTTATTGTAACTTAGACAAATTTAATGGTTTTTGAATATGAAATTTCAAATGTAACAAGTATTTGGGAACGGAGAAAATAATTAAATTTTCTTAATCTACATCCAAGTCAAACCAAGAACAAATTATGACGGGAGAGAGTATTTAAGAATAAATGTAAGTTAATATACATATTGATATAAACGAATTTCGTTTGAAATTTTGAATTTTAATTATAAAGAACTTATTAAATTATCTCGAGCAATATAATGTTATTGCATTCACTACTGAAGAAAAAATGTCAATTAGATATGACCTGGTTTTCGAATTTTAAAGAAAAAATGTCAATTAGATGTGACCTAATTTTCAAATTTTATCGATTAGCCCAATTCATTTACCAATAAAAAACCATACACAATTTTGTGGAAGAGACCAATAAAAAACCATACACAATTTTATGGAAGAGAAAGATGCTCAAATGACTTGCTCGATGGAGACCTAACATGACATGATCGAATGAATTGAATAAAACCCACTCTATTTATTGGCTTGGTAGATATGACGTTTAAAATTCAAAACCGACTCAGGTTTGGCTTGAATACAGATTTAGCATGACTCGATCCATACCCGATCCATGAAGGGTATTTTTGTGATTATATGGCAAAATAACTTGCAGCCCTAAAAAATAAGATATAGTGAGCCGCTCCCTCCCTGCTTCCTTCTTTTTTACACGGTCTAACTCTGAAATCTAAATATTCTTCTATTGTCTTCCTATCTTGCTTCCTTTTTCTAATTTACATATATGATGCAAATTTCAGTCGGTCTTCTTCTCTGCAGATTCATTTTAATGAATTTTTATATTTGCTGAATATGCAATATTCTTCTTTATTTTGATTAATGCTAATTCTAGAACTTTACAATTATCAACTAAGTTCATATCATATAATTACATCCTTATGTGTGCCTTATATTTTCTTCACATTAATGTTGAATTTAAGCCTATGGATACTTTATGTTTTCCAGCATAATTATTATTGTGTATGAATTTATTATTTATATTAAATTATTGATATTTCTTGTGCTTTCCAGCACAATTAATATTTTTGTATAAATGGATATTATCCGACCTGATTTTACTTGACCCAATTTGATCTGAAGTGGGGTGGGTATCTGAATTTTTGCTGGTCGGATATGAATATTATAAAATTTGCTTCGAATAAGATCCACTACCAACCTTAGAGAAGGAGAGAGATAGAGAGAAGTGAAAGGAAAAGAATATATATATATATATATATATATATATATATATAGGGTTTTAATTTATGGTGTTGTGTAGCTAAGCTACAATAATAATAACACCAAACCCACAACAAAGAGAAAGGGTTGAGGTGGTACCTTGCGGTTCACTAATTAACATGATTATCAATTAAGCAATTAATGGCATCTAATCTAATAATAATGGATGGGCCCCGCCCTACACCATCATCACCTTTAACGCACGCTTAATCCCATTTTTAATTCTATAATAAATAATAAATAATCTTTTATTTATTTAACAAAATTAAGTTGTGGGTTACAAGTACACCAACACCAACAAAATGCTAAATTAGCAGATTTTCTTAGCATTGGAGAATCTATTACTCTCTGCTCTAATCATCACCCAAATCGTCAATCCTATTATTATTTTCTCTTTTTTTTCTTCTTCCGGTTCATCGGTTCAGTTTGATTTATAATTTCATAAAATTTTGATTTTCGATTATAGAAATTAAGCTAAATTTATCTAAAATAAATTGAATTCATTTGATCAAATCGAATTTGATTCAATTTTATACATAATTTGATTTCAGATTTTACTATTCTTATGATAAAGAAAAAAAAAAGAGGAATCAATTCTTGCAAAGCAGATTTCAAAATTCTTAAAACTTAGTTTTTGTATATAATATTTTTCATTACTATATGTTGTACGTTTTATCAAAAACAAAAGTCCATTGACTTTTAAATTTCCTCCGCATGTTAATGACAAAAAAAATGTTAAAATTAATAGTTTAAAACTTATACTTTATAACTTAAATATTTACAACTAATATATACACATATGGTAATAAACTATAATTAATTATAAGAATATGTTTTACATTAATAAACTATAATGCTTATTCCATGGAGGTTGAATAAGTCAAACTTAGTATCTTATATGTGGGTTTAGGTGAATATTGAGTCACTAATAACAAGCTATCTCTCCCATTTCTGCAAAACCGAAAATCCTAAAAAGCTCTTTTTTCTTCTTTCACGGACAGCCATTGATGAGCTCTCGCCAGTGGCCACCTCTTTTCCTCTTTTTTTTTTTTTTTTTTTTTTTGCATATAATCCTCAGATCTGTATATAGATATGAATTATTGTTTCCAATATTTTGGGATTTATTGTTGACTATATCTTGAGAGTTTGTTATCGGATCTAGTTATGAGTTACTCTTATCGTTATTATAGTGATTTTCTCTAGCACTACAAAAAAAATGCGATTTTGCGACCGACAAAATATGAGAAATCGATCGCTAAATGACATCAGCAACTGATTTGCGACGAATATGTATCGGTCACAAAAGTGCTCGTCGCAAACAATTTTGCGACCGAATTACTTAGCGGTTGCAAATTAGCGATCGACTAATCAGTCGCAAAATTCTGAATATCGGTCACTAATTTTTGTCGTATTTTCCTTTTGAAAAGCTTGTCGCAAATTGGTCGCAGATTGTGTCGCTCGCCATTATGAAAATCGGTCGCAAATTTTGAAAGTGATTGGTTGGTGATCTATCGCAAATTTAAATTTAATGGTTATAATTTTGATTGCAGTTCGGGTGCTAGTTGGTCGCAAAATATAATTACAGAAAAAATAATTTAATAATGTTAAAAACCAATATTTTTTTCCACCTGTCAAAAATCCGCATATATATACATCACGATCACAAGTATCATCATCATGATCACAACATAATAATAATGTAAGAATGGAATTGTTGACGTAATGTACTATACAAAATATGAAAAAAATCACAGAAAGCTAAAAAGGTCTGAAATCAAATCTACGAGGTCGGTCCTCTGCATGATCCAGTATCATAGCATCGGCAGGAGTATCTGCTGGATGTGTCATAGTGTCGACAGGAGTGACCAAGGTATCGTCTGCAGTATCGGAATCAAGAGGAGACGGTAGTGGCTGATGCAGAGTTGTAGAAACATCTCGATCTGTAGCAGGTGGAGGATAGAGGAAGAAGTACCAGCACCATGCTGATTGGACATCCACATGACATGCGCTCTAAGCTTTACAAGCTATCTTTGCTGCTCATCAACACGAGCCCGTAATGCACTAATCTCCTCGGCACTGTGGTCGGGATGTGGTCGAGAGGAAGCTGTAGAAGAGTCGGATGCTGAGCCTGAGCCACAGTAAGACTGTGATGCCTGAGACCTGATGCCATATACTTTCCTCTTCTTTTCACCCCCTACGGCTGCCAGATAAAGTGCTAGCTCATCAATTCTTGACTTAGCTTCAGATCTAGCCTGAGAAGAAACAAAATGCTCGTGAGCTGTACTGTAATTCTTCTGAAAACAACAAAATTAATTAATCAATGCAGTTGCAAGCTTTATTATATTGAACTTCTACACATATTCTTCATTGTTACTTACATTGATGCTCAACGCACGTTTATCGACAAACGTATTTCCATCATGGTCCTTTGTGTGAGTGTAAGTGAACACCTCCATCGGTGTGGGCTCACGACCATATTTTTTTGCCTGTAATGAATTTAATTATACATGAGATATTAATATGGTGTCATTTCATTAGACATCAGTAAATGTAACTATAACTAGTTGACTCACTAATAATCGAAATGTCCCTATAGCAGATATTGATCCGCCTGTGTGTTGGGAAGGTCCTGCTTCGTCACCGCCAGTCTCACTTCGTCTATTTTGTGCAAATATGTCACACTTTCTCTTGAATGCAGGATCCTCCCAAGCTTTCTGCCAACTCTCTCATATCTCCTGAGACACGCACTGTTGCTTCTTGCCGCTTTTTCGCATCCTATAGGTGAAGTCAGCATACCGTAGAGCCCATAATTTCTCTTAGGCCATTTAGCATAGCCGTAATAGCATCTTCCCATACAAAATGCTTCTGCAAGAATGAAAAATGAAATTTCAATAAAGAGATGTATCTTGATTATTAATTACATTAAATGAAGATATAACTTTAACCAAATCGAACCTGAAACTCTTTCCAATAAAAGTCTCTCTCCTCCTGTGGTACGATATCCCATGTGTATCCATCTTTATCGAGATTTAGCTTGATTATCCTTATAATTTGCCTTGATGCTCGAGAGGATGGATATATGCTGAGAAAAAAAAACATAAGTGAAATATAAGTAGATGAAAGCATCAAAATCTGAACAAAACCAAGTTCAAAGGAAAAAGTAAATAAGTACTTACTGTCCTGCTACCAAACTGAGCTTGTTATGTTGCTCTGATGAAGTTGCAAAAGAAGTGACAAATGCTATCAATACAGATAAATAATTAATATATAACTGAAATGACAGTAAATGACATTTATGATTACCTGGTTTAGTAGGTGACTGTGAAGCAGGTGAAGACTTTATTGGTCCAGGAAGTGGGGTAGAAGAGGAAGGAACGGAAGGAAGTGATGGCGGCACGGGAGGCTGAGGACAAGATGAAGCCCTAGACGTACCTGAAGAAGAAAGTGGAGGGATAGTCCCTCCTCGTCCATGTGTACTGCGTCCTCAGCCACGACCTCCACGCGGACCACTGCCAGACGCTTCTGAATCAAACGCCCTACCTCTAGCCATCTGTACTACAGATAACAGAACCTACATATGTATGTATACAATTATATGAATTGTAGAACATGTGGTAAATATGTATAAAGAAAGTGAATAACATTAAAATTCTTCATTAATAATATTATATATACATCTATTAATTTATTATCCATAATACATACGCATTAAGTATTTTTATCTTCATCATCATCTGCTTCCTCTTCTTCTTCTTCTTCTCTTCTTGATATTCATCTTTTGAGGTACCCATGATGATTTGATCTTCTTCCTCTTCATCATCCGATGCTCCTATTTCAACATAAGTTCCGCTTTTATCATCCAATCTATCCGTTAAATCTTCAACAACTTGCATCGGTTGTGTATCAACTGCAACTTCTTGCAATGGCTCAGATATTGCGAGCAAAGCAGATTGTTTGGTTTTAATTGCACAAACAACTGCTCTAGGCTTGATTTTACATATTGCCATCCAATTGCAATGATGTCGTTTCAATGATGGATATGGGACATAGTACACCTGTGCAGCTTGCATCACCAACACAAATGGTTCGTACTTCGTATATCTTCTTCTTTGATTAAAATCCACAAGATTATACTTAGGATGAACCTTCATGCCAACTTTTGGCGTAGGATCAAACCATTCACATTTGAATAAGATTGTGCACTTGATTGGTAGGGATGAATATTCTAACTCCAAAACCTCAACCAATTTGCCATAAAAATCATTTGACTCGTCACTGTAGTTTGATCCCTTTATGCAAACACCACTGTTCATTGTCTTTCTGCTTGTCCCATAACCCTCAGTGTGAAACTTGTAACCATTTACAAAGTAGCCAGAGTAGGCATTGGTAACCGGTAGAGGTCCCCTTGTTAGATCAATAATGAATCTGTTATTAATATCGCTTCCCGAGCTTCGAGCCTATGGGAAATGTAATATATGTTTTGTAACTAGAAAGTTACTTACATAACATTTGAACCATTCTGCAAATTCAGAGTCCAGTTTTGCATCCACTGCAGTATCAGTCAAATTAGGATTTTGTAGCCGTAAAAGCTTGATATATTTCCTGTTTATGAACGAACAAAATTATCATAAATATGATTTATCTAAGTTGTATTAAGTTTAGAATCTCTACAAGATTTACACTTCCTGTACAAATGGAGTAATCTCTTCGCAATTCAATAAAATATAGGTTTGAGCCGCTCGTATCTCTGCATCAGTCAATCATCTTTTTTTATGATTTACCAATCGTACACCCAGGATAGGTGAAAATTGTTAGATTTCCTTCTAACTCAGATTCTATTCGATCTCCTCCATCATCATTACGTGGCACTCTCCGATGCTTGGTTTAAACATGTGGTTCGAAGTAGTGTGAACAGAAGGTGGAAGCTTCTTGCACCAAATATGCATTGCAAATTGATCCCTCGACCTTTGCCTTATTGCCGCACATTCTTTTTAATTTTCTGCAGGTGTCTGTAATTGTACAAAGACAATATGTAAATATGAGTTGAAATAAAATTGTAATGATTAGAATGGGATGTTAGTGATTCACCTCTCAAATGGATACATCCTTCTATATTGTACCGGTCCTGCTATACGACATTCATAGGGCAAATGAACCGACAGATGCTCCATAGAATCAAAGAAGCCGGGTGAAAAAATTCGCTCCAATTTGCATATCACTACTAGAATTTCTAGCGCTAATTGGTTCATATCATCGCATCGGATAACAGTCATCGTCAATTCCTTGAAAAAGAGACTCAATTCTGTCATTGCTTTCCAAATTTTCCCTGGTAATAATTCCCAGAATGCGACAATAATCAATCTTTGCATGAGAACATGACAGTCATAGCTTTTCATGCCAAACAATCTTTATTTCCTCATGTCGACACATCTACCCATATTTGAACAGTATCCATGTGACATCCTACCGAGTCGAGTCTTAGCACTGAGTCGAGTCTTTTCATAAAGTCGAGTTGAATCGGACCAGACCAAACCCGGTTGGGGTAGAATGGGATTTTAAGTGGACTTACTTGATTGAGAGAAAAGATCAAGCTTGGGTATTAAGTGATAGCCTTTTGCTAATTGAGGTACCATTTAGGAAGTTTTACATAAAATCCCTTGATTTTTGATGGCATACCCGTGATTATCACTTCACTTTCCCATTTTTCATCTTTATCTTCATCTTCTTCATTTTCTTCCTTTCCTCTTCCACCTTCCTTTCAATTTTAATGGTAGTTAAGCCTTAACTTCAATTTTTCTTCTATCCAAGTAAGTAAACCTTCTTGAAGTTCATAATTGAATCATTTGGTGCTATTATTTTAGAATTCATAAGAATTCTTATTTATAGGTGAAGGGAGTTCTAAGAGTGTAGAAAAAAGAAGTTAAAGAAGAGCTCCAGCTTTTTGGAGTAAATGTTTGATATCTCTTTTCATTTACCATTTTCTTTGCATGAGAATTTGTGTGGTGTGTTGCTAATGAGACAATATTGCTTCATGTTGAGTGGGAGGACTGGTAATGGTGAGAAACAGGGGAGAATAGGGGAGGTATTGAATAAATGAAGTAAATAGTGAGTTTATGCTGAAACAAGGCTTCCTGGAAATTTTACCAGTAACTTCATCTTGATTTTGACCCCATTTAATGATGGAATTAGGAAGTGTCATAGAAGAGTTATTTGTTCCTCTATGTGTTAGCTTTACATGGGTTTTTGAATCATCCAAATCGGAGTTGTATATTGAGAGATATGACCAAAAGAGTACAGATTGTGCAGGCTGGAAAACGCGAAGCGCGCGCGCGAATCGCATGACGAGCTCGCGTTGCCTTCTCGCACTCGCGATTTTCAAATGCGCGCTCGCGACTTTCACCTAAAACTCTCTGACTCTCTTATTTGGCACATCTCGCGCTCGCGACTTTCAAGTGCGCGCTCGCGACTTGTGCTCGCAAACTCTCTGTCTCTCATTTGGCACTTCTCGCGCTCGCGACTTTCAAGTGCGCGCTCGCGTACTTGGCCCTTGGCCTGTAAGCGCTCGCGACCTTCATCGCGCGCTCGCGAATTTGGCCTGGGAACTCACTGCCTCTCATTTGGCACTTCTCGCGCTCACGACTTTCAAGTACGCGCTCGCGACTTGTGCCCGATAACTCACTGTCTCTCATCTGGTGCTTTACGCGCTCGCGACCTTGCAAGGCGCGCTCGCGACTTGTGTTTTCATGCATTTTTGGACTTCATTTTCAATGCAATTGTATTCCTTTGCTTCACTTATATGCCTCCAATCATCTTAATACCAAAATACAACATGAGAACATGTATCAAAACAACATGCAAGCATGCAAATGATGTGAAATCAAATAAACATTATGAATTATGAAGTTATGAACTATGAATATGATGTTGTGTGATATTATTGACATACCAACATTATGCTCCATTGAGGTTAGGTAGAAACCATGTAGATAAGGCTATGTCGCGACATAGGATAGCAGATTTGCGCCTCATACAGTTTGATACTCCGGCTACAGGCCGTTGAGTGGATATGATTATATATGAGCCATAGCAGCCAAGCATACAGTATTCATCCAGTTTCATACAGTTTTTCTTATCACTTCGGTTTCAGTATAACCTTATGGAGCCATACAGATATCTTGACATAACATTTCATGAATCATACAGTATTATAAACAGTACGAAAGATAATCAAGGTATAAGGAAAGGATCATGCTATATGTGCTTATATGTTTATTTATCTATATGCATTTACATGCTTATTCCTATCTATGTATGTGCTTATTTGTTTCTTTATATGTTGAGATATCCACTGAGCTTTATTGCTCAGCGAGTTACCTGTTTAACTCGCAGGTTTTGAGATTGGACCGTAGAGAGTCAGCTTACAACTGCTGCAGTTCATCTGTAGAAGACTCAGTCTTCAGGGTAGCTACTCATTTTAATATGTATCTTTGTCTACCCTTTTTATGGCATGTACAGGGCACTCAGTTGGACCCATTTCATTTTGACACTAGTATCATGTTTTGTAAATATAAATTACATTATTTTTGTATACAACATCAGCATGCTATTATATTCAATATACATTATGATATCAGCATGACAAGACATAAAGTCAACCAGTTTGTAACGTCTCGACTCGGTTTATTCGGGTTTACGGGTGGACCGGGAAGGGATGTTACAAATTTTGGTATCAGAGCCCTAGGTTTAGTTTCCCCGGGCTTGCATTCATAAATCAGTATAGTGTACATGCCATGTCTACCCTGATGAACTAAGCAGTTGTGGTTCTTTTAGGAGGATGTCACAGGAAGGTGAGAGTGAGTCACACGCCTCTAGAGCAGTGGAGGGTGAGGCTCCAGTAGCACCAGGTCAAGCCAGAGCAGTGGAGGTTGAGGCTCCAGTAGCACCAGGTCAAGAGGTGTTGTTAAAGCAACTTGCAGATACTTTTCGACAGATTGCAGGAGTGATACCTCAAGCACCAATAGTAGTAGAAAGAGAAAGAAAGCCCCCACTAGAGAAGCTTCGGAAATATGGGGCGAAAGAATTCAGTGCTAACAAGGATGATAATCCAGAAATAGCTGAGTATTGGTTAGATGGGACATCGAGAGTCCTGGAACAATTACAATGTACACCAGAGGATAAGTTGGTTTGTGCCACATCATTGCTCATAGATGAGGCATATACCTGGTGGACTACTGTTCAGCAGCGGGTATCAGCAGAGCAGCGTACATGGCAATTTTTCTTGGATGAATTCAAGAAAAAGTTCATCACAGAGGCTTACCTAGATGCGAGAAGGAAAGAATTCTTATACCTGAGGCAGAACAGAATGTCAATTGCCGAATATGAGCGAGAATTTACCAGACTCAGCAGGTATGGTAAGGGGATAGTGACTACAGAAGCCGAAAGGTGTAAAAAGTTTCAGGAAGGCCTAAACGATGAGATTCAGATGGGAGTGGTAGCTTCCAGATTCAGAGAGTTCTCAGCTTTGGTAGAGGCAGCTCAGGAGATAGAGCGAATTCAGGCCAGTCAGCGTACCAGACGCCAGCGGTCTCAGCAGAGGAGAGACCAGACTCAGAGTGCACCTAGTGTATATCAGTCAGAAAGCAAGAGATTCAGAGGTGCTAGTAGTTCAGCTAGTTCTAGACCTTCCTTTAGCCAAGGCGCAGCTAGGGTTACTAACGTGCCAGCGGTATCAGTTGTGGCTAGTTCTGCCGGTGGTAGTCGAGGTTCAGGTAGAGGAACTGGTAGAGGCACCAGTAGAGGTGCAGAGTCAGCCGGTTATACTTTTCCACCTTGTGAGCATTGTGGTAGACGGCATGGTGGAGATTGTTGGTTAGTGACTGGTAAATGTTGGATATGCGGAGCATCAGACCATCAGAAGAAGGATTGTCCGAAGAGGGCAAAAGTTCCTACACAATTCATAACAGGCAGAGGTAGAGGTGAGAGCTCCGGAGGGCAGAGACAGCAGTCAGAGACTGTGGACAGACCCGATACTAGAGGTCCAGCCAGGGTCTATGCTATGCGAGCCAGAGAAGATGAGGAAGCTCCAGATGTAATAGTTGGTGAGTTTTCTTTATGTGATCATACAGTTTCTGCTTTAATTGATCCTGGCTCGTCTCATTCATACATTAGTGTACCTAAACCTTGGGTTAAAGGGTTAGAATTTGCATATGTGAGTCAGGGTATGTTGGTTACAAATCCATTAGGAGATGTAGTAAAAACTCATACAGTGGTCGAAGGATGTCCAATTGTTATTCATGGAAAAGAGTTTCCAGGAGACTTGATGGAGTTGCCATTTAGAGAATTTGATGTTATTCTGGGTATGGATTGGCTATCCAGACATCAGGCTATAGTTGATTGTGCAAAGAAAAGGGTGACATTATATACAACAGCAGGGGAAGAGATTACAGTAGTCGGGAAGCGGCGAGATTTTCTGGGTAATGTGATATCAGCCATGGCAGCAAAGAGATTAATTCAGAAGGGTTGTGAAGCATACTTGGTATGTGCATTACAAGCAGAGAAAGAACAATCAGAAGTGCAAGACATACCAACAGTGTGTGATTATCCAGATGTATTTCCAGAAGAGTTACCAGGGTTACCACCAAGGAGGGAAGTGGAGTTTACCATAGATGTCTATCCTGGAGCAGCACCAATATCAATTGCACCTTACAGAATGACGCCAGCAGAGCTAAAAGAGTTAAAGATTCAGCTACAAGAGTTATTGGATAAAGGCTTTATCAGACCCAGTGTATCACCTTGGGGAGCACCGGTGTTATTTGTAAAGAAGAAAGATGGATCATTCAGATTGTGCATTGACTACAGACAACTGAACAAACTGACAATCAAGAATAAGTATCCATTGCCTCGAATCGATGATTTGTTTGATCAGTTAAAAGGTGCAGGTATGTTTTCTAAGATCGACCTTAGGTCGGGATACCATCAGTTGCGGATAAAGGAAGAAGATATCGCTAAGACTGCATTCAGGACCCGATATGGTCACTATGAATTTTTAGTCATGCCATTCGGTCTCACAAATGCACCAGCGGTTTTCATGGATCTCATGAACCGCGTGTTTCATTCATATCTGGATCAGTTTGTGGTGGTGTTTATAGATGACATTTTGGTCTACTCCAAAGATAAGGTCGAACATGATAAACATTTGCGGATTGTACTTCAGACACTGAGGGATAAACAGCTGTATGCCAAGCTCAGTAAGTGTGAGTTTTGGCTGGAAGAAGTTTCTTTCTTAGGACATGTGGTGTCATCGGAGGGTATCAGAGTGGATCCTCATAAGATTGAAGCTATTGTTGATTGGAGACCACCCAGAAATGTCACAGAAGTTCGAAGTTTTCTGGGTTTAGCCGGCTATTACAGAAGGTTCGTAAAGGGATTCTCCATCATTGCATCACCTTTAACAAGATTATTGAAGAAAGCAGTTGTATTCCAATGGGATGATAGATGTCAGCAGAGTTTTGACACTTTGAAGAAAAAGTTGCCTGAAGCATCAGTGTTGACTCAGCCAGTGTCAGGTAAAGACTTTGAGATTTACAGTGATGCCTCTCATACTGGGTTAGGATGTGTACTCATGCAAGACAGAAAAGTGGTAGCTTATGTCTCCAGATAATTGAAGCCACATGAACTGAATTATCCAACCCATGATTTAGAACTGGCAGCCATTGTTCTAGCGTTCAAAGTATGGCGGCATTATCTGTACGGTGAAAAGTGTTACATTTACACAGATCATCAAAGTTTAAAGTATTTACCGACACAGAAAGATTTGAATTCAAGACAACGGAAGTGGATGCAGATTCTGGCTAATTATGATTATGTCATTAATTACCATCCGGGCAAAGCTAATGTGGTAGCTGATGCCCTTAGCCGCAAATCATTGTTTGCTTTGAGAGCAATGAGAATTAGCATGGAGTTGCAACAGCAGGGAGTTATTCTAGCACAGATGCAAGTACAGCCATCTTGGGTTCAGGAAGTTGCAGAGGCACAGAAGAAAGATGCACAAACAGCACTATGGGTAAAACAAGTACAGGAAGATCATGGTGGGAAATTCAGATTGGATAACAGTGGAGTCTTATTCCATGAAGACAGAGTTGTTGTACCACAGACAGGGGAGCTTAGACAAAAGATTCTGCATGAAGCTCATAACAGTCCATATACAATGCATCCAGGTAGTACCAAGATGTATCAGGATTTGAAGAAAGGCTATTGGTGGCCGGGCATGAAGAAAGATATCGGACATGTTGTAACAAGATGTTTAACATGTCAACAAGTAAAAGCAGAACATCAACTGCCAGCTGGGTTACTTCATCCAATAACAGTGCCAACATGGAAGTGGGATCAGATCACGATGGATTTTGTTACTGGATTACCTCAGACGCAGCGGAAGCATGATACAGTATGGGTGATCGTGGACAGATTAACTAAGTCCGCACACTTTCTACCAGTTCGGATGGACTATTCTCTGGACAAGTTAGCAGACATTTATGTTAGCGAAATAGTTCGACTACATGGAGTTCCATCATCCATTATATCTGATCGTGATCCAAGGTTTACATCGAAGTTTTGGGGTAAACTGCAGGAAGCATTAGGAACGAAATTGCATTTCAGCACTGCATTTCATCCTCAAACAGATGGCCAATCAGAGAGAGTCATTCAAATTCTAGAAGACATGATGAGATCATGTGTTATAGAATTTGAAGGCAGTTGGGACAGATATGTACCTCTCATGGAGTTTGCCTACAACAACAGCTACCAATCGAGCATTAAGATGGCACCATATGAAGCATTGTATGGTAGACCATGTAGGACACCTGTGTGTTGGACAGAACTGAGTGAGAAGAAGATTTTGGGTCCAGATTTGGTTAGAGAAACAGAAGAGAAAGTGGAAATCATCAGAAAATGGCTAAAAGAAGCAAGTGATCGACATAAGTCTTATGCCGATTTAAAGAGAAAGGATATTGAGTACTCGGTTGGTGATAAAGTATTTCTGAAAGTTTCACCATGGAAAAAGATCCTAAGGTTTGGACGAAAGGGTAAGCTGAGCCCTAGGTTCATTGGTCCATACGAGATTGTTGAACGTATAGGACCATTAGCCTATCACCTAGCGTTACCTTCAACCTTAGATCGAATTCATAATGTCTTTCACGTATCAATGCTAAGGAGATACAGATCAGACCCATCACACGTGTTATCAGCAGAAGAGATTGAAATTCAGCCGGATCTCACCTATGAAGAAGAACCAGTTCAGATCTTAGCCAGAGAAACTAAAGAATTGCGAAACAAGAAAATAGCATTGGTAAAAGTTCTTTGGAGGAATCATAAGATAGAAGAAGTAACTTGGGAATCTGAAGACACCATGCGACAACAGTATCCGCAGTTGTTCACAACAGGTAAACTTCGGGACGAAGTTTTTATTTAGGAGGGGAGAATTGTGACATCCTACCGAGTCGAGTCTTAGCACTGAGTCAAGTCTTTTCATAGAGTCGAGTTGAGTCGGACCAGACCAAACCCGGTTGGGGTAGAATGGGATTTTAAGTGGACTTACTTGATTGAGAGAAAAGATCAAGCTTGGGTATTAAGTGATAGCCTTTTGCTAATTGAGGTACCATTTAGGAAGTTTTACATAAAATCCCTTGATTTTTGATGGCTTACCCGTGATTATCACTTCACTTTCCCATTTTTCATCTTTATCTTCATCTTCTTCATTTTCTTCCTTTCCTCTTCCACCTTCCTTTCAATTTTAATGGTAGTTAAGCCTTAACTTTAATTTTTCTTCTATCCAAGTAAGTAAACCTTCTTGAAGTTCATAATTGAATCATTTGGTGCTATTATTTTAGAATTCATAAGAATTCTTATTTATAGGTGAAGGGAGTTCTAAGAGTGTAGAAAAAAGAAGTTAAAGAAGAGCTCAAGCTTTTTGGAGTAAAGGTTTGATATCTCTTTTCATTTACCATTTTCTTTGCATGAGAATTTGTGTGGTGTGTTGCTAATGAGACAATATTGCTTCATGTTGAGTGGGAGGACTGGTAATGGTGAGAAATAGGGGAGAACAGGGGAGATATTGAATAAATGAAGTAAATAGTGAGTTTATGCTGAAACAGGGCTTGCTAGAAATTTTACCAGTAACTTCATCTTGATTTTGACCCCATTTAATGATGGAATTAGGAAGTGTCATAGAAGAGTTATTTGTTCCTCTATGTGTTAGCTTTACATGGGTTTTTGAATCATCCAAATCGGAGTTGTATATTGAGAGATATGACCAAAAGAGTACAGACTGTGCAGGCTGGAAAACGCGAAGTGCGCGCGCGAATCGCATGACGAGCTCGCGTTGCCTTGTCGCGCTCGCGATTTTCAAATGCGCGCTCTCGAATTTCACCTAAAACTCTCTGACTCTCTTATTTGGCACATCTCGCGCTCGTGACTTTCAAGTGCGCGCTCGCGACTTGTGCTCGCAAACTCTCTGTCTCTCATTAGGCACTTCTCGAGCTCGCGACTTTCAAGTGCGCGCTCGCGTACTTGGCCCTTGGCCTGTAAGCGCTCGCGACCTTCATCGCGCGCTCGCGAATTTGGCCTGGGAACTCACTGCCTCTCATTTGTCACTTCTCGCGCTCGCGACTTTCAAGTACGCGCTCGCGACTTGTGCCCGATAACTCACTGTCTCTCATCTGGTGCTTTACGCGCTCGCGACTTGTGTTTTCATGCATTTTTGGACTTCATTTTCAATGCAATTGTATTCCTTTGCTTCACTTATATGCCTCCAATCATCTTAATACCAAAATACAACATGAGAACATGTATCAAAACAACATGCAAGCATGCAAATGATGTGAAATCAAATAAACATTATGAATTATGAAGTTATGAACTATGAATATGATGTTGTGTGATATTATTGACATACCAACATTATGCTCCATTGAGGTTAGGTAGAAACCATGTAGATAAGGCTATGTCGCGACATAGGATAGCAGATCTGCGCCTCATACAGTTTGATACTCCGGCTACAGGCCGTTGAGTGGATATGATTATATATGGGCCATAGCAGCCAAGCATACAGTATTCATCCAGTTTCATACAGTTTTTCTTATCACTTCGGTTTCACTATAACCTTATGGAGCCATACAGATATCTTGACATAACATTTCATGAATCATACAGTATTATAAACAGTACGAAAGATAATCAAGGTATAAGGAAAGGATCATGCTATATGTGCTTATATGTTTATTTATCTATATGCATTTACATGCTTATTCCTATCTATGTATGTGCTTATTTGTTTCTTTATATGTTGAGATATCCACTGAGCTTTATTGCTCAGCGAGTTACCTGTTTAACTCGCAGGTTTTGAGATTGGACAGTAGAGAGTCAGCTTACAACTGCTGCAGTTCATCTGTAGAAGACTCAGTCTTCAGGGTAGCTACTCATTTTAATATGTATCTTTGTCTACCCTTTTTATGGCATGTACAGGGCACTCAGTTGGGCCCATTTCATTTTGACACTAGTATCATGTTTTGTAAATATAAATTACATTATTTTTGTATACAACATCAGCATGCTATTATATTCAATATACATTATGATATCAGCATGACAAGACATAAAGTCAATCAGTTTGTAACGTCTCGACTCGGTTTATTCGGGTTTACGGGTGGACCGGGAAGGGATGTTACAATCCATTTGCAAACCTTAATGATCGGACCCATTTGCATAATAATTGCCTTTGGGGTTTATCTAAATAATAACATGCCTTTGGAAACTTTCTAATAAGTACAGATTGCTTGAGTTATGGTCGACGATAAATTTCCTTTATGTCTGCTCTCGCTTTTGCATTATCCTTGGATTTCCCCTCAATGTTCATAACAGTGTTGAATAGATTTCAAACACATTTTTTTCTATGTGCATCACATCAAGGTTATGATGGATAAGAAGTGAACTCCAGTATAGCAAATCCCAAAAGATGCTTCGCTTTTTCCATCCGCTATTCCTGCCAATTCTACCATTTACCTCTTCTGCACCTAACTCTGTAACTTTCATAAGCCTCAAATCTTCAATTTCTTGTAATATTTTAGCCCCAGACTTCACAAGCGGAGGGGGATCAGCAATAGTCATGTTCTTTCTAAAGTATTGTCGATTCCTCCTCCAAGGGTGAGATTCTGCTAAGAATTTGCGATGACAATCAAACCAATATCATTTACCTCCTTTTTTAGTGTAAATGCATTAGTGTTTTCCACGCAATGAGGACAAACCAATTCGCCTGCCGTACTCCACCCAGATAACATTCCAAATGCTGGAAAATCTCTGATGGTCCAAAGCAAAGCAGCTCGCATTATGAAATTCTGATTGCCCGAAATATCGAACGTTTCAACCCCACACTCCCATAAATAATTAAGTTCGGCAATCAAAGGTTGCAGAAATACATCAATTTTGTATTTTGGATTATTAGGGCTAGATACAATAACACACAAAAACATGTATTCATCTTTTATACACATTGAGTGTGGTAGATTATATAGTGTGACAATGACAAGCCATGATGAATATTGTTGTCCTGATTGTCCAAACGACTGAAACCCATCCATACAAAGTCCCAATCTCACATTTCTCATATCAGTAGCAAACACAGGATGATTTTTATCAAAGTGTTTCTAGGCTTTAGAGTCTGATGAATGAGTCATTGTACCATCCTCATATTCATGCAAAGCATGCCATCTCATGTGTTCGACTGTTGCTTTAGATTCATATAACCTTGCAAAACAAGGAACAAGAGGGAAATAATACATTTTCTTGAAAGCCTTCTCTCTTTGTACTCTACCAGTCCCTTGACCCCACCGTCGATATTTTGGAAGATTATAAAACTTGCATTCTCTTAATTCAGAGTCAACACCCTAGTATATCATACAATTATTTCAACAAGAATCAATCTTTTTTACGGGTAGCCCTAATCCCTGAACTAATTTTTTTTTCGGTAAAAATTATCCACCATCGAATGGCCTTCAGGCAACATTTCTTTTGCTAACTGCACAAAATCATCGTAACACCTTTCTGAAAAATGGTGCGCCGCTTTCATGTGCAGTAATCGTGCCACTACAGATAGAACTGAATGATTCTTGCATCCAGGCCATAGTTCACTGTTAGCTGCACTTAGCATGTCAAACAATTGTTGTGCTGCATAGTTTGGCTATTCCTCCATATTATCCCAACGAAATTCTGCTTTACCTGCATCGATTACCATATCATTGTATCGATTATCATACTGAAATTGATAAAACTGACCTTTTGAACTTACAAAAATAGAGTGGCCTGACCCGCTGGAAACTCAAGGTTCACCATGATGTATCCATTTGTAATAATTTTCCACGAATCCATTTTTGCATAAATGAAGTTTAATTGTATCGATATCTAAGAAGGTTATATTTTGACACTTCTTATGATTACATGGATACCTCAACTTATTACCATCCATACAACTGGGATTACCAATTGCAAACTGTATAAACGATTCCAATCCTTATAAGAATTCTTATCTTAATATCCCATTGACCCTGTACCTTCAGTATATCCAATCTCGATTATTCCGCATTTTTTTACCCAATTAACACTCTATTTATAAAGGGCAAATTATATGTAGTTGCATTAGTCCTAAATCATCTTTTGAAACATGCCAAAAGTAATGTTCCATTTACATTTGTAACTTATTAAATTTATTTTTATAATAAGGGTAACTATATATATGTAAACTCACTAAGGTTATTATTTCTAACTAAGGTTATATATATATATATATATATATATACTTACTGTAATATTAGTAAGTGTACGATTTCTCATATTCAGTTTTTAAAAAAATTTCAGCAGCACTTCGGCATAACATAATCAATTCTCAAGTCAAAATACACTAATATAAACACTTCTATATCATCCCAACATTCTCCAAATCAAAATGGCCACTACTAGGCCTCCAACTCAAACGCATCATTCATGTGATTTCCAATCAAATGAAAATACAAATCAACATAAACTAATTTAAAAAAATTAATTTTAATACATAATATAGAGTTGGTTTTTTAAATTTGATTAGTGATTACTATTAAATTACACTCATTAATTTTTTTTAAATTACAATTATTTCAATACTATAACTAGTGTCATAAATTACAATCATTAATTTTTTTTTTTTTACAAATTACAATTAACGAAATATTTTCATTTTTGTTTTACTCTCTTTCAGGCTTATCTTTCGGTCTTTACATAATTACTAGAGAGTAGAGACCCATTATATTCTTTTATATAACTTTAAAAATAAAACTTAAATTAACATTTTCACATTTATATTTCGAATTATTTTTTAAATTTGAAACAAATATTAGATAATTTCTGAAGTCAATAATCCGATGCAAACTATGTTAATTGAACCAAAACTATATATAAATACTACATAAATACAAGTTGTATACCCGTAATATATATTGTTTTAGTAACATACTTTTAAATTTTAAAATTTTATTTTCTTTAAATTAAAATATATGAAATTATTTGTGTAGAAATCACAAAAAATATTACTTGTTACTTTACTTTTTTACTGACTTGTTTACAGAATTGGAGAAAAAAAAATATTACTGAAATGAATTTTTCTATAATATTCAAATTATTTTTTTAATTGAACGATTACCATTTTTTATGTTATTTAAAAGTAGTGTTTATTAAGCTGAATTTCCTTCTTTTCCATTTAGTCAAAAATTAATTATACTAAGTAAGTTAATAAAAGAAAATAAATGTATACTATTATTTCAATTGTATTCATTACTAATTTATTTAGTCATTTTTTTATTTAAATAATTGTTATTTCTTAAAATAAGTCATTTGTTTACTTAACTATGTATTTCTTATATTATTTGCTATTGATATTTACTAAGTATTTTTCATTTTTCATTTAGTCACTACAAACACTATTTCGTTAATTGCATTCAAATTGAAAAAAAAAAAAACAAAGAAAAAAAAACAATCATAACTATAATAATAACTACAAAAAATGAAATTGCATTCACATTGAAAACGAAATCCACAAAAAAAAGACAACAAGAGGCATTCTTGACTAGGCGAACGCGAACGAAGAGGGAGGAAGAATCTCCGGCGACAAGGGCTTCTCTGGCCACCAGCGCTGCAACAGAGCGGAGAAGGAGCCCGCTGGGCTGGGAACGGCTGCGACAAAGAGGAGAAGGGGGAGGAAGAACGAGCTGCGCTCACGCAAGGCGACCAAAGGCTTATGAAGCCTTATTTTTTTGCGATCAATTAAAAAATCGATCACAATTTTTAATCATGCGATGTCATTTTGTTGTCAGAAAAATTGCGATCGACTTGCGACCAACATAATCAGTCGCAAATCGGTCAAGAGTCGGTCGCATAACGAAAACTAAATTTGGTGCTGAACTGCAGTGTGCAATTTTGTGACTGATTTTGAATCTGTCGCAAATTCGGTCGCAAATTAGTCACAATAGGATTGCAAAATGAAAACCAAACTGGCGGGAATTATTAGCACTACAATTAGCAACGAATCTAACTTTAGTCGTAAATTTTGTCGCCGTTTGGTTGCAAATTCATCGGTGGATATACAATCTACCAATCATCGCAATTGGTTGCAATATCATGGCAACATTGCAACCGATTTACGTCGGTCGCAAAAGTATGTTTTTTTTTTTTTTTTTTTGTAGTGTAGCATCTTTTATTATTTGGATAGTAATGTAGAAAGAAGCGCAAATCTTCTCTCTAATAGAAGGAAGAAATTTGAAAGTAATAAAATCAGACTTGTAGAAAGACCATAGTATCGAACAGTGGCCATAAATAGCCATCACGTGGAGCAAACGATCACCTATGGCACAAATGTTATGCTCAAGTTTATTTTTTGTATAAATGGTTTGTTGTTATTCTTCCTATGTAAAACTATATAAACATATTAATCTGTATCTCATAACTATATACAGTTTTCTTTTAATGAAATTTATAGTTTGAAAAAAATATTGAGTCATAGGATTGATCAACGTTCAATGAAGGAAATTTATTTCAACAAGTTATAGCTTAAAATATAAAGATGTTCACTTATTTCTTATTTTGTCTGAACTTTTCTTTTTCCAAGAGAAAAAAAAAATTATTTAATAAGATAAAAAAATACTGAAATATAATATCTTTAAGATGCTATAATTTAAAAAAGGGTAAATAATTATTCCTTTAAAAAAAAAGGTAAATAACTCTTTAGTCTCTAGATTTAGATATAATTATAATTTCATACCTTTCATATAACAAATTCACTGATTAGTTTGCGAGATGTAGTTCTGTTAAATTATTTAGTTATTTCATTCAAAAAGTGTCATTTTACATCGTTAAATATTCTTTTATATTTGATAATTTTGGTCCTTCATATTTAATTTCATATTTAATACAACGTTACTATTGAATCCTTCATATGTATTATCAAATTATTATTTAGTCCCTCATTTTGTACAGGAAGGACTAAATAATTTAATGAAACTAAACCTCATAGATTAATCAGTATATTTACCAAACACGAGGATAAAGTTGTAATTATAACTTTATTTGAGAGATTAATTAAATAATTATTTTACATTTTTTCAAAAGAAATATTTTGAAATATAAGAATAAATTAGGAATTTAAATGGTAAAAGTATTGGAGAAGGAAAGATTCGAACCTGGATTTATTATGGTCGTAATGCACTTACTACCAAGCTATGTCTTGGTGTACAATGGTAAAAAGAAAGTTGATCGTACTCTTAAAACATAAAAATTTAATGTTAAAGAAATTTAGCATTAGTATTATCTTAGTATGCATAAAGCTTGAAGTAAAAATAGTTAAGATGACTAAAATATGGCCCTAACTGCATAAGTGGTTATTTGAAAATTTGTAACTTGCAATTATTGTAGTATGTATGGATTATATAATTGTTGTTGGTGATTTGGTGAGTCCAGCTTATAATTGATATTATGGACATAATAACTTTAAAAAAAAAAGAAAAAAGAAAAAATAAAAAATGTTTTAGAACATTGTTGGAGTGTCGTTTAGAATAGAGGATTAGCGTTTTTGTATACCAATAAAAAGAAAGTACGTTTTGATATTAGCTTAGAGGTTATTTGTTGGGCTGAATTTTGAATTTGAATGAATAGCTTATTAAGCTGAATGATTAAGAAATGATTGTTGAATGATTGATCATTATATTATATTATTTTATAATTTTGGAATGTTATATCTTTTATCAATAACTTATATAGTTTATTGAATTTGCTGGAAAAAGAAATTTTCTCATTCAAACAAAATTTAGCTTATAAATTCAGATAACCAGCTTATTGATTAACTCCAGATAAACAAGCTTATTTATTATTATTATTATTATTATTATTATTATTAGATGAATTTTAAATGTTGAATATGAATCCACTGACTTATTAAGCTAAATAATTAAAAATCAATAATTGGTTGTTCACCATTTATTGAGAAGTGATATATAATGTCAATTATATTGATTGCAAAGTGATTAATTAAGAAGTGATATATAATGTCAATTTTATAATTATAGGGAGAATTTTATTTTTTTTTCATGCAATGAATTACATAACTTACTGAATCAGCTATAAAAATAAACTTTTTCATTCTGCCAAAATTTGATTTGCAAATTTAGAGATAAGTACACTTATTTCATTATTATTTGAATCAATAAGTTGGAGGTTGAATAAACTGTTATTGAATTGAAACAATTCAGAAAACAAATTAACATTTTGAATGTATTTTATTATTTTCCTCAGAATTTGTTAAAAATATAGGATTTTTTTTTTTTTTTTTTTTGTTAATTTGGTTCCAGCTATGTATGAATTGGAGACTTCATATTTCTGAAATTGATTTTAATATTATTAAATTAAAATTCATTATTAAAATTTTTAGTTTGGTTTAGGTTTAAGGTAAGATAGAATCTCTATGTACCTTTGAACTAAATAGTCATTTTATTAATATTTTATTGATTTTTTTTTTGTTAATCAACTTAAAAAATTCATCAAATATTTACCCTTAGGAAAAACACATCAAATTTTATAAATCTCATTAACCTACAGGGATTAAATAATAATTCACCCTAAATTCTTCTACCAACTTTGGCTGAAGGACTCGCTATTAGTTAAACCAAAGGCATGGTTTTAACCTTTAGCTTTTAGGGTTTTCCATTTAAATATATATTCTAAGAAAGTATAATAGGATTTGTCCAATTATGGCAACGTGGCAAAAGAATAGCCAACTGTCTCATATGTAGGGTAGCAGATGACTTTATTTTTTAATACAATAATTGAACTGATATGCATTTTTTTTTTTTTTTTATAACAGCCCGGTATCAGAAGTTTACTGGTCTGATTATTCTAGATTTGCACTGGACAGACCTACGAAGAGGGCAAAGCATTCACTTTCGAGTGTTTAAAAGTACACTCTATACCTAAAACTCGAATTTAAAATCTTTAATTAAGAAAAAATGGATTTCTGCCATCAATTTCAGTCGGGAGGGAGAACTGATATGCCTATTAGTTTGTTAGTTGAGTAATAGACATTATTTACTGGGGTTTCCGATCCGAGAGGGAAAAAAAAAAAAAAAAGAACAGTAATGCATATATATATATATATATATATTGTAGTTGTAAGGTGCACCCACCAAGCAAGTTGAATATAGAAAACAAAGTTTGGAAAGAAAGAGAGAATCTCCTTTGACCCAAAAACTTGCATTATTACTCATTTTATGGACCATGAAACATAATTTCTCACGTGTCATGCAAGTCCTACAAACAGTGTTCAGATTAAAAATTTTTTAAAATTAATTTATATATACACTCATTTGTGGAGGAGTACTTGACTCTATAGTGTTTGTTTAACATTAAAAATGGGAAAGTTCAAAAGGGTTTGTGTGTTTTGTGGAAGTAATTTAGGAAATAAAAAGATTTTTAGTGATGCAGCTCTTGATCTTGGAAGACAACTGGTCAGTCTCTTTCTCTTTAAAGCTGTCTCTCTAATTCTTGAGCTTTTTAGCAGGATTTATGAAAGGGATTAGTAACTAATTTAATTTGCAGGTGGAAAGACAGATGGATTTAGTATATGGAGGAGGGAATTTTGGGTTGATGGGTCTTGTTTCTCAAACAGTTCATGATGGTGGACGCCATGTTCTGGGGTAAGTAATATATATATGTGGAGATATCATGTAGATACATGCAAAAATTGACTTTTTTATCAAAAACTTGAGAGCTCCAGAATGCTGTTCTTGTTTTTCTTTGTTAATGGATGATATAATTAAGTTTTATATATTGTTTTATTTCATCTCTTTAATTCACTTCAATAATTTTTTTTTTTGGCTAGAGTTATCCCAACAGCTCTTATCCCAGTAGAGGTATATGAATTACCTCTCAATTTGTCTTTTTCTCTCTTGAATGTGTTTGTATATATATGCATGTGTTTGTACCAATGATTTGTTATCAGATTTCAGGTCATGCAGTGGGAGAAGTATTGATTGTATCTGATATGCATGAAAGGAAGGCTGAGATGTTTAGGAGAGCTGATGCTTTCGTTGCTCTTCCTGGTATATATATTTAGTTTCTTTAATGGATTTTTTATTTTCTTTAATATATTTATTAATTTTTGGTTCATGAAGGAGGGTATGGAACCTTGGAGGAGTTGCTTGAGATTATAACATGGTCTCAACTTGGAATCCATGACAAACCAGTTAAGTTTTGTTGCATCTTTCTTTTCATTTGTTTGTAATTATATATCAATGTATGTTAATTAAGGCAATTAATTTTGAAAGAGATGCCTAAATTCAAAAGAAACTTTTTTGCTATATATATATATATATATATATATATATATATGAAGAATTATACAATATGAATTCAAGTTATTCTAAAATATAAAAGAAAAATGATTTTTTTTTTGTAAACAAAATCTAAAAATTACATTAATCTTATTCCAAAAAATAGCAGTTCATTTTAATTTGAAATAAATTAAATATGGCCAAGAGTCAAAACCTCATGAGGTTTTTTTTTTTTTTTTTTTTGAATGCTTCTTTAAACTTTTATAATATTTTTTTCAACCACTATTTGTAGTTTTGCTTATTCTAATTAGTAGTTAGCAGAAGACCATTTCAAGTCTAGATTAGAAAAGATAGGAATCAATAGTAACTAACTACTCCTTAAAAAAAAAAAAAAAAAAAAAAAAAAAAAAAAAAAAAAAAAAACGCTTAAAACTATTTTTCAATTTCTTTTGTCTGGTTTTGGAAATTCCTTAATTACTTTGGAAAATCTATTGGTAAAAAATGAATTCTCTCTGTTAATTAACTAATTTTACTTAATTTCATAGAAGTGGAAATTTAAAATAATAATAATAATAATAACAAAAATGCATCCAAGTGGTAACTCAAACCAACTATTTTTATTGGATTTTGTTTTAATAATTTAAAATTATTCTGAAATTAAATCATTTTTTTACCATTTCAGTCCATGTTATGTTGGTCTACATATATAAATGTTGGTCTCTTTCTCTATTTTAGGGCATCAACCAGTTGAGTTGCTTTACCCTAGCTTGTGCTCTTTAACTCCTATTACTTGAATAAATTTATTTTGCAGTGCATATAAATATTTTGAGTCAGAAATATAAATTACTAGTTGTGATCTGCAATTTGGGCGCTGCATTTTTATATTTTATTTAAATAATAATGATTATAAAAATATTATATAATTAATTATATTTAAAATCTCAAAACATAAAATTGATTGTTTGAAATTTTATAAAAGAATGCACATCACTTCAAAAGGTAATAAATTAAATTGATTTGTCTCTGCAACACTTTAAATTCAAATGAGTTCCAATAACCACAAATAATAAGATGCATTAGATTCATATTTGAATACTATAATTACATTTTTGTATTTATTTTAATTGATATATTGATATTATTTTTTAAAATAAAATTATTTTTATTTTAATATTATAAAAAAAATCTAAAAAGCTCTTATGAATATCCTATTTTATTAGACTTTATCTTAATAATTTTTTATGATCAACTTTAAATATTTAAAATATATCTCAAGCAATCTAATCAAAATGTAAGTAAAAATAAATGAAAATTATATATATACTCTGGATAATTTTTAAAGAAAAATATACTCTTGCATAAAACTCTTGAATGCAATTTTTGAAATTGGTCTCTCCCGCTGCATAAATTATTATGATAGAAATAATAAAAAAAAAAAATTGTATATTTACTTAAAAGGTCTTCTTCATTCACTTGAATTAAGAACATATCCCCATTCATATAGTGCGAGCTGTAATATATTCAATGTTAGCTATCTAAATATCTAAATATTTGGCTCCCTATTTAAATTTTTTTCTTTATTATTTTTATACAAGTTTACAAATCAACTTGGTTCATGCATAAAATATTATGCATATATATATAATATGTTATTTAAAATTATTTAATTAAAAAAAAAAAAAAAAAAGCAGGTGGGTCTCTTAAACATAGATGGGTATTATGATAGCTTGCTTGGATTGTTTGACAAAGGTGTAGAAGAGGGATTCATCAAACCTTGTGCAAGAAACATTCTCATTTCTGCAAAAAGTGCTCAAGACTTGATCCACAAGATGGAGGTATTTAATTATATATATATATACCTACCAATTTAGTACATTTCAATTTTTGATGAGATAAATTATTTGGATGTGTTTTTGTAGGACTATATACCTCTTCATGATCAAGTTGCACCAAGTCAGAGCTGGAGAACACAAGAAAACAATGCAAATATATAGTTGTTTGCTCTCATAATTGTAAAAATAATTGATTCAATACACATCAAATAATGTATTAAATTTCCATTAATGCAATATTTGATTTTAGAATACCTCTTCAGAATTTTTTTACAAAAAGTATTTCAAAATTTTTCCTGACTTATACTTTGCCTTCGATCGAAATTAATTTGATCAGAGAGGATATTTTTGAAATAAAAGTTTCATATAGCAGATTCCAAACAAGTTTGAGAATAAATAACTGAGTGGAGCTTGATAGCAGAAAAAAGCTCCAAGCTCCAAGATTGCTCTTAGTTCTAATTTTCAAGCTCTAGCTCGACTTGAATTGGTACTTGAAATACTCACCTCAAATTAACTCTAACTCGATTAATCATTAAAAGGATATATAAATTTATTTATTAGTATCAAACTCAAACTCAAACAAATTTCAAATCAGCTCCAGTTCGAGTTTGAATTCGGCATGTCAATCGAGTTGTTTACTAATACTTGAATTCTGCTGAAGCAAATTCAAACAAAACCCCTGTAGCTTGACTCACTCACCCTCACAAAGCACAGATTTTTAACACAACTACAAGACGAAAGAAAATGCAAACAGAAGGATCAGTCCAGTGTCAAAAGGGTAAACTCTACTGATAGGAAAGAAATACTGAACATATGCAAATGTACTAGATTATAGAGATCTTGCTGACTATAGAAGTTGAGAAATTAATTAACATCATAGAATAGAACTCATCGAATAAAAAGAAAAAAACATAAATTTCTACAACTAATGATTGAAGGAGACATCATAATGAATCCAGAAGGGCAATATGGCTGTTCTATAACTAATGGTGGAAGGAGAATTGAGTGGCTGTTCTATAACTAATGGTGGAAGGAGAATTGAGAGGCAGCTCAACAGGAGAAACATGGTGTTGAATAGAGACGTAATTGGTTCAGTAACTCAAAAAAAGAAGTCTTATACAGAAATTCTCACCAATCTGTAGCATCTGTTATTAATTTTCTCCTTGATTTCTAGTTGTCTAATTACATATAACATTTTCTGCTTGCTTCTCCTAGTTCTCAAATAAAATTGTTCAAAACATAGATGAAGCAAACTACACAGCAGGACAGAAATGAACTCTATAAACATGCATCTTGTTGTAAGAGACAGAGATATATATAAAATGACCAAATCATTGCCAATTATCAATTTCAAATACCAAAAATAAGCCTAAACACATTTCCCGTTGTTTGGTAAAAATGAATTTGAAATATAAAATTTATTTGCAAATGCTAGAATTTGATTTACTTGTGTAATTCCGTAAAACTTGACTTTCATAAGAGCGAAATGAATATTTTCAATCATATACCAGCCAAATATAAAAAGTTGAAAACATGAAATTGAAATTCCAATCTGTGAAGATTCGTAGCATTGCATACCTCTGTAAGGTTTACAACTACTAGTGAAAACTCATACACATAAATCTCAATGCCAGAGAATTCAAGGAAATCAAAAGTACTCATAATGTAACTTCACTTATTAAACTATCATAATAGGCAAAATTGGATGTTCACCAAGAAACAAGAGAGTCATTTACTTACTTTGAGAACAGATCTTAAGAGAACAGAACAAAATAAAGGCACATATAGTTAGAGAAGATATTAAATAAATGAATAAATCACATCCATTCACTTCAGCAAAGATCATAAGAGAATAGAAAAAACTGCAAATTTATATTACAGATATATGGATGTCATGTTCAGTTGGAATTGCCAATCAATAGAATAGAAGAACAACAAAAAAAGACAGGAGTAGCCAAAAATGAGCTCAATAATATATTTCTCTAACTGAACAAGAAATCAAGTGGTATGAATCAATTTGGAAAAAGAGTGTGAAGTAGCATCCAACCTTGTTAGCATGTATTGATCCCATCCTTGCAGTCGCTCGTCAAATTATAAAATGTTTCAACACGTGTCTTTGCCCTGTAAAGAACCTCAGTGTCCACTGCAACTCTCATGTACCCATCAAACTCAACCGGCCGTCCATTATTCAACAGCACTGTTTCATTGTACCAATCACTGGTATTACCCCACAACTCCTTGTAATCATCAAGCAAATGAACCTTAAAGTGAGATCTCAATTTATCGAAGTAATTGTAGAATGGCTCATTGGTTGCAATATACAGATTCCTCCAAGGCTGAATCATGCCTTGAAGCTTTGCAACGAGTGCATCAGGTGAAGTATCAGCATCCAAATGAGGCCAGAGTTCCTTATTCTGTGCTTTCTCTCCTCGAACCACATGAACTGCATCAAAATCCCAGTCCATTCGCCCACTGATAGCTGTAACTATGTTCATCAACCTCTTTGATTTCCAAAGTGCATACCATGGCCTCTGAATGTACTTTGAAGCTTCTCCTTCGCACACCCGGTACCAATAATTTTCTGGCTCCGGAGCATCAAACTGCCTCCATATAATTGTGCTCCTATCTTTCTTCAATTGCATTGGTGTCATCTTATGTGTCACAATCTTCCTAACTGGCAATTTCTTCTTATGAGCGCGATCCCATTTCTTCCAATTTCTCAAAAATTCACTCTCTTCTACAATTGATGCCACCTCCTTAAGATGCTCAAAATCAAAATAATACCGAAAATCTTTCCCTTCCTCATCCTTCCCACTTGAAGTATAACTACTTGCTAAGCATAAACTCAAATCCATCACAAATGTCCTGTTCAAATACATAGCTTCCCCTAATCCACACAAGAAACTCCACATATAATGATTCATTCCTTTACAATAATCCCCTCCCCTTGAATAATACAAATACTTCCCTTTCCTAAAGTTCACCTCCGATCCCAAGCTCGGGATTGTGTCATTTATCTCCTCATCACGAAACGATGATACAACTTTTGGAGTATTTCCACCATTTCTGGTAGTATTAATTCTACTTCTTTGTCTTCGAGCATTAATGCCCGAATGCCAACCATTAGCATGCACAATCTTATAAGTACAATTCTCTCCAATTCCAACCTGAAACCTCCTAAAATCTCTATACTTTCTCCAGGACTTCTCCTTCTTGTTTCGAAACCTCCATGCCACATCACACTCATCTGGCTTTGATCCATTGACAGGAGTTTGATATTCAAAAAACACAATTGACTTAAACCACTTCAAATTAAACTTCTCAACCGCTATCAAAACCCTAGGATCTGAGCAATTCACAACCTTCAAATCCTCACAACCAGATGATTGGAGGGTCATATTAGTGACTTTCTCCTCAGATTTCTCAATCACTTGCTCAGTTATTGGTTCAATCACTGAAGCAGGTGGTACTGCAGGGGCTTGCACGGATTGCAAATCCTCACCAGTTTTGAGAATTGAATTATCATTTTTAAAAGTTGCATTTTCACTTTGAGTAAAGAATTTAGTAAGGGCGGGAGCTGATTCTAGCCATGGATCCGGAGGTTGGTAAGTGATAGCAATAACTGTAAATATTAAAACTGAAAATACAAAAACTGAGAAACATAAATTGCTTATTAACTTTATCAGGTTTTGCCCAATAGGCTCAGTTGCTGGATTTGTCTCTTTCATGGGTTCTTTAGCTCAACCTTTAAGAATCCAAATTTTGAAATCTACCCAGATCTTAAAAACAACCAAGAAAAATGAAAAGATCCAAACCCAAATTTACTAATGCCACATACATTCATGAGTTCTCTTCATTTTTTCCAAGACCGAGTAGTAAAAACTTGAAATCAGTTAAGAAACTAGAGAGAAATATGAAAAAATGAAAGAGGTAGGATTGGATATACTTACAAGGAATTGAAAAAGAGCTCAGATCTAAAATTGAAGAAAATTTTGAATAAGAGATTCTACCGTTACTGCGTGGGGAAGAAATGATGGGAATGGCTTTGGTTAGAAGTTAAGCAAAAGATTTGTCTGAACTCGAAAGTAGAAGAGTGAGTTGTTGCCAGCAGTGGGCTGTAATTAACACCTGATAATTGTTTGATGCCGCGTCATAATCCAAGGATTTGTCATTTGGAGGTTAAACAAAACCCATACGTGTTAACGCTTTAAATTTAGGCTTTTTTACTATAGTAAAATCAAGGTACTTAAATTTTATAGTAATATTAACTTTTAACTTGTAATATTTACAATATTTCATAATATTCCATAGAAAACTAATTATTTTTTTGTAAAAATACTTTTTAATAAATATTTTTAAATATTTTATAAAAGAAGGATATTTGTTGTAAAAAGTAATGATGTACAAAATAAAAAAGTATAATCATACGTAATTTGTAATATGTATAAATATTTTGTAAAGGGCAGTGTTAAATGGCACAAATTGTGCCTACCACAACATGTGTATAGTAAATATAAATTATCCATAATGCCTTTAATATATTTAATTATTTTTTGGATAGAGAAAAGTGAGAAAGACCCCTTAATCAAATTAAACTATCAAATAAAGGTGCAATGTTCTCATTGTCATTGTCATTGCCATTGCTTGCCGGACTAACGCCGACCACCGTGCTTGATGACCGAAAAATCAAACCAACCCAAAACCTTGCCCTCTACATATATCAAAATGATGAAAATTTCATGAGGGATTTAATTTTGTTATCAATTTACTGTTGTGCGAACTACTTGAGCTTTTATTCTATTCTAACTACATAATCAACAAGAGGAGCAGGTCTCTTAAGAGCATACTATACTACATGAAAAAGAAGGAAAAGAAGCTTAAATTTCTATTCAAACTTCCAGGAATCACACTACTTTCATTTAAAGCAAGAAGTCTTAAAAGGGCTTTAAAGTAGAGCTAGGAGACGGATCTGAATACTGCCACACTCAAGGAACATGCCAACGAAGCTTAAGGGTAAGAAGATCAAAGTAAGGACTAGAGAAATGCGTATTTTATTAATTTTATCGATTTCATCAAAAATTCCAAACTCAAATTCAAATTTCAATTCACATAATCTTTCACTAAATCTTTAAGTGAATACAAAATCAAGTTTACTTTTATAGAAAACTATGAATTCAAGGTTACCTCAATTAAAAAATGCAGCCAGAATTGCAAAGCCCAACTGAAAAATTCAAAAATAATCAAAATTGAATTTCTTAGTTCACAAAAATATGAACTTGATCAACCAAATGATGACTAGAAATAGACTTAATATAACTAGAGTTGTATTTTGCAACCTTGTTCACGTTATACGGTGTCCGAGTTCAACCCGAGAAGGAGAGACAGTAAGTTATTTCGCTTGACGTAACAAAAGAGAAGATAATGAAGAAAATGACATTTACTCTCCCTCAAACTATTTATAGTCTGATTCAATCTGATTAGAGTTCGATTCTATCTGAATCACAAAATCTTGATTTCTTTAGTTTTTTAGTGATTTAACTTAATTGATTAGATTATTATGCATTGATTGATTATATTAAGAAATAAATGTGTTAATTGATTTTACATACTTCTCTTAATCATTAGAAGACTTTCCATATCCATTAGAATGATGATCTTAAAATCAGGTATAGTTCTAAGAATTGAGATTCAATACCTTAATTAGCAAATATTATTAACTAATGTCAAGGTATTTCAAATCATTGAAATATAACTACAATCTTTTTAATTACTACCTAGTATTATTCTATATAATAATAATAATAATAATAATAATAATAATAATAATAATAATAATAATAACATCATCAAAACGGCGTAATTTTGATGTAGTAAGTTTAAATCAATCCTTAACCAAAACTATATCATGCTAACTATGCTAATTATCATTCTTATTCTAATTGCATCACAATTATAGACATTCTAATTATAATTAGCATTATAATCAAATTTAGTATTAACTTATATTATATGATTATAACTATTATAATAGTACTATAATTATAGAATTTCTTATTATTACTAATTTATAATCTAACCTATTCATATTCTAACAATATTGTATACTAGTATAATTATAATTTACTGTTATAATCAAACTTAATACTAACTTCTATTATATGATTATACCTATTATAATTACTATTATCATTCTAATACTACTATAATCACAGAATTTTCAATTATTACTAATTTATAATCAAACATATTCATATTCTACATTATTGCATACTCGTATAATTATTAATTATGATTATAATTACAATTATAGCCAAATAAACTAAGTTAAAATGGTTCTCTTTGATAATACTAGGCGTTACATCTACTAAGTATTATAAAGCTAAGTATAACTACTTTACTAAAAGGACTAATAACCTTATAGACAAATGAATAATCTAATTATACTAATATGTAATATTGTTAGATTATAAATAGATTTAAATATAAACTAGTGATAATTAGAAATTTTATAATTATAGCACCATGAGAATGATAGTGATAATCATAATAGTTGTAATCATATAATAGAAGTTATTATAATATTAAGTTTGACTAATTATAATTAGAATGTCTATAATTATAATAGAATTAGAATTTAAAGGATAATTAGCATACTTGATAGTTTTACTTGTGGGTTGATTTAAATTCCCTGCATCAAAACTATATCGTTGTGATGGTAAAATGAGTATTATTATTATTATTATTATTATTATTATTAATGGTTTGAAATATCTTGATATTGATTAATTACGTATGCTAATTATTAATTAACACATTGAATCGAAATTCCTAGAATTATGCCTTATGTTAAGATTATCATCATTTCAATGGATATAGAAAGTCTTCTAATGATCAAGAAAAGTATGTAAAAATCAATTAATGCATTTATTTCTCAATTTAATCTAATTAATACAACAAGTTAAACTGCTAGAAAAAAAAAAAAAGAAACCAAGACTTTTATGATTCAAACCGAATCGAATTTAAATCAGACCAAATGGGACTATAATTAGTTCGAGAGGAGAGAGAAAATTCTACTTTCTTCTTCCTCCCCTCCTTTGTTGCCTCTTATGATAGAGGTCGACTTACTGCCTCTCCTTCTCCAATCAAACTCCGGTCATCGATTGTTTAACAAGAATAAAATGGCAAAATACTCCTCCATTTACGAAAAACCTATATTCGGTCACCATTTGGTCGATTGAGTTCCTATTTTGGGACTAAGAAATTCAAGTTTTGTTGTTTTGAGTTTTCCAGTTGGATTTCACGATTCTGGCCATATAATCCTTATTGAGATAAGCTTGAATTAATAGTTTTCTATGAACTAAACTTGATTCTGTGTTGACTTGATTTGGTGGAAGGATTTTATGGATTGAAATTTAGGTTTGAGTTTAGTAAATTTGGTGCTTTATTGAAATTGATAAAAAATTTATAGAAATTGATAGTAGAACTAAGATCCTCACAAAATTCTGATCATTTTAATATATAAAAAGCAACTTTTTGAATTGGTTCCATTTTTGGCCACCATGTATGGTTGTTGGCAGTGACGGTCCTCACAAAGTCCGATTGATTGAAACTCATAACATTCGTCATATCACAAAACAAACTATTTAAATTCTTTAAGGACATTACTGTCTTTTTATGTCATATCATAAAACAAAATTTTAAATTCTCTAAGGGCATTCCTGTCCTTTTACCACAGTGCAACTGGACTGTCCCAGGCACAACTTGTTTCAAAACTATTTATCGTTTTGTAAAAGATGGTAATTTTTTTATATAATTATCGAATTATAAAATAATATCTCTAATTGGAAATATTTTGTTATAATTGTTAATAATTTATAAAAGTGATTATTTTCTTTAACATGTCGAATACACAATAATGACTCTGACCATCAACATTTTGTAATACTTCCTAGCAATTTATATTATTTCTCTTAAAGTTGCCAGATTACAAATTAATAGGTCTAATTTCCAATATTTTATAATACTTTTATATTATTTTGGAAAAGCTAGTTGTTTTTTTATTACAATTTCAATTGTCACTATTTTTGTAATTTTCCTAATCTATTGTAAAAAAGATTGTATTTTTTATAAAGTCAGTGGTCTATAAAATAATAGCTTCAGTTGCTAATATTTTGTAATATATGAATTTAGGCTAGCCTATGTCGGATCTATTATTTATCAAAAAAAAAGCTATAGGCTCACTCATGGACTAAACTAATAAAAATAGAGATTTTTTAAATATCATTCCGATTTTATCCTTTTCTAGGGTATAGTTAGAAATACACTCATTTGAAAAAACTTATTTTCATTAGTTCAGTCACCAATGAACTCATATATTCAATCTAGGTAAATCAATCTCGTAATATATTCAAATACATTGTAAGATGATGTTTTTTTGTAAAGTTGCAAGATTATAAAATAAGAGCTCTAATTGCCATTATATATAATATTTCTTAATATTTTGTAAAAGGTACTTATTACTTATAAAAATTGGTGATTTAAAAAATTAAAGCTCTACTTGTCAATATTTTGTAATATTTTCAAGTATTTTATAAAATGTGGATTTTTTTATAAAATTACTGAATTACAATATAATATATTTAAATTCCAATATTTTGTAAACAAAATTTAATATTTTGTAAAAAGTATAAGTAAGGAAATTTCCTTAATCAATTTCATTTTTAAAATAAGGATTTACATTTAGGTTCAATTTGATATTCACAAAGCCCTGTTCTTTTAATAGTTGTTATCTTTCTCAATAAATATCAGTTGTTTTATTAACATTTCATTTTGTTTTTGAAGAAATGCTGTGCTCAGTGCATATTATTAATATCAAAAAGATAATGAATCAAACAAGAAAGAAGGAGGACATATCCCCCCCATTCAAAACCAGACATAGAATTAGCCGCCCTTACTACTGAATGAGCGATTTGATTCACTGGCTTCCTAACAAAAGTGTATGAAACATCCTGGAGCTCATTAAGAAGAGGCCCTTACTATTGCGTATAACCATTCCCAAGCCAAAAGAGCCATTTGCTAGAATTGCCACATCCATGTTGCATTTATATTGATTTGTTAATGGAGCTTGCCACACCACTAAACCTTTAACAGGTCGAGCCACCATTGATGAGGATAATCTACCTGCCTTGATTCAAGCAAACTAGCTTGAGCTCTATTCAGAATATGCTGAGGCTGGTGAGACTTATTTTGCGAGACCACATCATTTCGATGGTTCAAAATACTGCAGATCATCATACACAACTCCTCCTTTTGCTCCTTGCTGATTTTATTAAAAACATGATCCAGTTATAGAATAACACATGGAAAAGGTTGTCAGCCCACAACTGTCAAAAGCCAAACCGAGCGAGCAAAAGGATAAGAATACAAAACATGTAGGTCTGTTTCTGGGGCATCACCACATACTGGACAAAAATCGTCCATTTTGACACGACATTTTCTTAAACTGACTTTGCAAGGGAGAGCCTAATGTAAAATTCACCACACCAGTAATTGTACTTTCCTCGATACCATGATTTGCCATAATTTATGCCATGGAAAGTTTGCATTGCCATGATCAAGAAGTTGACCTTCATTAGCCACCTTATACCCTTCTTTTTCCATATATTCCCCTTTTCTATTCAAATTCCAAGTCCAATCACTTGCAAATCGTGATCGAGCCAAAGGAATCTGAAGATAAGCTTAGCATCCCTGTGTATGAAGGCAGATTGAATTAATTTCTCATTCCAACGATTGTTTACTATAAGTTCAGACACCATGCTCGAAGTAGAATCCCCCATGAACTCTATTTGAATAGTAGGATTAGAAGTGTCTAAAAGCCAAGGGTCCTTCTATATATGAATAAAGTTACAATCACCAACCCTCTTACAACAACCATTCCGCAAAATCGTTCTTGTTAAAATTGCCTTAGAATTCTAAGATTCACACTACAAGTCTATATTGGTTAGCCACATGTTTTTCATGGCTTATACTAGTCTTTGGTTGGCTAAGGAAATTCAATATTGGTTGGTTATGTTGGTGAGCTAACTTGGACTAGGATGGCACATCTTCAACAATGGAAGGAAGACTTAAAATTTGTTCACATGGTGATTCACCTCTATATAAGGCAACCTTGCTTGGAGCAAATTCATTACATCTAACAAGAGAAATTCATCCAAGAGAGCAATCCTCCAAGACTTAAACTATCCACTCTCTTCATATACCACCTCTTCATATATATACACACTTCTATTATATTCATTGAGTGTAGTGAGGTGTTATCTTGAGTGTAATTTTGTGTGGGTGTAAAATCATTTGTCTCTCCATATTTTTCATAGTGCATTTACTCCTCTCTCACCCCGTGGTTTTTTCCCTCTACATTGGAGGGTTTCCACGTAAATCTTGTGTCTCTTCCATTTATTATTTTACTTCTCATTTTATCATCAATTACCAAAACTAAATATTTGTCCATTACCACGCTAAATCCGCAACAAACTGGTATCAGACCGTTGTAATATTTATTTGGGTTTCACAATATGGCTTCTGTCATGAAATTTGATGTTGAGAAGTTTGATGGAAAAATTAGTTTTGGCATTTGGCGAGTTCAGATGATGGCCGTTCTCACCCAACATCTGTTGAAAAAGGCCCTTGCAGGAAAGGCGAAAAAGCCGAACACCATGTCGGATGAAGATTGGGAAGACTTAGATGAAAAAGCCTTGTCAGCAATCCAACTTTGTTTATCCAAAGAAGTTCTGCGAGAGGTTATCAAGGAGGATACAGCTGCAGGTTTGTGGCTTAAGTTGGAGTCATTGTATATGACGAAGAGTCTTGCCAACAAGATTCGTCTCAAGGAGCACCTCTATACCATTAAGATGGTCGAAGGTACACCCATTCAAACTCACCTTGATGAGTTTTATTCCATCATAGTTGATTTGGAAAATTTGGATGTTGAAATCAATGATGAAGATAAAGCTGTTTTGTTAGTTTGCTCACTCCCCAGGTCATACCGTAACTTTAAAGATATTATGTTATACGGTGGTAATGAGACCCTAAAATTTGATGATGTCAAACAAAATCTCTTATCAAAAGAAAAATATGACTATGAAAATAATTCAAAGGATGAAGCTGAAGGGTTAATTGTTAGGGGGAGAACTATGGATCATAGTAGTAGCAGTAGAAGTAAATCCAGATCAAAGTCTAGAGGCCGAGATAATAAGAAATTTTGTCGCTATTGCAAGAAAAAGGGACATGTAATTTCAGAATGCTTTAAGTTGAAAAATAAGCAGCAAAAGGGCGAAAACAATAATCAGAAGAATTAAGAAAATTCAGCTGAAGCAAGTATTGCTCAAAAAGAGTCTGAAGGTTAAGTTTTTTCTGTTACTGATTTTGGAACTAGATCTAAAACAGAGTGGATTCTAGATTCTGCTTGTTCCTATCACATGTGTCCTCATAAAGATTGGTTTACCACTTATGAATCTGTTGATTGCGGTATTGTCTTAATAGGGAATAATGCTCAGTGTAAAGTTGTTAGAAAAGGAACAATTAGAATTAAAATGCATGATGGCATGATTAGAACTTTAACCGGTGTTAGACATGTTCCCGACTTGAAACGGAACCTTATCTCTCTTGGCACCCTGGAGTACCTTGGGTGTAAATATGCAGTTGAAGGTGGAGTTCTAAAGGTCTCTAAAGATGCTCTTATTTTAATGAAAGCTAACAGATCTGGGAGTTTGTACGTGTTGCAAGGATCTACTGTTACAAGTTCTGCGGCTGTATCATTATCTATGTCAGATTCAGACGTCACAAAATTATGGCATATGCGTCTTGGCCATATGAGTGAAAAAGGAATAACCATCCTAAGCAAGAGAGGTCTTTTGTGTGGTCAGAATACCGGTAGGTTGGAGTTCTGTGAACATTGCATTCTCGGTAAGTAGAAAAGATTAACTTTCGATACCGGAATTCATAGAACCAAAGGTACTCTTGACTATATTCATTCAGATCTTTGGGGACCCTCACATGTTCCTTCAAAAGGAGGACATCGTTGCATGCTGACCATTATTGATGATTTTTCTCGTAAAGTCTGGGCTTATTTTTTAAAGCAAAAAGATGAAGTTTTTTCCACTTTTAAGAAGTGGAAGATTTTGATGGAAAACCAGACCGGGAAGAAGGTCAAGCGACTCAGGACCGATAGTGGTCTAGAATTTTCTGGAGGTGATTTCAATGCTTTCTGCGAAAATGAAAGAATTGTGAGACACCGCACGGTTGCCGGTATGCCTCAACAAAATGGAGTTGCAGAACGGATGAACAGGACATTAATGGAGAGAGTTCGTTGCATGCTCTCTAATGCTGCCTTACCTAAAGAATTTTGGGCCGAAGTTGCATCTACCGCATGTTATTTGGTGAATCGTTCCCCACACACATCACTCGACTTCAAGATTCCAGAGGAAGTTTGGTCAGGTAATCCTGTTGATTATTCGAATTTGAAAATTTTTGGATGTCCTGCATATGCACATGTAAATCAGGGAAAATTAGAGCCTAGAGCTCGAAAATGCATATTTATTGGTTATACATCTGGTGTGAAAGGGTATCGCTTGTGGTGTCCTGAACTTAAGAAAGTTATTATCAGTAGGGACGTTACTTTCAATGAAAATGTGCTAACTCTCCCTGGAAAAGAAACTATCAGTTCTTCTTCTTTTGACACAGGTGATTCAAAGAAAACCGACAAGAAGGTGGAGCTTGAATTTGAGATACCAACTCCTAGCAAGGAGAATATTTCCTCATCTCCAATCACATCGGAGGTTCCTGATTCCACTGAACCAGTTCGTCGTGAAGACTATTCTATTGCCAGAGATAGACCCAGGAGAGAAATCAAACGGCTTGAAAGATATAATGAAGGGAATTTGGTTGCTTATGCTCTTGCAGTTGCAGAGGATACAGTTGAAGGTGGAGAACCTCACACATACTCTGAAGCCATCTCATGTCCTAATTCTTCTGAGTGGCAAGTTGCGATGCAAGAAGAAATTGAATCTCTGCACAAGAATGATACTTGGCAGTTGGTGAAATTGCCAAAAGGCCAAAGAGTTGCAGGCTGTAAATGGGTCTATAAGAAGAAAGAAGGCAACCCCGGAGTTGAAGATGAAAGCTAAAAAGCACGTTTAGTTGCTAAAGGCTACACTCAAAAACATGGTGTAGACTTTAATGAAGTGTTTTCTCCTGTTGTTCGACATAATTCTATACGTGTACTTTTTGCCCTTGTTGCCTTGCAGGATCTTGAATTAGAACAACTTGATGTCAAGACTGCTTTCTTCCATGGAGAGCTCGAGGAGCAGATTTATATGCAACAACCAGAAGGATTTGTTGTTCCTGGAAAAGAAGACTATGTTTGTCACGTGAAGAAGTCTCTTTATGGACTACAACAATCCCCGAGACAATGGTACAAAAGGTTTGATTCCTTTATGGTTGAGCATGGGTATTGTCGTAGTCAGTATGCTAATTGTGTTTATCATAAGAAGTTTTCAGATGGATCTTTTTTCTACTTATTGTTATATGTTGATGACATGCTACTTGCTGCTCGTGATAAGTCACTAA
Source organism: Jatropha curcas (assembly GCF_041381405.1). NCBI lineage: Eukaryota > Viridiplantae > Streptophyta > Magnoliopsida > Malpighiales > Euphorbiaceae > Jatropha > Jatropha curcas. Next base: position 1,406,351 of record NC_143157.1, read on the forward strand.
TCAAAGAATTGAAAGATCAGTTGAGTAGTGAATTTGTGATGAAAGATCTTGGTGCTGCAAAGAAAATTCTTGGTATGGAGATTCATAGCGACCGATCAGCTGAAAAATTGTATTTATCTCAAAGAAATTACATTGAGAAGGTTCTTGATAGATTCAACATGAATAACTAAAAACCTGTGAGTACACCTCTTGCAGCTTATTTTAAATTATCATCTGATTTTTGCCCTCAGTCTAATGAAGAGAAAGAGCAATTGTCACATGTGCTCTATTCTAGTGTAGTTGGTAGTCTTATGTATGCTATGGTATGCACTAGACCTGATCTTGCACATCAGCTAGTGTTGTGAGCAGGTACATGAGTAATCCAGGTAAAGAACATTGGCAAGCAGTTAAATGGATATTCCGCTACTTGAAAGGTTCAGCGGATATTGGATTGGTTTTTGATAGGAATCAGGTGACACCGAATATTGTTGTTGGATATGTTGACTCTGATTATGCAGGTGATCTTGATAAGAGAAGGTCTTTGTCAGGTTATGTATTTACTTTATGCAATTCTGCCATTAGCTAGAAAGCTAGCCTCTAGTCCATTGTGGCACTGTCAACTACGAAGGCAGAATATATTGCAATCACTGAAGGAGTCAAAGAAGCAATCTGGTTAAGAGGTTTGGTTACTGATCTTGGTTTAACCCAGGATGTGGTTACTGTATTTTGTGATAGTCAAAGTGCTATTCATTTAACCAAAAATCAAATGTATCATGAAAGGACCAAGTACATTGATGTGAGGCAGTATATTATTCGGGATGTTGTGGCAGATGGGAAGATCATCGTGAAGAAAATTGCTACAACTCATAATCCTGCGGATATGCTCACGAAACCAGTTCCAAATCTCAAGTTCAAGCATTGCTTGGACTTGATCGATGTTCACCAATTCTAAAGACCCTTTGGGGCATGGCGAGACAGGAATATGCACATCATTTTGTAAGGAGATCATCTTAGAATTCAAGTCAAGGTGGAGATTGTTAAAATTGCCTTAGAATTCTAAGATTCACACTTCAAGTCTATATTGGTTAGCCAAATGTCTTTCATGGCTTATACTAGTCTTTGGGTGGCTAAGGAAATTCAATATTGGTTGGTTATGTTGGTGAGCTAACTTGGACTAGGATGGCACATCTTCAACAATGGAAGGAAGACTTGAAATTTGTTCACATGGTGATACACCTCTCTATAAGGTAACCTTGCTTAGAGCAAATTGATTACATCTAACCAAGAGAAATTCATCCAATAGAGCAATCCTCCAAGAGCATTTCTCTAAACTATCCACTCTCTTCATATACCACCTCTTCATATATATACTCACTTCTATTATGTTCACTGAGTGTAGTGAGGTGTTATCTTGAGTGTAATTTCGTGTGGGTGTAAAATCATTTGTATCTCCATATTTTTCATATTGCATTTACTCATCTCTCGCCCCATGGTTTTTTCCCTCTACATTGGAGGGTTTCCACGTAAATCTTGTGTCTCTTCCATTTATTATTTTACTTCTCATTTTATCATCAATTACCAAAACTAAATATTTATCTATTACCACGTTAAATCCGCAACAGTTCTCACGACACAAATACTTTGCCGAATTTGGCTTGGATTATTACCCACATCAGCTTCTAAAAACTCATTATCACATAAATAACGAGCTTTTAAAATCCTTGTTGCCAAAGAAGATGGGAACTTGAAAATATGCCATCCCTGTTTACTAAATTAAACTGTCAGAGATCTTTATATCCTAGACCACCATAAATTTTAAGAGTAGCCATACGTTTCTAGCAAAGCCATTGAATTCCTCCCTCACCTTGACCTCCATGACACTAAAAGAAAGCATTCATCATAGTTTCAATATCTTTGCAAGTATCCAACGGCAATAAAAAACAAATCTAATATTATAAATTGGAAAAGAATTCAAGCTACATCAAATCCCTAGTATGAGGATTTAGTTCGATATAGTAATTAAATAAAACTCAATAATACTTGAATAAAACTTCATAATCAATGTGAATAATGAAAAATAAAACAAGATTAAGAGTTTAGAAATAAAAACTAGGTAACAGATACGTGGATGGCTTCCTTGAATCTTGGCACAAATCTTGAATGCTTGAAGTCTTTGAGAGAGAAAAGAAACAATTTGCACCAATTATCAAAGACTGGAGATATCCTTTACAATGAATGGCCCTTCTCTTTATATAGGCTTCTTGGGAGAAAATCTGATTGCGTTTAGGAAATAGAATCCTTATTAAGTAAGAAATCTTTTTGGAGATATGAAACTAATTAGGCTTTGGATTTCTTCTAAATTAGGACTCTTCTATCTTCCTAAATAGGATTAGATCTTGATTTGCACGTCAGGAAAATATCTGAGGTGGGCTCATGTAAGTTATAGAGATTGGCTAGCGTTCTTAATTCAAGACAGCATCAAATTTGTAGCACGGGCGTGCTATTTTGCATGGTTTGGGCATGCCAGGGCCTGAGTTTTATGGATGGCTCGGCACGGGCCATGCTGCGCAGCACGTCCAGAGAAAAATCTATGGCACGGGCGTGCACCATAGCACGGTCAGGCGTGCTAGGCTCTGTCTCTTCAGCATGAAATGCGTCATGGGCGTGCTTGACACTGAAGTTCTTTCAGGCACGGGTGTGCTAGATAGCACGGGATTGCCGTGCTAGAGTCTGAGTCTCCACTTGATTTTCTTTAAGTTCAGCATGGGCGTGCTGATTTGCACGAGCAGGGCGTACTAGAGCCTGAGTGTTTTGCTTTATAATGCTCTTTTCTGTTTCAAAACCCTGCAAATTTCTTTAAGATCATGTGGATTATGATTCAAGGAAGCTTTGAACAAAAACATTAATAAAAAAAGTGAAAATTAGTTAAAGTGATTAAAATTACTAAAATTCCTAATAAGAACTATAATAAAAATGCTGTAAAAATAACACCTATCAGTTGTGAAGAAAACAATTGTTTAAATGTTCAAAGACCTTTCATTACTACAAATTAGTTTATCATCAAAATCATTTAACATAACCCAAATTAAAATGTTGCAGGTTGTGGAAATGAGATAAGAATTACCTCCAAATGAAGAAGATATAAATCTGAATCAAGAACAAGAAGTTGGTTCACATGAAAAATCCATCGTGGAAAAATTTTGTTCTTCCATACTGCAAAATTTCTTGGAAAGCTCCATATTACTCTGCTTTTACCAGGACTAACAGGAAAACATATGAAAATTAAGGGAGATCTTCGTTTGTGTGCTACTGCATGGTCCTAAACCAATTAAAGCAATAACAAAAAGGAGGGTATCACTCTTTTAGGGGGAAAAAACATATTATGGAAATTATATCATTGACTACATTTTACCTGACTTTTTTTAGCTGTTGATAGTAGTTCAGTTCCTTGATTTGCCACATTGGTTTGACCATATGCAGTATGAGGAAATGTATAACACACACAAGGTGCCATAAATTTACTAGATCTCCATTCTCTCTCTGCAACGAAACCAGTAATGTCTAAGCTTTTTACATTTATTTCAATTGGCATGCCTCCTTCTCTATCATACTTATCTGCAAAATAACTAAGCCTAAATCACTGATACCTTATAAAATATTTGTAGAACTCAATGAATACAAGATAAATTGATGAACTCATATCTACTTTTGGGTTGTGGAACTCGCTGCAATCCGTAATGTGCATATGGTACATGAGCTGGGTCCAGCAGATTTTCAGTCAAGATTTCGTATCTGAAAATAGCATTCACCAGTCAGTTCACAGAAATGAGAACATGGCAATAGATCAAAAGGGAAATTACTTTCTTTATTCAGTTTAATAAGCAGCAGTAAATGAAAAATAATCTTGACTTTTGCATACCCAAAAGGCATATCTCTCTTTCCCATTATGTTCGAATAAGAAGGATCATCAAGTTCTGGGATATAAGGAGGCTTTTTCTTTGAAAGAATATCTTTATATTGAGGATCACTATTCGGCCAAAACCATACAATGCCATTCTGCACAGTACTTGGATAAACAGCAACACTTGCCTTCTTGCTTGAATGAACCTGAACAATGACTAATAATTTGTTGAGCAAAAGTGGTAGTTATTATTGATGCTTAGGATCAGATTATCATACTTTTTCTTGTAAGTTTAAGTATTTATCGCCAGTTTAAGTGTCATTTGGTTAACATTGTATATATACATCTATATTGAATTGAAGACTAGAGATGATTTGGTTTTATAGAAAAGCAATTACAATTAGATAGATCGGTATCACTGCAAATGCATTTGGATAACATCCTTTGTTCTGCAGACTTTAACTACATAATAATCAGTAACCCTTCTCATTAGGTTAGTATCCCAAAGTTAAGTATCTCATTTGGTAACTCAGGAGTTACAGGTTCAAAACCTCTAAAATTTCTAATGCGCCCAAAAACAATTTTACAGAGTTCATGCCTTCAAAATCCTTTAAAAGAAAACCAAAGGTGTAAGCCTCATCACTTGCTGTGAACTGTAATCCTATCCCACCTCAGAACCACTTTTCACTTTTGTTTCAAATGAAGATCAAAATGAGAAAAAGAAAAGAAAGCTAATTAAATATCAATAAGCCAGTGCTAATACTCGTTAGGTCCAATTGGTTCAAATCATAATCTAATATAAAAAGCATGCTTGGTTCACCTTGTAAACGGAATGCAAATGGGAGTATATTTCTAATCCAAATAATCTTATTCAAGTTTATTTTTTAAATAACGAACTAGAATGTATTGGTAATGTTAAAAATTATACTTAAAAATATATATTATTTCAATATAACTCCAAATTATTACCAAAATATCTTGAAAAAAATTGATTTCTTATATGAACCAAAGTAAAAATGGATTCCTAATCCAAGAATTGCATTTCATTCCTAAATCCAACCAAAAGGATATGAACCGGAAGAAAATGCCAAAATAGATTACAAGAATAAAATTCTAGTGTAAATCAAAGAGAAAAATACCTGAGATTCTTGGTTTGCCTGAGGGATAAATTTACAATCACCACCGCCATTGAAGCACCAACCATGATAAACACATAGCAATCTCCCCCATTGATCAATCCTTCCTTCAGATAATGGAGCCAATCTATGAGGACATTTATCATCAACACCTTCCATGCATTCTCATTCCTATCCCACCAGACCACCACATCAAGACCGATCACCCTCTTTGCATGTGGCGTCCTCTTGACTAAATCACAAACAGGCATAATCGGATACCATTGACAAAACCAATCAAATTTCTCTTCTTTTGTTTGAGTTTCAAGTTCTGGGTTTGTTGAAACTGATGTTGATGGAATAGAAAAAGGTTTGAACTTTGGGATATGGTTGCTGCCATTGAAGAATAATTAACTTGGTATGGAATTGAACTTTGATTTTCTTGTTGGGAATTCGGTACATTTTCGAAGTGTGTTTGTTATGCTTGAAATGTGAAATGAAAATGTAGAAGAAGCTAACCAAGATTCCATGTTTGCAAGAGAGAAGACGCATCAGACTGACTTCCACTACATGAGTAAAGTTCTAAACTATATCACATTCTCAGCTTCCTGTTTCTCTGGGGATCGCAAAACACGTGCCCAGGCCTTGTAATTAGGAGGCTATGAACAGAAAACCTGTGCGCTTTGCCTAATCTTGTCAACTCATTACCCATCTCTGCCGCAAAGCAAATATTAAAATTAATTTAATTCACTCTAGGGAGGAAAAGAGAAAGATTGGTGGATTTTCTTTTTTTTTTTTTTTATACTTGAATAAGTAATGTAATTGATTATTATAAAAAAAATTAAAAAATATTATTTATATTTGAATTTCAGGATGGAAGATTTCCCAAGAATATCAACCCACAGTAAACTTCTAGCATGTCAACCACATTCACTAGAAAAATAAAAGAAGCTCAAAATTAGAGATGATTATGTTGTCGGAACAGATTTTGAAATATCCATATGTGATCCAGCAGCAGTAAAAGAATAATTTTCATCGAGCATCCGCGGTGTTAATATACATAAAATTATTAAAACAGCTTATTTTTTATATAAAAAAGATAAAAATAATTAATGGAATCGTGTTCGAATTAACTTAGTAAATATCTGTACCTATTTTACTTTATTTATAGATGGATCAAATTTTATTCTGCGAATTTGAATCGGTCAATCAAAATGATTCTAAATGCTCACTATAACTTAATTTTACAAATCATGTGAATTTAATAATTGTTAATACTCATTACAATTTAATTTTACATAAATATCCTATAGATTTTAATTCATTATCATTATTACCTCTGATTATTGAAGAATGAAATTCAAACTTGTATCTATTATCAGAATATATATTTATATACTATTAAATTATGCCTTGATGTGCTTTAATTTTTCATTATTATTGATAAACAATGACAACATAAACATAACCGATAATCAAATAATTTATAATCAAAATTTTCTTATAATAATAAAAAAATACAAGATATAACTATCAAATATTTGATTAAGATTCGATTCAAATAAACTTATTTTATAGTGAGGATTAAGTACAATTGCAAGAAAGATTATCAAGTTCATCCTTTTGGACTTTCTCTAATAATTGTAATAGTTCTCTTTCATTTTATCAGCCATCAAAAATATGTGCAAAGTAAAACTCTTAGTAAATTCATTTAAAACAGCAACCATTACAACCCCATTTCATGAAAAAAAAAAAAAACATAAGATATCACATACAAGGAGTCAATCCATTTCTCTTAACTAACTTTCATAATGAGAATTTTCTAAGTCACTCCTGTCAAATGCTTTTTGAAGCTTGCAAACAACATTTAACTCATATATATAGGTAGAGCTCCGGCAAGTATAAATATCAAGACCCAATGACTTTTTATTTTGAATATTCTCCTCTTACATATATTTCTTGAATGTTTCCAATCTTGATTGAGATAATTTCACATATTGTATAGCGATTTAGGTTATCTCAAACTATCAAATTATTATATGAGCCACGCATCTGATTTATAGAAAATTACCATTGAAAACACTTAGTAACATCCCAACTATTAATTTGTCTTTCCATATAAGCTATAGGTAGATTATTAGAACTTGCACCGTCAACTGTGATAGTGAAAACCTTTTCAATGCTCTAGTCTAGTAAGCGTTTCTCAATTATTTTACTAATTTGTTCATATTTATAACTACTGATCGTATAAAAATTTATGATTCACTTTGCAATTTCCAATTACCTTCCATTCAAATTAATTAAAATTACATTTGAAATTCAAATTCAAATTACATTCATTTGAAATAAGCATTATCCAAATAAATTATTATATTTTTTCAATATGGTATCTTTATCATGTCCCGATAATAACATTAACTTAAGTTATGCAGTCAATCAATTTGGTTCAAAATTTAATTTTATCTAAATTGATTAAATCTGACCAATTTAAATTTTATATATATATATATACATGATTTAAGAAAAATGGCTAGATAATTTAAGAAAAGGATTTATTGGAAACTACAAACAAACCCACTAGTGTGAGTAGAAGATTAGTACAAACAATGGAACTGTTGATAGGAAATGGAACTGTTGATAGGAAGTGGAACAGCTCTCTACTGATTACATTAGAATCACTTATTGAATGGGTTTTAGTTTGGACATTAGAGAGGTAGACCAGAGGTCCAATTATATACCATGTAGTAGCATTCCTTCGGCTTGTACTCTGGAGTAAAGTGCCCTGCTCCCTATATAAATATATATACCAAATCAGATTTTTTTTTTTATTATTATTATTTTTAAATCAAAACTTAAGTTGTTAAGGATTTCTCTTACCTTCACAGTTGCATATGTTAAACTGAAATCACCATTTTCAAACTTCCTTGTGTATCTGAAAAAAATAAAATAATAATTCAAAAACATTAATTAGATTAATTAGCTTGATCATTGAATTACTTTATTCCTACCACAATCCTAGAGGCTCACTTGATTAAGTTCATTAACAATCAGTCTATCGGTTCTTATCACTTAAATATTATACTAACTTTGTTAAGTTAATTCCCATATTTTTTGACTTTTCACAAAAATTAAAAAATTAATTGAATCGTCTCGATTTAAAAAAAAAAAAAAAAGAGAAAGTAATTGACTAAATTACCCTGCAGTTTCATTGTCAACAGACCAAACTCTCCAGCTCTCAACAAGACTCAAGCCAAGTGACCATATCCATTGTTGTGTTGAAATATTTGGAATGTCCATGTCGTGACTGCCACTGTTAAAAAAGTATATATTAAAAAAAAAATCAATTTGCCTACATTTGGGAATGAAAATAGAAAATCAAATTATTATAAATAATAAAAATGATGATAAGCACTTACCTAAGTATTATACCTCTGATGTTAGTGTTAGAGAGATTTTTGTGGTATGAGACCACACTCTTTATATCATCTTTGTAGTAAGTTTGATTGTCAACTGTTGTATTGCATAGTTGCCATTCAGAAGGCTGTGTTCCCTGCTTCCGAGCATCAATTTTGCTTGTTATAGAATAAACCATTTCTATTCTCAACTAAGACTTTATTTGGATGAAAGTAATTATGAAAAATATGCATAGAAGTGTATTTTTTTTTCCTTGTTTGGGAAAGAGAAGGAAAATATTGAAAGAAATATTTTACTTATTTTCACCGAGCCACAAGGTGAGAAGACCAACCAGAAACCGAGCCCACATGTAAATCTCTTCAATTTAGAGAAAAAATAACAGAGGAAAGTAAGAATTCCACTTATTTTTTATTAAATCACTTAATCCTTTAAATTAATTAATAAACTTTAATATTTTGTTAAATACTCCTTATTTAAGTGAGCATAGAATTGTCAATTTTCAATAATAACACTATTTTCTCTAAAATTTTGCCCTTTTTTCCTTCATTATATTTAAATATAAAAACAGAAAATAACTATGGGAAGAAAATTGTCGATTCCTTATTATTTTCCTTCCTCTTCTTTCCAAACAAAGCCTAAATATCAATGCTTATAAAAATTAGATTTGAGGATTAAAAAACTAAATTGAAAGGTAGAAGTGTCTATTTTTCTGATAAAAAAATAATTAATTTAATTTATTTCTAAAAAATAGAATATATAAGTCTATATTGTATCAACACTTGAGCATTTTTTTTCTAAGTCTATAATGTATCAAGGCAAATCACATACCTCCCGGACTTGAAGAGCCTCTTTGACACCCTCAAAATTCACCCAAACGTTTGCAACCTCATGATTATATTTCTAACAACAAATAAATAAGTTAATCTTATATTTCTACTCTTCAAAATAGAAACAATGCACATACATAGAAATTAAAATTTTAAGGTGGACAAATCCGATATATTATTATAAACGGAATAATCAATTTGATGATAAATCAAATTCGAAAACGGGTTACCCGGCACCATGGCATGGGAGGAGCATCGGCAGGCTGATCAAGGAAAGTTGTGAAGTCTTCTTGAAGAGATCTATGAAGTAGTGAATTTGATTTGGAAGAAGGTAAAATTGCATATCTGCAGGCTGGTTCCAAAATATGTGCTGTATTAATATTGCTAATAAGCTGCAAAAAATTTGAAATGGAGGCTTAATTATCATTCTCAATGCACTAATTCAACTTTTAATCAAATCCCATTTTTATCAAACTAACCTGATTAATAATCTCCATTGTTAATTTACATTCATCACTTGTAGGATTTATGTAGCTCCCATTGCAATACTCCTTAGCCACCTTCAAAGGAAAACAACAAGAAATATTATTACGGAAATTATATTTAGCTCAACAACTTTCATTGTAACGGGTCAAAATGTCCAAAATATCCCCTGCTCGTGCAGCGAAAGTTATTCTTCATTGCAAAAAATAATGTTAGAGGAAAAGAAATACCTCAAAAATTTCATCTGAGATCAGTCCCATTCTGTTAGCATAAGGAATTCTTGAGTTAAAATCAAGATCAAAATCTGTTCCTGGGCTCACTAGAACATAACCCTGTTCAAATTATCTTACGTTAAAAGTAATAAATAATTTTTTATTATTATTTTAAATTAAAATATGTACCCCCATATTCACATATGGCTTCACTCCAGCTTCATTATCTGCATTTTAGCAATGATGATGAATAAGATAAAAAAAAAAAATTAAAAAGAAAAATAATAGATTCTGTAACTGTAATTTATATTGAAAATTTAATAATTTTTACCATTTAATATCTCCTCCAAAGCAATTGGAATAGGATTTCCACTAAACCCATCACCAGAAATGTAGATTGCATTTGTGCTAAATTGATCATGGCTTTCCAACCACTGTCAAATTGATAAAATAAAAAAAAAATAATTAAAATTGAAAAATCATTAACTTAAGATTATTTTTATTGTTTATTACCAAATAAATAAATGTAATTATAATTTTCCTATTTTAATTTAAACATACCTTGTGAATAAATTCATTGAGATTAGCAGCAAACTTGAAGTTGGAGGTGTTGTAACCTTCTTGGGTAATTGAATAAGAAAATCCAGTCCCAGCAGGTCCATCTAAATATAATATATTCATGAACTACAAAACCACCATAAAATAAAATAAATTAATTTTCTTGCAAGGGCCCAATAGAAATCAAATATTAAAAAATAAATATATGTTTCACCTTGGTCCAAGCATACTCATTATCAATAAGTTGTGGCAAGGTCCCATCAAATGTGTAGCTCAAATTAAAATTCAAGGGACCTAAAAAATAATAAAATAGTACAATAATTAATTATTTTTCCTTACAAATACAAAATTGCAAACAATTGGATTAGTCCACAGTATCTAGGGTGTTATGATTAATTTTTAAGTGAGAATACCAACCAGATCACCACGATTGGCAATATTATAGTCAGTTTACAAATTAATTATAAAGAAAATATTACAAAAATTAAATATTATCATATCTAGAAATAAACATGCTAATAAAAAAAAAATAGAGAAAATGACATACCATTCTCATAAAAGAAGGCCCAAAGACTAGAACAACCAGGACCTCCACTAATCCAAAACAAGATTGGGTCTGCTGAAGGATCTCTTTGAGATTCCACAAAATAGTAAAACAGCTGCTGCTTCTCATCATCCACACCCACATATCTACATGTGAAAATAATAAAAACAAAAGCATTTATTAATAAATCTTTTGTTACTTGAAAAAATAAAAACTAAGAACCACGAACAAAAAAAAAAATAAAAGAAGAAAAAAGAAAAAATCAAACCCAGTTTCAAGTGTGAATGGGAGGGAAGCATTATAACCAGGCAAAGTGGTTATAATAGCTGCTGCAGAAGAAGAGGCTAATTTGAGCAGTAAAGAAAAGAAAAGGAAAAGATGGAAACTCATTTTGAAAATTGCTAATTGATACAAAGAAAGGTCTTTATGGCACATTATATAAATATCGTAACTACAAGAGGACAACTACATTAATTGCCTTAAAGACATGTGTAAATCATTGTGGAATTAATTAAAAATTTTCTATGACTTTAATATATTACATTCCTTATACTATACGACAGTACTATCTTTGTTTTATTAATTTTGATATTTTTTACTTTATCTTTGATTAAATATCTCGACTAAGAGCTTGTTTAATTTAATTATTCATACCAACTGATAACCGATAACGGTTGGTGATAATTGATAGTTGATAACTGATTACAGTGAGATGATGAATGATGTAGTGGTTGCTATTCAAATGTAAAATGACTATTAAGAGTATCTTATTTTTATAAATTATGATCTAAAATGTATATATATATATATGCACATGATTTTTGTTTTAAAGTATTATATAAATTAAATTATTTATTAAATTTTCAAAATAATATTTAATAAGAATTATTATTTTTGAATAACTATAACTAAAAATATATTAATTTAAACAGAATTTGATTAATAATTATTTTTATGAGGTTAATAAAGTACAAATATAAATCAACTAGTAGCTAATACTAAAGAACTCCAAAATATAACTAATGGAATCAACTACTCAATCTCAATCAGCTATCAACTGTTGTTGATTAAAAAATTTACCAAATACCTACAATGTAGCCGTTGGCTATGAAACAGATACTCGTTACATGAATCAGTTGAACCAAATACCCTATTAGTATAAATCTTAAGTCCCATCGGAGAAGTTCTCCATTCCACAGTTGCTTATGAGCTAGACTTGCATTTCTGATCACCTTCTTAATCAAATAACATTGTAGTCAAATACCCATTATTTTCTAAACTTTCAAAATTTATACAACAAGGATAGTGATATAATAATATTATTATTTAACCGCATTTTTATATGTTTAAGTTTATAAAAACTATTTTTTTTTTTCTCTCGTTGTCTTGCTTCTCTCTCAGCTCGATAGCTTTTCCAAACTATTAAAGTGATTATTTTAAAATTTCAGTACCCAATAAAAATTAATTAAAAGAAAATCAAGAAGTTTAAACCTAAAGAAAAAAAAAGAAGAAAAAGAAAAAAAAAAGCACACATAATTAACACATGGCTTAATTATTGTCTTGGTTTCTACCAAAAGATTCGATTCATGCATACATGCTCTTATATGGACAAGATTTTGGTCTAAACTATAAACATTACTGTCGTTTACCACGTAATAAATTTAATTAGCGTGGTAATGACTCCAATCTCAAAGTGATAATTATTTATGTTGTCTATTGTACTAACTCGCAAATTGTTGTACTATAATAATAATAATAATAATAATAAAATTGTTCAAATACATAAATTTATTTGTGTTGTGGTATTCAAAACTTTACAAATGACATATTATACTCTTGAAGTTACGAATTTTGATATTATTGTACATCGTCCATATTAGCAATCACAGTTTTTATTTATATTTTTGCATTTATGTGCAAAATATTCACTTCATATGTGATTACTATAATTTTTAAAATACTAATTTTCTTAAAATTTTGAATTATTTAATATTGTTTAATGATCTAAATTTCAAGTTCGAGAATCCAATAAAATAATTTTTGCAAATTGAAGTATTTAATCATTGACAGAGCTGCCCCTCAATAGAAATTTTTTTTTTAAGAAACAAATATAAAATATTGAAATTTTTATTTTTATGCCCTAAAATAATAATTTTTTTCAATTTCAATCCCTAAACTCTTAAAATTTTTTTTAATCCCTCCTAACTTTAATTTCTGACTCCGTCACTATATCTAATGGATACAATTTTGTAAATTAAAGTGTTAAATAAACATATAGTCATGCCACTTTTCTCATATCAAGACTAGATTTTTTAATACAATTTGTGAAATTTTCCTTGTATTTTAAGGTTTTTGAAAGACTTATCATGTTTATAAAGTTTCGATTTTTATTTTAAAAGCATGATGGTCTCGAAAATTGCATTCACGAATCTCAAAGTGCAAATTGTTACTAAAAATTACACAACTTCATGAACATAATATATCTCTCAAAAACTTTAAAATTTCACGGTAACAAACCCTGCAACAGTCCTCTGTATTGGCATAATATATATATATATATATATATATATATATATATATATATATATATATATATATATATATATATATATATATATATATCATATTTAATTAATTTCTGAAATTCATTTATCGAAAATTCACGGGAGGCTGAAACCCAAAAAAAAAAAAACAAAAAGAAACTCACGTGCGGCGTCCTATTCATTGTCCTAAACGAAGGTACAAATTTAAATACTTGAAAGTTGAATTAATTAACTATTTTTTGAGGTTTAATTTACTTTTAATTCAGTAGAGTCAACAGATTTTTTGCATCTTAAATTACTAAAATTTTCTTCAAATAATCAAGGTTTTAATCTTAATTTTAAATTGAAATATTAGGATGTTTGAATCCATCTATTTATATTTAAATAATTATATGATATTTATTATTATTAATGATAATAATTAATAATAAGGTAAAACCCCTCTTTAAAAAAAATTAATAGAGTAAAATTCGAGTAAAAATTTCAAGATTTCTGTATTAGTGTAGAATTATTTTTTCACTATAGTTAAATATAGACCATCAGATTTAAACTAAACCAAATGACTTGATACGTATAAAATACGTTAACAAAATACACATTCCTTTTCGATTCTAACAAAATACAGATTCCTTTTGGAAGAAATATTATTAAAAAAAAAAAAAAAAAAAAAACAAGATGGAAACACCTATGAAACAGGTTTAATTTGGTTTTGTAATTTCTATATAGCTAAACCAGCAGTCCAATTATAAACCATGTAATAGCATTCCTTGGGCTTGTATTCTGAAGTAAAGTGACCTCCTCCCTAATCAAATTAGCACAAATATTATGTAATTAAAAATTATTAATTTTTCAATAATTATTATTAAATATTTTTCTTACCTTTACACTTGCATATGTCAAACTAAAATCACCATTTTCAAACTTTCTTGTGTATCTGAAAAAAAAATCAAATTAAACTAAAGTTTCTTCCGTTTTTCTGTATATAAATCAAAGCAAATATCTAATAATTTAAAAATTGAACTGAACAAAACCGAATTGGCTTTTTCGAAAATTTCCAAATATACCCACCCTGCAGTTTCATTATCAACAGACCAAACTCTCCAACTTTCAACCAGATTCAAGCCAAGAGACCATATCCATTGTTGTGTTGCAATGCTTGGAATGTCCATGTCATGATCACCACTGTCCAAAACAACACCATAGTATCAAATAAACATGCAAACTGGATTTAATCATGGGCTACTGGGCCTTCCTAATACACAAGCTAGGCCCAATAAAATTTTAGAATGTTTGGTTTGTCTGTTCGGCCTAACACTTCCCCCTCAAGCAAGTATTCTGGGCTTGACGTGGACCCAACTTGACTTGAATTTTAACCAAATTTAAAACTATGTTTGGCAACAGCTTTTTAAGTAGCTAATCAAAATGTTAAATATTATTTTTACAGTATTTGGTAATATAGCGTTTGAACTAATTTTTAAAATTTAAGGTAATATTTTTAAAAAATTAACTCATTTAATGTTTAGCAATTAAACACTACTAAAACAACTAACAGTTATAAAAAAAAAAAAAAAGGTAATTCTGCTCAAAAATAGCTAATTTTTCTAAGCAAACCCTAGTTGTAGCAAGCGATTTCTCAAATTATTTATTTAGCCAATATAATAGCAAATATAAATATTTAAACTTGATTAGATTTTTAAGTGAGTGGAGTTCATTTTAAATGTTGTAATACTCAACTCAAGTAACTCATTAAAAAATATTAAATATCTTTTTTTTTTGCAAATTAAAAAATGTATTACGTATTAAACATCATATCATATTTAAATAATGAATATTAATTGAATTTTTAGTAACAATTAAATGAATTTCAAAACAATCTTAAATATTATGTTAAATCGAGCACTTATAAACTAAGATGCACATGTAACAGATCGATTCTAAGAATATGAATAATATTTTTGAAAAAATAAAATCGATATGGGAAGTACGCTCTTAAAATTGCTGATAAAGGAATAAATTTAGTTTTGATAAGTGAAAGAAATAATTTGGGAACCACATACCTTAAAATTATACCTCTGATTTTGGTGTTACTGAGATGTTTGTGGTATGAAACCACACTCTTAATATCATCCTTATAGTAAGTTACACTGTTAACTGTTGAATTGCAGAGTTGCCATGGATAAGGTTTTGTTCCCTGACACAAATAAAAAAAAAAAAAAAAAAAAAGTTTTATACATGTAATAATATTAATTAATGTATATATATATAATTTAAGGTTTGGAATTTGTAATTACCTTTCTAGTCTTGAGAGCTTCTTTAACACCCTTAAAATTAACCCAAACGTTGCTGACTTCATGATTGTATTTCTAATAATAAGTAAACAAATTCATTTTATCATTTCATTATTCTTAATCTTTTGCATATATAATTAAAGCACTAAACTAATTAGAATTATTAAAAAGAGAATTAAGGCTCCGTTTATTTCAAAAAATAACTTGTAAGAATATTTTTTATAATTTTTTGTTGTTTGGAACCTTTGAGAAAATAAATTAACAGAAAATATTTTCCTAATCAAAAGAAAACTAAGTCAATAACTTTTCATTTTCAAGAGACAAAAATAATTTCGGAAATCGACAAATTTATTATAACTTTATAAATATATATTTTTTATTTTATTAATGATTGGAGGCATTACCATTAGTTATTGTTCACCACCAGTCACCACCAATCATGTCAGTCGCCACCACTGGTCACCAGCGATAATCATAATTTACATTTTTTTTTTGCATTTTTCTCATATTTAACAATAAAATTTTAAAATATAAAATTTCTATTATTATAAATATTTTTTGATCTTATGAGTTAAATATTTAATATTTTTTAACTAATTTTCAATATTACGAAAAATGAAAATATTTTCTAAACGTCAAACAAACAAAGCCTAAGAGAAATTAGTTTAATTACCCGGCACCACGGCATGGGAGCAGCGTTAGAAAGTGAATTAATGGAGGATGGGATAATTGCATATTTGCAGGCTGGTTCCAAGATGTGTGCAGTATTTATATTGCTGATTAGCTGCAAAATCAAATTCAATAATTATGATTTAAAATATAATTAATTTAATAATTAATAGAAAAAAGCAATCTTTTTCATTAGAAAAAAAAAAAATTACCTTATTGATAGTTTGCATACTTGAATTACAGGCATCATTTGTTATTTTCAAAAAATTGCCATTGCAATTCTTGTCAGCCACCTTCACAGAAGAAGGAGAAGCAAAAAAGCAAGACAGAAATGAAATTTGAAAATCCATATTATAAACTTCAGTTTTTGTTTTTGTTTGTAATTTAATTCTATTTAAACAATATATATATATATATATATATATATATATATATATATATATATATATATATATATATATATATATATATACATGAGATTGAAAATATACCTCAAAGATTTCATCTGCTATGAGTCCCATTCTATGAGCATAAGGAACTCTTGAATTGAAATCAATATCATAATCCGTCCCTGGGCTCACCAATACATAGCCCTGTCCAAAATTATATATATATGAGAAAAAAAAAATTAAAGGAAAAAATAACTTTAGATTAAAATAAAGCTTAATATAAGAAAATAAATGAAATTTAGATTCTATATAAATAAATAAAGCATAATATAAGATCAGCTTTCAACTGTCGACAATAAACCTACTTTATTTTCATAATTTTATTAATTAGTTATGCATATTTTTTAAAAACATAAGAGAGAAAATTTTATATCCATGAGATTAAGATCGTATTCAATAACAACCTTTTGAGTAGTTTTTAGCGTTTTAATTGATCAAAATGCTAAATGCTATTTTTTGACTAGCTAGTTTTTAGAAGTTAAGGTAGCGTTTTATAAAAAGTTAACTCATATCACGTTTAACTTTTAGCGTTTTATGAAAAGATAATCAAACAGCTAACAACTATACGTTACTAAAGCTGTATTCGGCAACAACTTTTTAAGTATTTTTTAGCGTTTTGATCAATCTAAATGCTGCGTTTTATAGCATTCAATACATAGTATTTGAATTACCTTTTAGAGATCAAGGTAGTGTTTTGTGAAAAGTTAACTCATGTAACGTTTAGCTTCTAACATTTCATGAAAAGCTACTTAAACAATTAAAAATGCTACTAAAATAGTCATCAGCTACCAAAACAACTAATTTTGCTAAAGACACTTTAAAACAGCTAACAACTACCAAAACAGTTAATTCTGCCAGACAGACACTAAAATTCTAATTTATATAGTTTCATTTTTATCGCCAGACTAAAATACTAATTTAAAATGCATTACGAAATCTATTCACCTTTATATTCACAAATGGCTTGACTCCTGCTTTGTTATCTGCATTTCAGTATAGAAAATAGCAAAACGAAAAAAATTAGAGCAATAATTATTAATTTAGAATTAGAATTTAATTATTTTATTTTTACCATTTAGTATCTCCTTCAAGGCAATTGGAATAGGGTTTCCACTAAATCCATCACCAGATATGTAGATTTCATTGGCCTTGAAACGATTATGTCTCTTCAACCACTACACTCAATAATCATTTATTTGTGTTTCTTCAGTCATATATCTTAATAAAGACAATAACTTTTTTTTTTTAATTCATATTTATTTTTGCTTTAGATAATACTGTGAATTATTCAAATATTAGAATTTTTCATTAATTATTAACATAGCAAAAACTTTTGAGTATTTTTTTTTTTATTTTTTCTATCAAATAGTATTATGTAAAGGGAAAAATTTACCTACACTCAGTGTATATGGACACCATATATACATCGTGTATGAGTGGCCTCATTAGGTCTTACATGGTATTTGAATTTCAAGATGTTAACTTTAAAATTTTCATATTTTTATATTATTATAGAAAAATTATAAAAGGATAATTTTTAATCTCAACAATTTTAATGTTTAAAAGTTTAAAATTAAAATAAGCTTGGATTTTTCACATACCTTGTGAATAAATTCATTTAGATTAGCAGCAAACTTGTAATTGCTTGTCTTGTAACCTTCTTGAGTAGTTGAATATGAAAACCCAGTACCAACAGGACCATCTATGTATAATATGCTCATGAACTACAAAAATAATTACCAATTCACTAACAAATTGATATTTGCAAATAACTCTTAAATCTGCCATTAGCCTTACTAATATAAGGAAAAATTTATCTAGACTGAAGCCATGGCCTTCCTTATAGACCAAACCAATAAAATTTAGAATTCTTATTAAAACGAAGATATTTTTGATCATACACTTAAAAAAAAAAAAAGATAAGGTAGGAATATATTTTAAAATATCTTTAATTTTATTAATTTAGTCCGTAAGTGAAACCATAAATCCAGTATTAGCAAATATTTTCCTACTAATATATGTACCAAATTGTGAGCAATTGAGAGAAAAAAGTTTCTACCTTTGTCCAAGCATACTCATTATCAAGAAGTTTTGGCAAAGTCCCATCAAAGTTATAGCTCAAATCAAAGCTCAAAGGACCTAACACAGACAAACTGAAAATGGTCAAACAATAATAATAAGACATTTTACCTCTTGATGATATAAACAAATTACTAATAATTTATTTACAAATGTTAAAAAAAAAAACAATTAAAAAGGGCAGCAGAATTTAATGGAAAATAATTTTCTGAAAAAAAAAATTAATTAAAATGAGTTAATTTGATACCATTTTCATAGAAAAAAGCCCAAAGACTAGAGCAACCAGGGCCTCCACTAATCCAGAACAAGATTGGATCTGCCTTTGGATTCCTCTGTGACTCCACAAAATAGTAAAATAGTTGCTGCCTCTCATTATCCACACCTACGTATCTGGATAATAATTAAAAGAAAATCATGCAAATACAATTCTGAGTTATGCTTCATTTAAGGAAAAAAAATCATTTATATAATATAAAAAATCTCATATAAAAAATATGTATAATTTCACTTCAAAGATTAAAAAAAATTGAATGGAAATGCATAGAATAAACAAAAAAATGGAAAATATATAAAAAATAATATTAAAAATAATATATTTAATTGAAGAATTGTTATTTTGAACCATCTTTAAAAGGTTTAATCTATTAGATGGATAAAATTAAGAATTAAATAATTTTAAATCTTGGGTGAACAGAAGATATATATATATATATATATATATATATATGTGTGTGTGTGTGTGTATGTATATATGTAGAGAGAGACTAACCCAGTTTCAAGTGTGAATGGAAGGGAACCATTATAACCAGGTAAAGTGGTTATTCTTGCAGGTGAGGCTGAGGGTGAGGGTGAGGCTGCTTGCACCAGCAAAACCAAGAAAATGAAACCATTTAATTTCATCATTAAAAACTACTGATTAATTGATATGAGCAAAGTCTTGTGATCAACGACTAAGCTTTCATTGCTCTTTATATTGAAGATCATGACGTGAAAAAGGACAAATAAATATTAAAATTTTTTAATTTCCACAAGGGATTCTTTAAAAAAATAATAAATAAATTAATAACTATAGGTTAATTATTAATAGGACCACACTTTATGTATCACTTAAAATATTCTTTTTGTGATCCATAGATTCACTTTAACGTTTATTTAATTATAATTACATGCCTAAACATTCACAATTTTTCAGTATAAAATTTAGTTCATCATTTAGATAATGTTGAAAGCTTTTTTTTTTTAATATCTATTTTTTTCTGCAATACAAAAAAATTATTTCTTTTTACTAAATATTGTGGGATATTTAAACTGAATTCTGAAACCCGAAATGGAAAAGCTTTATTTTATAACAAGTAGTTCTAATTGGTGGTCTTTTTCTTTTTTCAAAAGAATTCTTTAATCATTATCCCACCTTGAGTTTGAATCAAGTTTATTTAATTTAATAATTCGTTGAAATGATGAAAATTTTTAGAAAAATAATAATGTAATGCATGAATTTTAATGTTTAATTTAGAAAATATTTTAGAAAAATAATACTATCCAGATCACAAGTGACTCTTTTTAACGTTTGGGACAAGCATCTTTGAGTTGGTGGGTATCGGTGGGTAGTGTTATTTGACCTTGAGTCACCATTTTTCCTAGAGAACCAGCAGCGTTTTTGTACCATGGTTTTGAAGTCTAAAACGAACAAGCCATGCACTTGGATCTGCTTTCCATAAACGTTGTGCCAAGCCCCTTGCCTATGTTTGGATGTAATAAAAAAAATAGAATAAAAGAATGAAATGAAATAGCAATTTTGATTTTATTTCTTTAATGAAGGAAGGGATTAATGAAGAACAACTAAAAGAATAAAATTTGAGGACATTTGACCTTTTGAAAAATAAATATCTTCCCTATGTATTCTAATTAGAATTTCTCAACAATAGAATGATAAATTAACATTCATCCTCTGTTTTGACTTGCTTTATTGGCAATCGAGTTAAAATTATTAACGAGTGAAAATTATATTTAAAATTTAATAAAAAAATTGATATATCTATTATTTTTATTTGTTTCTATGAGTTGCTAAGGATGTCTAACAAATGGAAACTTTCTGTAAGACTAGTGAAACACCCCGTAATTTTATTTTCAAAAATTTAGAATTTTTATTAAATCAAAAATCCGAATGTTGACGGTATGGGCTGTAAATACCAAACAATTTTAATTTGAGCCCAAATTTGCCAATTGGGCCCAAGCCCAAACATATTCTATTGGAAATTCCGATTCGAGAACCTTTAAATTTCCCGAGAAATAATATAAAACTCTATCAATATGATTAATATTAATTAAATGGAGGAAATGTTATGGAACCTAACTAAAATAATCAAAATAAATCGAACCGGACCCGAAAATCAAATTGATTTTTCGAAAACCACGCGAATAACTTGAAAACCAGTGGAAAAACTCGAGAATCAAGCAAAATCGAGCCAAATTGTTGAATCAGATCAAACCAGTTCGAATCGAACCGGAATGATCTAGAAACCGACTTGGTTTCTTCTTTTCTTCCTCTCTCCTTCTTCTTCTGGGCGTGCGACAGCAGCCTCCTCCTCCCTTTCCTTCTCGTTTCCGGCCACCGCTCAACGAAAGCGAGGTGGCGGTCGGCTCGTCTGGTACTGGTGGTCGTGTTTCCAGCCTCCTCTCGCGCGGAAAGAGCTTCAATGGGAGCGAGACGGAGCTGTTCTCCTGGACAGTTCGTGTTCAGCGAGACGGAGCTGTTCTCCTGGACAGTTCGTGTTCACCAATTTCCGGCGATCCACGCCGATTCCGGCAGCTTGAGGTCGACGGACACGCTTCGGTCGACTCCCCTCTTCTCGGAGATCTTTTTTCCCCCAACAATTCCGGCGATGAAGCTCGGATGACGGAGCTGCCATTAATGGCAGTGGCGAAGCCACTGTCGGGGCCATTTCCGGCTAAAGCAGGCACACCCAGTTCAAATGGAACATGCGATTGGAGTCCCCATAAGATTTCGAGCATTTTGGTGTGCGAGTCACAAATTTCTGGGTAAAAGTCGATTTTCCGGCCACCGTGGACGGCGGATACGGCGGCGGTCCGGCGACCGGCCGGCGAGCCTCCGGTGAGGCACCAAGGGACAGAATGTTCCTCTCTTCGCGAGGATCGTGGAATTGTCGCCCAAATTTCAATCGGTACGCCCTAAAACTCAATTCTCAATTTTCGTATAAATTCTGAATTAGTTAATTACTAAATTTAATTGAGTAATTAAGTAAATTAAATTGAATAATAAGAAATTAGGTTATTGGAATAGCCTAAATATATATAGAACATTTTTAGTCCTTTGTCATTAAATTAAATTGATTAGTATGCGGATTTTGCGATAGCGGAATATATTTAGTTAATTGGTTTAGGATTTTAGAATAATGTAATTGCAAATGAGTTTAGAACTTTGTCAAATAAATTACATGAACTATAATTATATTTAGGAGGTTTGATATTGAAAAAAAAAAAAAAAAAAAAAAAAAAAAAAAAAATTTTAATTCTTAGCTAATATTTATGTAAGCTAATTTAGGAACTTTAATGAATATCGTCTGGAGGTTAATAGTTAATATAAATTGTTAATTAATTGATTTGGAATTCTTAGTTATTAATATGTGAATTGATTATTTGTTGATACAAGAGCTTAACAGATGTTGAGTTACGAATGTGGCGGATGTGAAATGTTGTTGTGAGTTGCCCGACGGATGGGCTGTGTGTATTGATTGATATATATATGATATTATTGTGATATTTAAACAGGTAGATAGTCCTACTTTTAGGGGAGGTGCTGCCGAAATTTCAATAGAAATTAGATTAGTTGTAAGTAATAACATAATTAATAAATTTATTTAGATTAATTCTATAACTCAATACATAATAAATATAGTGCTCTAATCATTTTATGATTATCATTATTATTTATTTAATTATTCAATTATTTATTTATTTTGATTATCATTGTTTATTATTATTATTATTATTATTATTTATTTTATCTTTGTTGTTGTTAATATCATTTATTTAATTATTTAATTGTATTTAAGAATGAATGCCTAATTGTGCATTGCATTATGATGCTCAACTGATCAATATGTCTGCATTTGATTGCATTGTTTGATTACCTGTGCTGTGAATATGTTATGCCTTGTTTGTGTGGAATTGGGATGAAGTGGACCACCATGGGTTTGTGAGGACGGTCTGTGATATGGATCCGATTATGATTTGACATTTGACCGTCGGCCGGGAAAATGGGAGATCGGCGCCCCCTTGTGCACCTGATGATATAGATTATATGGGAATTCACAGGATGGCTTCTTGTTGTTGCGCACCTGACAATCTAGATTTGATTGTAGCCCGCAGGGTGGCCTCCTGTTGTGAGCACTTGATGATCTAGATTGGATGGAGACCACCGGGTTGCCTCCTGTTGGTATGGAAAAGAAACGAGAGAATGGAAAAATAATGAGAGGACTGGTCAGTGAGGATTAGACCAGTTGGCCGTATGGGGGATCGGCTCCCTGGTGCACATGTATGAGAGGGCGAGCCATGTGTGAGGACGGCTCGTTGGGGTTTCAGGTGGCGCCACTGACTAATTTCCACGTGATGTGATTACATGAAGATGTTTATGATTGTGAGTGCTGATGATATGCCATTTGTGTGACTGGCTGCGTGAGCATATAACTAGTCGGATGACTAGATTGATATATTTATTCATTTGTGTGAATGAGTGTGTTGTGCTATAGGTATTACTTCTTAGAAGGCTCACATATCTTGTTTAACTTTTTAGGAAGTAAATTTCTCTTTAATTCGGTTAAGTTATGTTCCTTTGCCGCAGGACTAGAAGAAAATTTTCCCAGTTTTATAATTATTTTACAATGTAATTATATGTATAAAAAGAAAAGCTATGTATACTAAATAGTTAGTGACTCCGCAGTTGTAGAATTTACATACGATTAGTCGTGTATTAATATAGACGAAATAATTTTGTGAATCCATATTAGAAATGTGATGTATTGTTAATTGGGCCCGAACTATGAAATGTTGTAGATGATGAATTTGGGCCGAGATTTAATAAAATCTTGAGGTTTATTTTTCTAGTAGTATGGGCTAAATGTTTGAAATTTATATTGAGAAAGGAGAATTTTATTGATTCAGGCTTACTACGGGCCTCGGGGGCCTTAAGCTTACCTGGGCCCTAGTGCCGGTCCGGCCCATGGTTTCGGGTCGTGACAAAGTTGGTATCAGAGCTTAGGTTAGAATTCTAGGACACAACTGCGGAATATAGGGAATTTCTTTATGTTGGGATCGGCCGTAACCAACATAAAGAAAGAAACTTTGTGATTTTCCTCCCTAGGGATGGTGGACGCACTAGACCCTATGAGGTGGGAAAATCCACACCTATGGCGTAGATCAAGGATTATAGAGAAAGTAGTTAGAGATTTGAAGTGAAAGTAGTAAACAATAAGATAAGTCTATTACAATACTTATAGGGGCCAGAGCTAGTATCAATTTTTAGGCTAGGGAATAGAGTAATACCTGGATGGTAGTGGATTGGCCTGATCACCCAGTACACTACTTTTCATGTGAGCTCTGTTCCTATCAGTGAATAGGATAGTGTAGAGAATAAATAGGTTTTTCATTTGTATGGCGGATTGATGAACTTTTGGTGATTAGGAATCGGTATTTTAGTATTCAGCTCGGCTACTGAATTTCTTTAGAATTTATTCAAAAGATAATCTTTTTATTGTTTTATTTACTTGATATTTGATATTTAAATTTAAGACCCCATTTTAATTTTGAATTTAAATTGTGTTATGATAAATAATTTGAAATTGATTATTTATATAGAAAATTATTTTTGAAAGTTGTCTATTTATATCACGGGGCCAATTGGATTAGATCATAAAATGAAACGATTACAAGGATAGTAAAATTTGAAAGAAGATTGGAAAAAGAAGAATAAGACTGGGGGTGATAATAATAAGTAAGTAGACAATTAGTAGTCAAGTTGAGAACATGAACGCTGGAAATGTCGGGTAGCCGATTTTGGTATAGAAGTTAAGTGACGATTAGATTTAGAGTATAGGATTGTTTAACGTAATAAATGGAAGAAATAACATTAAGAATGAAGTTGGATAGTTTAAGGTATAAGGAATAATCTATGACGAGTTGTAATAAATATAAGAGGATTAACTAGTAGATAAAATATTAGAAGAATTCATGAATATCTTACTAGACTTAGATAAGGAAATTTTATTGGAAAACTTTTGTGTTGATAGGTGTTAGATAAAGGTGAATATTTAAGGTAGGTAACGATGATTAGGAGACGAAATAATTAATGAGAGTATTTAATATCTTTAGGATGAACTAATAAGCAACATTGGTGCAATGAAAGGTTATTAAAAAGATAAGAACTAAGAGAGTGTGCTCGAATTGCCTTGTGATACTATAGACAACTAAAGTTATGAGAATGATTTTCTTGAAAATCTTGGATTAAAGTAATAGTTTTCAAAATTTTGATTGAGAAGAGTTTTAGTAAAAGTATTACTGAAAGTATATGTGAATTGATGAGTTAATTCTTATCATTATAAATAAATTAAATTTTGATTGTTTTATTCTTTTGGTGAGTTATATGTTGGTTTTTATGGAGAAATGCCTAATAAAAAATTTGGATTTTCAAGTGGAACTATATAATCTTGAGAAAAATATATACACGTTATGCATTTTATTATTAAACCCGATTTTCTTGTAAGATTTTATTCAAAGAAAGATTTTCTAAAGATTTCAGTAGCTTTCTGCAGATAGTAATTCGAGATTTAGGTAATGATTTTAAGTTCCTTGTAAGCTTTAGCTAGGTGGTACTAAATAGTTAAACGGAATTTTGTTTTTTAAAATATGATGGTTGGTGATAGAAGTACAATTAGAATACCCGATCCTCTTTCCTTCCTCGATTTATATTAGCTACTCTTGAGCTGTCTCCTTCATATTGGAAGTAACTTCGTATGACTTTGAAATTCCCTATGTATCCATTCTTATACTTTCCACTAGATTTCAATTCGAGGACGAATTGTCTTAAGGGGGGGAGATTGAAACACCCCGTAATTTTATTTTCAAAAATTTAGAATTTTTATTAAATCAAAAATCCGAATGTTGACGGTATGGGCTGTAAATACCAAACAATTTTAATTTGAGCCCAAATTTGCCAATTGGGCCCAAGCCCAAACATATTCTATTGGAAATTCCGATTCGAGAACCTTTAAATTTCCCGAGAAATAATATAAAACTCTATCAATATGATTAATATTAATTAAATGGAGGAAATGTTATGGAACCTAACTAAAATAATCAAAATAAATCGAACCGGACCCGAAAATCAAATTGATTTTTCGAAAACCACGCGAATAACTTGAAAACCAGTGGAAAAACTCGAGAATCAAGCAAAATCGAGCCAAATTGTTGAATCAGATCAAACCAGTTCGAATCGAACCGGAATGATCTAGAAACCGACTTGGTTTCTTCTTTTCTTCCTCTCTCCTTCTTCTTCTGGGCGTGCGACAGCAGCCTCCTCCTCCCTTTCCTTCTCGTTTCCGGCCACCGCTCAACGAAAGCGAGGTGGCGGTCGGCTCGTCTGGTACTGGTGGTCGTGTTTCCAGCCTCCTCTCGCGCGGAAAGAGCTTCAATGGGAGCGAGACGGAGCTGTTCTCCTGGACAGTTCGTGTTCAGCGAGACGGAGCTGTTCTCCTGGACAGTTCGTGTTCACCAATTTCCGGCGATCCACGCCGATTCCGGCAGCTTGAGGTCGACGGACACGCTTCGGTCGACTCCCCTCTTCTCGGAGATCTTTTTTCCCCCAACAATTCCGGCGATGAAGCTCGGATGACGGAGCTGCCATTAATGGCAGTGGCGAAGCCACTGTCGGGGCCATTTCCGGCTAAAGCAGGCACACCCAGTTCAAATGGAACATGCGATTGGAGTCCCCATAAGATTTCGAGCATTTTGGTGTGCGAGTCACAAATTTCTGGGTAAAAGTCGATTTTCCGGCCACCGTGGACGGCGGATACGGCGGCGGTCCGGCGACCGGCCGGCGAGCCTCCGGTGAGGCACCAAGGGACAGAATGTTCCTCTCTTCGCGAGGATCGTGGAATTGTCGCCCAAATTTCAATCGGTACGCCCTAAAACTCAATTCTCAATTTTCGTATAAATTCTGAATTAGTTAATTACTAAATTTAATTGAGTAATTAAGTAAATTAAATTGAATAATAAGAAATTAGGTTATTGGAATAGCCTAAATATATATAGAACATTTTTAGTCCTTTGTCATTAAATTAAATTGATTAGTATGCGGATTTTGCGATAGCGGAATATATTTAGTTAATTGGTTTAGGATTTTAGAATAATGTAATTGCAAATGAGTTTAGAACTTTGTCAAATAAATTACATGAACTATAATTATATTTAGGAGGTTTGATATTGAAAAAAAAAAAAAAAAAAAAAAAAAAAAAATTTTAATTCTTAGCTAATATTTATGTAAGCTAATTTAGGAACTTTAATGAATATCGTCTGGAGGTTAATAGTTAATATAAATTGTTAATTAATTGATTTGGAATTCTTAGTTATTAATATGTGAATTGATTATTTGTTGATACAAGAGCTTAACAGATGTTGAGTTACGAATGTGGCGGATGTGAAATGTTGTTGTGAGTTGCCCGACGGATGGGCTGTGTGTATTGATTGATATATATATGATATTATTGTGATATTTAAACAGGTAGATAGTCCTACTTTTAGGGGAGGTGCTGCCGAAATTTCAATAGAAATTAGATTAGTTGTAAGTAATAACATAATTAATAAATTTATTTAGATTAATTCTATAACTCAATACATAATAAATATAGTGCTCTAATCATTTTATGATTATCATTATTATTTATTTAATTATTCAATTATTTATTTATTTTGATTATCATTGTTTATTATTATTATTATTATTATTATTATTTATTTTATCTTTGTTGTTGTTAATATCATTTATTTAATTATTTAATTGTATTTAAGAATGAATGCCTAATTGTGCATTGCATTATGATGCTCAACTGATCAATATGTCTGCATTTGATTGCATTGTTTGATTACCTGTGCTGTGAATATGTTATGCCTTGTTTGTGTGGAATTGGGATGAAGTGGACCACCATGGGTTTGTGAGGACGGTCTGTGATATGGATCCGATTATGATTTGACATTTGACCGTCGGCCGGGAAAATGGGAGATCGGCGCCCCCTTGTGCACCTGATGATATAGATTATATGGGAATTCACAGGATGGCTTCTTGTTGTTGCGCACCTGACAATCTAGATTTGATTGTAGCCCGCAGGGTGGCCTCCTGTTGTGAGCACTTGATGATCTAGATTGGATGGAGACCACCGGGTTGCCTCCTGTTGGTATGGAAAAGAAACGAGAGAATGGAAAAATAATGAGAGGACTGGTCAGTGAGGATTAGACCAGTTGGCCGTATGGGGGATCGGCTCCCTGGTGCACATGTATGAGAGGGCGAGCCATGTGTGAGGACGGCTCGTTGGGGTTTCAGGTGGCGCCACTGACTAATTTCCACGTGATGTGATTACATGAAGATGTTTATGATTGTGAGTGCTGATGATATGCCATTTGTGTGACTGGCTGCGTGAGCATATAACTAGTCGGATGACTAGATTGATATATTTATTCATTTGTGTGAATGAGTGTGTTGTGCTATAGGTATTACTTCTTAGAAGGCTCACATATCTTGTTTAACTTTTTAGGAAGTAAATTTCTCTTTAATTCGGTTAAGTTATGTTCCTTTGCCGCAGGACTAGAAGAAAATTTTCCCAGTTTTATAATTATTTTACAATGTAATTATATGTATAAAAAGAAAAGCTATGTATACTAAATAGTTAGTGACTCCGCAGTTGTAGAATTTACATACGATTAGTCGTGTATTAATATAGACGAAATAATTTTGTGAATCCATATTAGAAATGTGATGTATTGTTAATTGGGCCCGAACTATGAAATGTTGTAGATGATGAATTTGGGCCGAGATTTAATAAAATCTTGAGGTTTATTTTTCTAGTAGTATGGGCTAAATGTTTGAAATTTATATTGAGAAAGGAGAATTTTATTGATTCAGGCTTACTACGGGCCTCGGGGGCCTTAAGCTTACCTGGGCCCTAGTGCCGGTCCGGCCCATGGTTTCGGGTCGTGACAACTAGCTTCCAGAATTAGTTCACATACATAACCTTTTTAGTTTCTTTCTTCATAAATTGATCCTACATAAATCACTTCTATTTGGCAATCATATCCTATGCATTTTGGTATATCCAAGCACATTTGGAGAAAGAGGAATTCCAGAATACACCCATGCACATCAAAATAAACAATTACAGGTAATTTGTAACCAATAACTTTTCAGGCTACAAGGAGAATAGTGTCAATTGCATCCTCACAACCATAAATATAGAGTACAAATATCTCCACCTATGATTCTTTATAATAATTATACATTTCATTTTATTAGATCAAATATGGATAATTTTATTTTATATTAAAAAAGGGTATCATTAATAATAATAATTTTTATTATCATACAAAGTAAAGAGTAAAAAAAAGAAAAAAAAAAAGAGCTAAATAAAGGAGAATGGAAAGAAAGAAAGAGAACATCGGATACATGTCATTTGTCTAAATTAAAATGCAAAAAGAAGCATATTGAATTACAAAATCATAGACTGTCAACAAGAATCACATCTAGATATATATGAAAATATAATGCCTCCCTTCAAAGCATAGGCCCCATCATTCTGGGAAGAATTAAAACTAGTTGGTTGGGGGGAGAGTCGTACCTGCAAGAAAATGCCCTCAAATAACTGCTCCAAAGCAGCCACATAGCACTTGCCTGGACATATGCCGGTGCTGGCGCTAACCATTGCGTCAGTAAGCAACCATTCCAATATCCGAACTTGAAATATTGTCTCCCTCATTTCTCCTCTCCAATGCATCCTGCAAATAGGAGGCTCATCCTAGGAGTAAGTGCATATCCGAACAGTACAAACTACAAAGACCCTCGAATATTCCTCTCCCAATGATAAAAAAAAAGTTTGTGTCCTGGGAACAGCCATAATCAAGACATCCCTTGGAAATAACAATCAGGGGAGCCATTTTGAATTTAACCATACAATCATCCTAGGCCTTCTACATCCTCCATATCAAGCACCTATACCAAACAACGAGCACCTATAAACAATCATTTCGGGCCTTCTACATCCTTCATATGAAGAAAACTCAAAAACAACAACCACCTATACCAAGCTCAACAGATTTTGTTGCAGCAATCATGAAATTTTATATGCAATATTGCAATATTTTTATTATTCATCAAAATTAACATTGACAAATCCTAAGGCCTCAAAATAACAGAGGATAACTACTTGTCCATCAAATAATTGGTCGTTCTTAATTTCTTATAGCATAAATCATGGGATAAGAAGAATTCCACTAGTATAGGATCAAGCTATGCGGGTTAAGAAATCAGTTCATTCGTCTTTACTATCTTGGTTTGACTCCACTCCCACCAATACAAGTGCACCCTTACATGATTTATCACTCAAGTTACAATTAGATACATCAGAACCTGAAGTCTCATGTTTTGTTTGAGTCAATCTTGGTCCACAATGAATTGATTGCAGGAAGTTGAAATATGCATACTTGATATCAAACTGCATATCATACCCTGTCACACACACCTATAACTTAGAATCAGATTTAAAAAGAAAATGAAACAAAATTATTGCAGAAAAAGGCTTCATACTTACAATAATTTATGGCAATAGTGCATCCTTTCTCATCCGGACTTTGTCGCACATGATGAAACCACATACTTGGCCTGCATCACTTTTTCAAATTAAACACTGACTTTCTAGAAAATTCCACACTGGAAAAGAAGTTTAGCCCAACCCTAGGTGCTTCTAATACTTTGCTTCTCTGAAGAAGACAGGCTTCCTTCTCAATTTCCTTCACTATATTCAAATCGTGCCTTAATACTATTTTGTATTTCCCTGTGTCATATTTGTTTTCTAAATACACCAACGTTATGTTTTATATAAGAACCTGTTTGAATTACTTGACCCGAAATTCCTCATACATATTATTTCCATTCCATGAAATTCAATATAACTAAACTAAATTCCACCTAGTGAATTACACATTGCTTTTCATTTATTAATAAAAAATGTGCTTCCTCAATCTGTTTCAAAGGTCATTTTATGAAATAAAGGAACTTAAATTCAATATCATATGTCTTCCAAAAAAAAAAAAAAAAAAAAAATCTTATACTGGGGTCCTGTTTGGTATAAATGAATTACACATTTACAATTTCATGTTTTCATTTCAGTATATGAATGAATCTATCTCTAGATTACTTCCAATAATTTCAAAAACAGAACACATAAACAAAAGGCAGAAAAAATGAAATAGAGCTTACAAGTAAAGAACCTCTCCAGCCTTGACTGTACATTTAAATGGCTTTGGGCCATTAAAATACGAAGGAAATTTAGCCCTTTCACTGTCTTCGGCCTGAGGAGAAGGGTAAGGATCCACACTACACCATGGCACATACCTCACTGGTTCCTCCATTTCCAATCTAAATTCTCCATTTTCCTAAAAACCCACATACAAAAATCTAATTATAAATCAACAGAAACTGAAAACCCAGAGCAAAAAGCTAACGATAATTACAAATAATAATAATAATAATAATAATATTAATAATTAAACCTGAGAATAAAAGTATTGAGCAGCAGGATAATTACGAATATACAAACGGTGAACATCGGTGGGAGGAAGCAACAAGAAATCCTTCTGCCCCGAAACGACAGCGTATAGATTCTCATAATGATCCTTGTGAAAAGAAGTCTCAGACAAATGATTACCAATCCACAAATTCACAGCCTCGGGAAGACAACCGAGCGCCTCCGTTGCCCAACCAATATGGGCATCGCAATCGGAGCCCAAAGCCGCCGCATACTCCGTCCTAAAGCAATCATTCTGCTGCTGGAGGTATGCCACGTATTTACCGCGCTCACTAGTGAGAACGCGATCGAGTGCGAGCGTGAATGGCACGCGCTCGACGTGGGCAGAGGCGAAGCAGAGAGAATGAGCATTGGTGCTGGTGGGGACGAGAGAATCGGCGCGGCCGTGAGGTGTGATGTGGAGGGAGACGGAAGAGTTGGAGAGGGAATGGGAAAGATAGGAGTGATTGGGCCAAAGAGAAAGGGCTGGCCAATGGGAAATAGCATTAGAAATGATGCAGGGTTTGTTTGGAGAAACAAAATTTCTTAAGAAATGAAGAGGAGATGGAGGTGAATCTAGGCGTTCTATTTTTGTTGCAGAAGTTCCTAAACTTAGCTCTCTCACTTCATCCCATAGAGATGCTATTGGCACCATAGCTTGCTCCTCCTTCCTCTTCCTCTTTCTTCTTACTTTCTGCTGTTATGTTTGCTGTTTACTGTAAAACCCATAACCCTTTGGAGGTTGAGATATATTTGGGCTTGGGCCCATAAAAGATTTCAGCTTGTGCGAAGAGATTTGTAGTTGAGTTGACGGTGCATATGAAAATGAAAGAAATACATTAAAAATGTAGAAAATTTATAAAGAATACTGAAAAAGTCGACCACCAAGTCAACATTTTAAAGATTTTTTTTTTTCAGGATTATATATATATATATAAAGATAAATAAACAGATAATAAAAAAATATAATGGGTGTTGTAAACTATATGCTATTTCTAAAAATTAAAAAAAAGAAAAAATATATATAAATCAGATTTTCAATTCGGTACCATTTTAGTCTACTTCTTTGTAATAACCAGAATCGGAACCGAAACAATAACTTGTACTTTGATATGATTTGGTTCCTAGAATACCAGTTTTTTCTTTCAATTTAGGTTTGGTACGGTTTGTCCGGTTCAATACGAATCCCATGCACAACACTATACACTATACCCATTGGGTTTTTGTACAGTATAATACAATAAGTTTAAACAAGGGCATGGTTGTAATCATGGAAATGAAAATTCTTGTAAATGAAGTGAGCCAACCATCTTGAAGCTACAAAACATAAAACTGCCATCAAGACCAGTGCATTTCTTGCAACGGCAGACTTCAAACTCTGCTTGGTTGCAGCAGCAATGCCAATCGAGATAATGGACACTACTTGCAGAATAACCTCAAGTGCATTTAGACCCTTATATGCAGCATTGCAACTGCTGCAATTCACAACATGTGACCAGTACCTGAAAAACCAGATGCAAAAGCTTCAACTTGATCCCAACTGTCAATTTAACTGAAATACCATAAGGGTCTATCTGAATACCCAGTCCTTCCAAATGATTGAGCATTTAGATTTTTCTTGCAACACTTAGAAAACAAAGAAGTTTCATTTCTTTTCTTGCAGTTTCACTAATCAAATCTTGCAATAATGCGTATATGTATATAGATTTTCTTGCAACACTTTAGAAAACAAAGAAGTTTCATTTCTTTTCATGTAGTTTCAATAATCAAATCTTGCAATAATGTCCCGGATGGGACGGCCCAGATTTCAGGTTCAAATGATGCTAATCAGTTGATAGATATGGAAATTGGTAGAGCTCGCCCGTTAGACGAAAAATAGAAAATGTTTCACTGAAGCTTTCATGTTGCAACACCAAACATAAAAAGATTTCATGAATCTATCAAAACAAAGGTTTTGTGATAAAGCTTCCTCATAAAATTTCAAAAGAAGACGTTCATTTGAAAGTAAAGAATTGTTCAATTTGAAGCTCTAAATCTATTCTATAATTACCTGTCCATCAATTGCTCTTTTGGAGCAGTTGGGGGAAGTGCTCCACTGAACCTCCCTCCCCAGTTAATTTGACCATCCGAGTACTTTCTTAACCACTTTCTGAAAGCAATCACTTGAGCATCTGATTTTGTTGGTACATAACAAGCCTTTTGCCAATTGGATGTGCCAACTTCCATTATTTTACGCTCCTAGATAGAGAGAGAGAGAGAGAGAGAGAGACAGAGACAGAGCTCAGATCTAGAGTTAAGAATTGGTTCTTTCTTTATGTTCCTAGGATTCATAAAAAAGAAAATTTCAGTCATTAAAAAGACTAATTTCTATCTTTATGTTCGTTTTCGGATCAAACCATCAACAATTTAAAACAATCAATTGGATACAAAATATAGAATTTCCTTTCTTTTAGCATTCTAGTGGATGAAAAAAAGACAGAAAATATAATGTTGTTATTTTTTCATACTGAATTCTAAAGTCAGAACCAAAATACTAAACAATTGTCATATAAATGAATTATAGATCTACTACATTAAACATTGAAATTAAGTAGGATTTATTTGAATAGTTAGTCATTTGAAATGAAAAGATTATTTGGAATTTGTGTTTAGGTGTAAATCATAAAAAAAAATATCAACATGATGTCAAATTCCTAGCACTATCTGTCCAAATAGATCTTAAAGTTTTAGCATACATTTTTCATGAATTTTATTGTTTTCTAGTTGAACAGATTTTTTTTTTGTGCCTTTGCAATTGAAAGATTCATTTGTCTCAGCTTTTCACTTCTTAAAAAGTACTTAATACATTTTTCCTTTCTAGAAAATAAATCAATAATAAAAGTGTAACTAATTAATATATATTAATTTCTCTCACAAGACATTTTCCATTTACAACAAGATTTCATTTTTACTTTGCAACAAAACAAAAAAAGTACTTCTTATGTATTCATTTAAATGTGTAATTAAAATTATTTTTCGCTTTCTATTTCGATATTAGAAAAGTAAAGAAACACGAAAAGCAAGCTACACAAGTGGGCTTTATATTCCATCTTCCATTGAATTGTTGACACTATGCATCAGAAAAATATTTAACCCATGGCAATGATGATATTACCTCTAAATGAAGAAGATACAAATCTGAATCCAAAACCAGATTTTGTCCCAAATGAAACACCCATCTTGGAATAATTCTGTCAATCCAAACTCCAAAATTTCTTGGGAATGTAAATATCAATCTGCTTTTACCTGGACTAACTGGAACACAGATAAAAACAAGAAGCCCCCGTCTTTGTGGTGCATTTGATGATGATTCCTGGACCAAACAACCAAATAGGAAGCAAAAATATAAATCAATAAATCTTTGCTAGTACATCAAACATATAAAATGGAAAGGTCAAAAAGAAAAAACAGAAAACAGAGTTGAACAGTTGTATTACCTTACTGTTTACAGTTGATGAGACTGATCCATTTCCTTGATCTTTGGTTTTGCCTGAATTCACTGAAGCTGGGAGAGTAAAGGCAGAATAATATACACAAGGTGCCATAAATTTGCTAGCCCCTCCATATCGAGTAGAGTGGTATCCATTTATGTCTAACTTTTCTATGTTTATGTCCATTGGTGCTCCTCCTTCTCTGTCGAGCTTAACTGTGAAAGAGTAGTGTTATCATGTAAAACAAAAGGTTTTGTATGAAGCAATATGAAAGATAATGCCAATCAAGAAGAGGAACTGATTTGAAAGTTCTTATCTGTTCTTGGATGGTGGGCCTGGAAGCAGTTTAAAATGTGCATATGGAACATGAGCTGGGTCCATCAGATTTTCAATCAAGACTTCATACCTGAAATTTACCATTTGGTTCTTACTTTAGAATAAGAAAGCTTCAATGTGTCCTTGCAGCAGTTACATTTTATAGAAAATATGATGTACGATGGAAATTGAAGATCATATTTTGCATACCCATAAGGAAACTCTCTATTTGCCATTGGTTTGATGTATGATGGATCATCCAGTTCTGAAATATATGGAGGTGTTTTCTTTGAAAGGATATCTTTGTATTCAGGATTGCTGTTTGGCCAAAACCACACTATTCCATGCTGCACTGTACTTGGATAAGCAGCTACACATGCCTTTTTGAACGTGTGAACCTAGAAAAAGTTACGCAAAGAGAAGTTAAGACTCTCCTTCTCTTCTATGAAGAATAACAGCTTTTTGTTTAACCTTAACCAAAATAAATATGAAACCTCCTCTTGGGATGAAGAAAGTTGGATTTCAGAGTTCAGACATTAGCAAGTTTCAATTAAGCTAAACACAGTCAGGTGTCAAGAAAGAACTCAAATGCCTTTTGGGTTCAATTCATAAGGGACTAATGAAAAATTACCAATGCTATACTAAATTTATTATGCAATACCCAAAAGTAAAATTTAAGAAAAACACCAGAAGCCAACAAAAAAAAAAAAGGATTAATAATGTTCATTAGTTTAGGCAATGAAAATGAGAATTTAGGATTTCTGCGTAGATGTTCAATACCGGAGGGCCATCTGGAGGTGCTTGAGGAATAAATTTGCAATCACCAGAGCCATTGAAACACCAACCATGATACACACACTGCAATCTTCCCCATTGATCAATCCTTCCTTCAGACAATGGAGCCAATCTATGAGGACAACTATCATCAAAGACCTTCCACGCATTCTCATTCCTGTCCCACCAAACCGCAACATCAAGACCCATTACTCTCTTTCCATGCGGGACTCTCTTGTCTAGATCACATACTGGCATAATTGGATGCCACTGACAAAACCAATCAAATTTCTCTTCTTGGCTTTCATTCTCAATTACAGGATCTGTTGGATATATGGCATCCTTTGAAACTGTAGATGATGATGATGAAGTGGTGAAAAGTTTGGATCTTGATGTGTTTCTTTGAATTGATTGGAGAAAAGAAATGGGTTTTGAATACAACTGAAAATACAAGAACTGGGTTTTCTGGAGTCTGTTTGGTGTTGGTGAGAAGTGAAGTGAAGAGAAAAAGGAAGCATTGAAAGCTTCCATCTTTTCTTAGTTTGTGGATGAGAGAGGCATTTCGGTTGCATATTTATACTTTAGTGGATAAGTTTTCTTGTGGTTTTAAACAGAACCAACTAATTCTAATTCTACAGTCTATGCTCTATATAAAAACATAGTTGTTCTTTAAGAGTCTGACAAT
This sequence comes from Jatropha curcas, assembly GCF_041381405.1. Lineage (NCBI taxonomy): Eukaryota > Viridiplantae > Streptophyta > Magnoliopsida > Malpighiales > Euphorbiaceae > Jatropha > Jatropha curcas. Next base: position 1,443,498 of record NC_143157.1, read on the forward strand.
TGCATTTGCAGTGGCATTTGGTTGTTTGAAATGATGGCCTTTCACTGCATTTTTTTACTTTATTCATTTTTCTAGATTGTTGCCTTCCTTTTTCGTCTTTCTTTCTTTTATTTTTTTTTAAATCCCGTTTTGGAACTGAAATAAAATTTAAAAAAAAAAAGAAATATACGATGATAAAATTTTAAAAATGAAAAAAGAGAAATGAATTTAATAGTTATTTATGTTTGATATAATGAAGTAAAGTTCTCCAGTTTAATTTTTTGATAAAATAATCCGAGCGAGCATATGCACTCAATCAAAAGTTTTTGTCTGTTCAAATTAAGATGCTTAATTTATATATATATATATATATATATATACTTTAAGTCATAAACTTTGAGTTTAGGGTTAATTTATTTTATTTTTAGTAAAAAGTAATAAGGTACTAATGCTCCCAATCTTAAAATGATAAAAAATAAAAGTTAAAAAAATTAAAAATTTATAAAAATTGAAGTTGGTTCATTTTGATTCCTCTTTTTGTTTGTTTTTTATTTTATTTTTTGAATTTTCAAATGTTTGGCATTATATCAAAAGTATTTTAAACTAGTCAAAATCTGGGGCTTTCCTCATGAGTAATTTTGATATTATTTAAATAATTATTAGTCTTTTTTATGAGGTATCTTGTACGTTGATTATAGTCATTATATATTTATACTCTTTTAATTTTTTTATTTATATAATATTAAAACATAAGTTTTTGTATCTATATTTAAATAAATACAATTGCTTAATTTATATTGGATTTTGTCGTACAAACTACTTATAATTTTTATGTACTTTATTCTATTTTTTTAATAAAGAAGTGGTCGCAAAATAAAATTCAACTCAATTTCTATACATAATCCTTCAGTTCCTAATTTATAAATGTAGTTTCTTAAAACCTTAATAAGTGTCTAAAAAGAAAATCAAGTTATCACTCAATCTCCAACCTTGTGCCCTCAACCCCAAATCAATATCTATACAACTGTAATAAAAAATAATAATAAAAAATTATTTTTTACTATTGGGTAAAGAAAAGAAATGAGTAGATAAATAATGGTAATTATTTTGGGTATAGTGACAATATTAGTTACCCCATGCATTATAGAAACGAATATATGCACATACATACAAATTCTTGAAACCCAAAAAGTGACCCAAAACCGAAATATATAGTTCAAGTTTTTTTCCAGTTTTATAAACATTATTTTCTTTTAAATCAAATAGATTTAGAATATAATAGAAAACATATTAAGAAAATTAAAAATGTTTAATGATCAAGAGGTCATCTATTTATTGCGAGTGAAATATAAATCTCTTACTAAATTAAAGTGATAATAGTTACAAATTAATTCCAGTAGTGAAAAAGAAAATAAAAAAAATTATTATTAAGAATAAAACTCTTTTCGGAACTCAACATATAATAGGGAATAAAAAAATTATTTGCAATTTTATGTTAAAAATAATAATAAAAGTGATTGAATAGATTTTTTTTATACTGTTATCTCTCATTTTATTCGTTATGGATATATTGTATATATAAATTTAAACTAGAAATAGAGTATGAATTTAAATTTAAGTTTTAGATATAAAATTATAAGAATTAAGCATGTTGTTAAATTTTTTGTATATAAATAGTTATATATGTACCTAATAAAAAATGAAAAATCAATTAATAGGTATGGAATGTATTATAGATGAATCAATTGACAAAAAATAAAATTTATTACATAATGAAAATAAAAAAAACTAATACATTTGATTTTATCAAAATAAATTGATAATATTTTTGTCAAATAATTGGTTTGAATAGATAGAATTTATTTAATTAAATATTCTATTGATCAATCTATAATTATGTTGGGTGATGCCCTGGGACCTTAACCTTAAGATACTATCCTTTAAAGGGTTTTGAAATTATTATGATTGCTGCCAATATTGCATAATGTACGGTATTAATTATATGAATGGCAACAAAAATCTATATATTATGTACATACGCACATGAGATCACATTTTGGTATTCATAATGTGAGAACTTCATTGGGGCTAACAAAGGTAGAAGCACAAGATTTTCTAGAAAGCCTCTTAATTATTCCACAATAGCTAGAAAAATATTCTTTAATATGAAAGAATTCAAACTAGTGCTAATAAGAGAATCTAAAGAATAAATAAAATATTGGATGCCAATCTGAATAATGTAAAATTAAAAAAAAAATCAATCTATATATAATTTAATATATTTTATATAATAAATTTGATATTAATTAGCATCCCTCTTGATTTCATCTATAAGCATCCTTCAAAATTTTCCTTTTAAATCACATTATATAGATAAAATTGAACAATTTAAATAATTCAATATGGATAACGTATAATCAATATTAATTAAAATACTTAAGTTGTCCAATCACAACATAAAAAAATTAAGAAAAACTTCAAAAATTAAAAAAGAAAAATAGAATGTTGAGCAAAAGAAAGATTCTTAAACTTTCTTTAACTTTCTTTTTTGTTTCAGCTTATGTATATATATATATAATTTAATGTTTTATTACTTTCGCTCAAAAATAAAATACATAAATTCTAAACTCAAAATTTATGTTCTAAATTTTTACACAAGTTAATTCTGAGCCAAATTAGTTTTGCAACAAAGAAAGCATGTATCCTCTCAACAATTAGAAGAAAATAATTTGCATTCGCTTTGATACTGGCCATCACTTTTCGCCTTCGTTCTTGTTCAAGCAGCGCTAATGAGAGAGACAGAGGGGCTTATTGATCGAGACAACCCTCTTTCTCCTTTATTTTGGCGTTTTCGGTGACCTGAGCTTTAGTCGTATCGACTAGAGCTTCTTGTCATCGTTCCTCCATCGCTCACTCCATCATTGGTCTCTCTCTTTCTCTTCCAGTGAGCGTAGTAGAGAGCGAGTCACAATCTCGCAGTCTCTCTCTCTCTCTCTGCGCTACTTTTCTGCTTCTCCGGCAAGACCAGCCACAAGACCGCGAGACTAGTCAAGCGTCGACTGATTACACCCTCCCGCCGTCCCTAATAACTTCATCGGCGGTCGCTCTCATCAACTCCGGCTACCACAGTGAGATGAGATTGGTTTAGTTTAGGAATAACCCAAATTCAGCGTGAATTTGCAGGAAGAAAATAGGATGGAGAGAAAAAATAGGTTTAGCAATAAAATACCATCTAGGACTATTTGTACAAGTTCACACGCAGGAAAAAAAAAAAACTTTTCATAAGTTGCTAATTGGATTAATAAGTGTGTGATGTTAATACTTTTATAATTTTAGGGTGCCACAATGTCACTTTGAAAGTAGAGGAGGCCACAAGACTTTTTTACACAAATTCAGGAGGCAAATGATGTATTCAACCAACTTTATTTTAAGGAGAGTATATATACGGTTAAAGAGAGGGTAATTTGAGTTTTTTTTTTTAATTTTCATTAGGTTATGTTAAGAGTAAGGAGCGGTTACTAAATTTCCCTAATTAGAATCATAACTAGTCAAGTTACGTAGAGTTTTGCTGAGTTCGAAGTCATCTTAGGTTTGATTTGACTTACAAAATTATTAGGATATTATCATATAATAGGGGCTTGAATACTCGATTGTAATAAGTTAGGACCTAATTATTTCTTATTATGTTTTATTTGGTATTTTAATTGATTGCTGAATATAAGCCCATGTGGCTATTATTGCTGAGTAGGATAGCCCATGTGGACAAGGTACTTAACTAAGCTGTAATGATATTTTGGCAATCAATGAATCAATATCATTTTCTATTCTCTCCCAATCTTCTCCCCTTTCTATGTCGCCTCCAAACCCTAAATCATCTAAAAACCCTAATCCTCCCTCCATTGTCAGATCTCATACCCAAAGGTTCTGACAAACTGGTATCAGAGTCGTCCGACCTCGATCAAACACTCGCTTCTTTATTTCCCATCTTAAGCCATAAGACTGTGATGACTAATGCGACACGAATGCAAACCCTTAAGGAGCGACCCTTGGTTCATGAAAAATTGATCGACAACTTAAGCGATTGCTTCTTGAGATTGGAGGAGACAGTTAACTGGAGCACCGCAAACATGCAATCGAAGCTCTTGGAACTCAGATCGATGGTGGATGCCCTCTATGCAAACCAAACAAATACGTTGTAGGATTTTACATAACAAGTTACATAGTTGATCGATTTGCTCAAGATAACATAGAAAGGTAAGATTTATGTCCCTCCTTTGATAGATGTGGAAGATAGGGGTCCTAATGGGGATAAGGGTATATTGCAAAAACCGAAACATAAGGAATATAAGGAATCCTTTATGCTATTGAACCCTTTTTTCCAAACCCTAAGGGCTGAAACTTCATTTAACCCCACAAAACCTAAACCTTAATTTCGGGAATTTGGGAAAGGGACGTTCTTTTCACAATCAAAACCTCAGTTTCAGGAATTTAGGAACTGGATTGTCTCCACACACTCCAAACCCTAATTTTGAGGTAGGATCATCGCATGTCCCTCCTACTTTCATAAATTCTCAATTAGTAGGGCATGGCAATCAAAACTTAGAACAGGGGGGACTCAATGTTCATCACAGACTAATCACCTCTTAGGACAGACTATGTTAACCAGTTTCCCAATTTTACCCACCCCACCAAAAGGAATCCTTAGAATAGCACACTGAACCTGAAAATGGACCTGCCTTTCTTTAATAGCCAAGCCCTAGTTTTGAGGTAGGATCATCTCCTATCCCTCCTACTTTCATAAATTCTCAATTAGTAGGGCATGGCAAAACTTAGAACAGGGGGGACTCAATGTTCATCACAGACTAATCACCTCCTAGGACAAACTATGTTAACCAATTTCCCAATTTCACCCACCCCACCAAAAGGAATCCTTGGAATAGCACATTGAACCTAAAAATGGACCTGCCTTTCTTTAATAGGACTAACTCCAGGGGCTCGATGCGTAAATGTCACATATTTCCTTGTTTAGGTATCCAAGAGCCTCAAATGATACGATTAGCTAGTTTATTTCTAGAAGAAGTCCCAGATGCATGGTTCCAAGGTGGGCAAATTCATAATGCAAATGCCTTTTGGACTCAATTTGCAAATGATTTATGTGCTCGGTTTGGAGAATTAAGCCCTACTGATATTATGGAGGAGTTCAATAAACTCCTCCAAGATAAGATAGTGCCCTTATACCAAGAAACATTTAAAAATCTTAAATCTTTAATGCAAAAACATAATCCTGACCTGTCTGAATCTTACTTTATTTCCGGCTTTATAAGTGGACTTAACTCTCAACTACGACCTACGGTTAAACTTTTGCCCCTAACTACCTTGATTTAGGCTTTTGAACAAGCTAAATTTTAAGAACAATTAATTGATGCTATGTTCAAAAGCCATAGACCTTCCTTTAAACCCTTCCCACCCAAACCTCCCTTTACTAATCCCACCCCCAAACCATCCCTCTTTTCCCCAAAACCCTCTATGGTGCCTCAATTAAAGCCATCTGACCCCCCAGAGTTCCTAGACCCTGTTTCAAATGTGGGGATAAATATTTCCTTGGTCATGTTTGTAAATCAAAAATCCTCTTGACAATGGATGCATCTGAACATGAGTTAGAAAGTCAAATTGTAGAATGTGAGGAGGGTGTAGAGGATCTGATGGAGACAATACAATATCCTTTAGTGCCTTGGAGGGGAGTGTGTCACCAAATAGAATTAGGATTAAGGGAAAGCTTAACAACCAAATAGTGGTCATTTCAGTTGATAGTGGAAGTACCCACAATTTTATTGATTCCAAATTAGTTAAGAGCCTCCACCTTAAGTTAGTTAAGAATTTTCACTACATGTTAAGGTTGCAAATGGGCAAACCCTTGTGAGCAAGAATAAGTGTCAAAACCTAAAGTGGGAAATGTAGGGTACTGCTTTTACTTACAGTCTTAAGGTCCTACAACTAAGTGAACACCATATAGTTCTTGGGGTGAATCGGCTTAAATAGTACAATCTAGTGTTGTTTGATTTGCTTACCCCCTATCTCACTATCCAAAAGGAAGATCAAGCTTTAGTTCTAAGAGGTATCATTGAGGCACCCTCTCTTAGTAACATTACTTGCAAATCCATCTATAAATAACTTAGAAAGAAATGCCATAAATTTGCTCACCTTTTTTCCATTTGAGCTCTCCTTAGCTAGTTTTTTCTTCTTTACAAGTAGCCACACCCCACCCTTCTCTTCAACCTTTACTGACTTCTTTTTCAAATCTCTTTGAGGAAAACAACTCCCTTCCACCCCTTAGAGGTCATAAGCATTTCATCACACTCTTACCCAATTCTAAACTTATCAACATTAAGTCTTATATGTATAACCATGCCCAAATAGATGAAATAGAGAAACAGATTCATACCATGCTTGAAAGTAACCTTATACAGCCTAGTCATAGTTCTTTTGCTTCCCCAGTCATCCTTGTTAAAAAGAAAGATGCTACTTGGAGACTTTGCGTTGATTATAGGCAATTTAACAACCTCACCATTAAAGACAAGTACTCCATCCCTATAATAGATTACATTTTGGATAAGTTAGCTTTTGCTAGGTCTTTCTCTAAGCTTAATCAAAGGTCTGGTTACCATCAAATTAGGTTGCTTGAGAGGGATATTCCAAAAATTGCTTTTAGAACTCACTATGGGTATTTTAAATTTACTATCATGCCTTTTTGGTCTTACCAATGTCCCTGCCACACTTAAATCCTTGATGAATTTTATCTTTCATCTCTATCTTAGGAAATTTGTGCTAGTATTCTTTGATTATATTCTTGTCTATAGCCCTTCCTTGGAGTCCCCTCATAAGCACCTTCAAACTGTCTTTGAGTTCCTTAGGCACCAAAAACTCTATACTAAGTTCTCAAAATGTTCTTTTGGCACAACTTCAGTTGAGTACTTGGGTCATATTATCAGTGAGCATAAGATAGCTATAGATCCTAAGAAAATAGAAGCCATGTTAGTTTCTCCTACACCTGCTAATTTGAAATCATTAAGGGGCTTTTTAGGGCTCACAGGGTAATTATAGGAAGTTTATTAAGGGATGTAGCCTACTTAGCAAGCCTTTGATTGACTTGCTCAAGAAAGATGCATTCCATTGGACAAGCTCAACCTAAACAACCTTCCAAAACCTAAATAGGTCCTTTCTACTCCTCCTATTTTGGAACTACCTAATTTCTCTCTCCGTTTTGTAATTGAGACAATGCCAACCACTCTGAGCTAGGGGTTGTGTTGATGCAAAATGGCAGACCTCTAACCTATATCAATAAACTATCAAGTCCAAGAAATTTGGGGTTATCTATTTATGAAAAGGAATTATTGATAGTTATATTTATTGTGTCTCATTAGAGGTATTATCTAAAGCTTGATACTTTTATAATTTTAATTGATCATTGTAGCTTGACACATTTATTGCACCAAAGATTACATAATTATGTGCGACAGAGAGGGGTCACAAAATTATTGGTCTTTCTTACACTATCTAATATAGGAAGGGAAGTGAAAATAAGGCTATTGATGGTCTTTCTAGGGTGTTCACCTTTTCAAACACTTCACCCCCACCCTCTTTTCATAGTATTTCTACTGTCTAGCTCTTTGGTTGCTTGAACTATCTAATAGTTACACTAATTACATTCTTGCCTAAGATTTGATCACTTCCCTCATAATTTCCCCATCAAAACAACCATACACTTTTTCTTTTGGGGGGGGGGGGGGGGGGGGGGGGGCTCAAACACAAGAATAAGATTTATATGGATAGTGCTAGTTCCCTTCGGTTCCAACTTTTTCAGTCTTTCCATGACTCAACTTTAGGGGGCCATTCTAGAATTAGGGGTACTTACCAAAGGCTACAATAATATTTTTACTAGCTTGCCATGCATAAAGACATTTATACTTTGGTTTCTCAATTTGATACTTGTCAATTGTGTAAAAATGACATAATTCCCTATCCAGATTTATTACAACCCCTTCTTATTCCTTCTCAAGCTTGGCTCCACATTTCCATGGACTTCATTAAGGGTTTACCAAAGCCTTATAACAAGTCGGTAATTTTAGTAATTGTTGACAGATTTACTAAATATGCTCATTTATAGCTCTATCTCACCTTTACACAGCTTCTAAAATAGTCTCTCTATTCTTGGAAAGTGTTTTCAAATTGCATGGCATGTCCCAAACAGATGAGACTATTCACTGCCTTAGGAACAAAACTGCATTTTAGTTCTGCTTATCACTCATAAACAGATGGGCAAACTGAAAGAGTTAACATTCTTAGTCTCTTGTTTGTTGCCACTGTGGAGGACCTATTATTAGAAAGATAGCATATGTCCCGGCTTTAAAAAAAAAAAAAAAAAAAAAAAAAAAAACCTCCTTCATGCTCAAAATAGGATGAAGCAATTTTTTGATTCCAAGAGGTTTAAGAGGCAGTCTTCTATTGGTGATAAGGTTTATTTAAAACTTCAACCCTATAGACAAATTTCTTTTGCCCTCAAAAAGAATTTGAAATTTTCTGCCAATTATTATAGTCCCTTTCCTATTGTGAAAAAATTGGTCTTCTGGCGTATCAGTTGCAACTTCCACCTAGCAGCTAGATTCACAATGTGTTTCATGTCTCACAGTTAAAGACATCCTTGATTGCTCAAACTTTAGTCAGCCTTATTCTGCCTCAGTTGGTTACTGGTGGCACCCCTGCAGTGGAGCCCCAACAGGTTCTCAAAACTAGAATGGTGACTAGAACTAACTAGCAACACCTCAAAGTTTTGATCATGTGGAAGAAGCTCTCACTCTCAGATTCTACTTGGGAGGATGTTTCCTTTATCAATAGTCAATTTCTAGAATTCGTTCTTGAGGACAAGATTGTGCTCATTGAGGGGGTTACTTTAGGATATTATCACAATAGAGACTTGAATTGGGGATACTCAATTGTAATAAGTTAGGACCTACTTGCTAGTTATTTCTTATTATGTTTTATTTAGTATTTTAATTGATTTTTGAATGTAAGCCCGTGTGGCTATTATTGCTGTGTAGGATAGCCCATGTAGTGAGCTGTAGTGATATTTTGACAATCAATGAATCAATATTATTTTCTATTCTCTCCCTAACTCTATTCTCTCCCAATCTTCTCCCTTTCTATGTCTCCTCCAAACCCTAAATCATCTAAAACCCTAATCCTCCCTCCATTCTTAGATCTCATGCCCAAAGGTTCTGACAAAAATCATGATTGAGCTCAACTCATTTACTGTTTATAGTGAAAAAAATTGTTCATTTAGACTCTAATTGAAGATTAAATTTAGCACATTAAATTTATCAAATAAAATTTATATGAATGAAATCTTAAGTTGCTCATGAGTGACTTGATTTATTTACAACTTTAAAATCAATGAAACTAATACGTAATTTAAATATTCTTAAAAATAATAAAAACATTCAAATTAGCAAATATAATTCTTGATTTTGATATCCAAGGACTCCATCATGGTTTCTCACTGTAATTATGGATGTTCTATAGTTTTACATTTTTGTTTAGGTTGTTACACTTAATTCGCTTTCCCACTTTATGTGTACTAGCCGTCGTATAGATACTTTTGTTTAATCAATAAAGGCAAAGACCGCCAATATTTACATGGAATTAGAGCATTGTTGGCTACAAATACATTTTAAAATTAAGCGATAGCCTAATGGTTCTGTTGAATGCTGCAAAGTAAGATTAGTTGCAAAAGATTTTCATTAGCAAATTATTGAGGAATTTGATACAACCTTCAGTCCTGTAGTAAAGCCAACAACTATTCAGGTTCTCCTCTTTAGCTATTTTGCATGATTGACATATCACTCAAATTGATATCTCCAATGCCTTTCTTCATGAGTCTTTAGATGAAATTGTGTTTCTGTTTAAACCTCCTAGATTCGTAGATGCTTCTCGTAGTGGTCATGTTTGCTACGTTGAAAATCCTTTTATGAGCTAAAACAAGTGCCACAAATGTGGAATAAATACTTAGTTAATGCCCTGAAATCCTTTGGCTTTAAAGATTATAAAACAGAAAGTTCCCTCTATTATTTGTCTTCTAGTACCGTTAAAGCTTTTTGTCTTATCTATGTGGGTGGTATATTAGTTATTATCAACTTTAAAATGACGCTCACAATTAAATTAGTGGGCACGTTTCTGGTGAGGCATGTAAAAGAAATTGTTTGGCCTTTTACCTTAAAGGTTGGGATTTAACTGATCTATAACATGTAAATAATGATTTTATGTTGTATTTACTAAGCTATAGTGGAATATAATATAATGTAATAAAAAATATTTGTAGTGTAATTTTTTATATTGTAAATTGTTTTAATTACATTTTTACATTCTATTACCGCTCACTAAATATAAAATTAGTACTTTCTTGTTCCAAATTATTAGTGTTTTTATTTGGAAGTGTCTATTATTGGATTCAAATTGACAAAATGATAATCTTCTTAACCAAGATAGAACTGGAGTTTGTATGACAAAATATATGCATATTCTACCTGGAAGCAAAAAACCACAAGTCGACTTCTATATTCATTAAAATCTTTATTATTAATCGTATAGAAAGACAGTAATCCTTGTATAGGAAGAGTAGTATTAGTCTGAATAAAAAACAAACAAGAAACTCTAATTTGAGACAGAATAAAAACAAATAAATAAAAAACACAGACCATAGATATATTATTTTGCACATAAGAACATCTGCTTATACATTACTTTATAGTGCCAAAGAATAAGTAAAATACATCAACAAAAGGTGTGATTGTAATCATGAAAATGAAAGTTTTTGTAGATGAAATTAGCCAACAATCTTGCAGTTGCGAAGCATACTATTGTAACAGCGACTAATGTAGTTCTAGCAGCTATATACATTGTACTTTTTTTGGCTGCAGCGACAATACATATAGATATAAGAGAAGTGACTTGCAGGATGACCTTAATTGCATTTAGACCTTTATATGCTGCCTTGCAACTACTACAATTTACAATGTGAGACCGGTACCTGGAAATTAAAATTACCGAAATTACAAAGAAATGAGTTCATGAAACTAAATATTAAATTTTCAAGAGCCTAATGCATAAATTTGACCTTATACTTTTAGTAATTATTCTTGTGGCCACCTGAATTTTGTGGGGAACTAATACTTAATATATATAGTTAATTAATAAACTATTTAATTGAATAAATATCAATATAACAAAATCATTTGATAGAGATTAATTAGTATGTGGTATTGATTGAAAAATTTAAAAGAACTGACTAAATTTGATAAAAATGTTAAAGTTCAGATTTTTTTTTTAATACACGTGAATATATAACTTGACGCTAACATTAAATATTGTAAGGTCCACTTGTAAAAGATAATAACCACGTTAGTATGAAATTGACGGAAAGTAGGCTTTTGCTTGGTACTGAGGATCAGTGTTGGGCCAAAACCACACAACATTATTTTGCACTGTACTAGGATAAACTCCTACACATGCTTTTTTGAATGTGTGTACCTGCATATATTATTTGACAGAGACAACAACTAATATCTCATTAATTTTGGAAAAATATATAATTAAATGATAATCCACTTCTGCAAGAAAAAGAATATGACCTTAAACAATCATCTTAAATTGTGATATTTAATTTTTTCTATTTTTTTTGGTATTTATGATTACAATCTTTTCAAATTTGTTTTTGACATCAAGATTGTTTGTTTAGACTTAATTCTGAACAATAAAGTTGAATTAACAACTAAATGAGCTACATGTTTAAAAAGGCTAAATCATTAAAAATACTCCAAATTTTACAGGTAGTTTTAATTATACACTAAATCCAACTTTCTTCTTATAGTACCCTAAACTTTAATTTTAAGACCCTAATTTTAAATTATACCAAATTTAATGAATAAAATATTATTTTTATGGACCCAAACTAGTAAATAGAATTAGTTAATGATGATGTAATTTATTTTTTACATGTATAATTTAGATTGCTTGGTATGTAAATAAGATATCTAAATTATCTGAGTGAGTATATTTTTACATATTTGACATTCCAAATGTTTAAGAATCAAAATTACGTTGCCTATAATAAAACAAAACATATATAACCAAAGTTAATTTTTTTTATTTTATTGGGGAAGCATATATGGTGTCATTTTTTAGTTATAGGGGGCAACTTTGTCTTTTCACGTTAGGGAATCATGTAAATACTGTCATTTGATAATTTATAGGACAATTTTCTCTTTTGAGCCATTACATATATAACTTATTGAATCAATTCTAAAAGGAAGTTTTTTCATTCAGACAAAATTTGACTTGCAAAATTTAGATAGACAACTTATTAATTTAACTTGAACCAACAAACTTCTTTCAATCTTGTCTGACAGTTTAGTTGTCAGTGTGATAACATAAATGATCCATTAAGTCTCTTTTCCAAATGATATATATATATATATATATATATATATATATATATATATATATATATAGTACTACTAAAATGCCTGAATAACAAATGCTTGAAGTGGCATTTCCTAATTCATCTAATTAAGAATATATAGTTTAATTAAGAATATATATATATATATATATATATATATATATATATATATATATATATATATATATATATATATTATGGAGATTTGTTCCGTATTCTCTTTGGAAGGTGGAACCCTCTAAAATTTGAGTATTTAGTTTAAATTTAATTAGAAAAAATTGCAGATTTTACACATGGTAGCTCTTTAAAAATTATTCTCTTATTTATGACTTAAATTACTTTGAAATACAATGATTCTTAATGTTCTCTTATGATTTAACTTTTTTGCCTTTTTATTTTCTTTCACATGTTATCTTAAGGGTGGTCTTTCATTTTAGTTAAAATAAAAAATTTTAATTCTACATGATACATTTAAATCATATTGTACATGCATTATATGCACCTCAATTTTTTAACAATTTACTTGATATATATATTTTACACCTGATTAAAAAAAATTATACAGTCATGCGAAGCACAGAGACTAACAAATAAAATTATAAAGAAATACCTTTGACACAAGATAGATCCTTTAAGAACACAAGCAATTAAGAAAAAGGTCAACCCAGGCTACTTTAATTCAGGAAAATAACTTATATTTGAAAATATTTTCCTAAAAGAAATTTTTAAGATAATATTTTCCAAACAACTCATTTTTTTGTTTGAATCCAATATTCAAAATTAATTTAAATAATATTAAAATTTTTAATCTATTAGGCTATAAAAATATTTAGAATTATAAAAATTTTAAATTTTAAAAATTTATTATTAAATATAAAAAATATATAAAAATTGTGTAAATTTTTGTAGCTATTGCTAAACTACAATGAGCTTAAAAGGGATATATATATATATATATATATATATATATATATATATATAAAAGCAGAGCAGTTTACATTATATGGAAACCAAGTGTAAGCCTTTGAAATTGCCCAGTATGAGGAGGACAATAATTATTTAGCATGGTTGTAAAAAAATAAGGTATAATGACAGCAATTATAAGAAAATAAATTATTTTATATTTATAGATAATGTCTTTATCATGATAATATCTATCAGTTAGATCCCATCAGGATAATGCATTAAATTAAATTAAAATTAATCAAAATACAAATAACCCAAGCCATAAAATAAGAAATACTTAATTTATACCAGGAGTTGAGTTGCATGGACACAGGACACGAGATACAGAACATACGTGACATATGATAATAAATAAACAATCATTTATAATAAATAAAAAACATAAATTAAAAAATAATTAATTTTTTATTTTAATATAATTAGTTTAAATTAAAATTAAATTAAAATACATATAACCCAAACTATAAAATAAAAAATATTTAATTTCTTATTTGACGTATGGGGTAGTCTTATATACCAGAAATTAGGTTGCACAGACACGCGCATGAGATACGAGAACATACGAGATATGATAATAAATAAACAATCATTTATAATAAATAATAAACATAAAATAAAAAAAATACTTAATTTTTTATTTCAATATAATTAGTTAAATTCTCAAAATTATTATCACTGTTGAAAAATTTATATCTATCTATATAATATATAAAAACATGGTAGTTTGCCTCATATGGAAGCTAAGTATAAGTAGCACAGTTTGCCACTTATCATTATTTTGGATTATAGAATGATAGATATTAGAATTCATATAATTTAGCACGATTATAAAAATTATAAAAAGATCAGTTGTTTTATATTTTTAGATAATCCCGCTATCAAGATAATATCTATAAAAAAAGATTATCTATAACATTTAATTTAATATATTAATATAAATTTATTTCTTCTTACAAAACAATTAATAAGTAATCTACACGCTTAAAAAGAGTGTGAGTAAATAATATATTACAATTAAATAAATAATATATGAGCAATTTAAAAAATATAAATTGATACATGCGGGATATGACAATTTTTAAAATAGTAGGACATCTACATGCTTAGGACACACTACATTAAATAAGTAATACATTAATATTTCAAATAAATAGATAACAATTTATAATAAATTATAAACAAAAAATAAACAAAACTTAAATTTTTATTTCAATGACACAAAAAATATTTAAAAATACTTCATTTTTTATTGGTAATAAAAAAAACTTGGTTGATTAGCTTGGTGTATAGAGTAGTCTCATATACCAAAAGCTGAGTTGCATGGAAACGAAACACGAGATACGGAACATACGGGATACGGTAATTTTTAAAAAATGTAAGACATTCACTCGCTTAAAATACACAACACTAAATAAGTAATACATTAATATTTCAAATAAATAAACAATCATTTATAATAAACATAAAGTAAAAAATACTAAATTTCTTATTTCATTGGCACAAAAGCAAATTAAAAAAAAAAAACATTTCATTTTTATTTGTAATATAAAATCTTAGCTGATTAGCTTGGTGTATGGAGTAGTCTCATATGCTAGGAGTTAGGTTGCACAAACACAGGACACGAGATACAAGAACGTACGAGATACGATAATTTTTAAAGGCCGAATACATAAATTGCCCTATGTACTTGTGCAAAAATGTCTTTTAGCCACCTCAACTTTCAAAATGACCTTGTGGCCCCCTACACTTATTTTTTTGGAATTTATGGACCCCTAGACACATAACAAATTGGGATGTGATATACACTCGCTAAGTGAGCGAGTTAGATCTCATAAGAGTATCTAATTTGGCAGATTTTACATGCCATGTCATGAATCTTGGTCAAATAATAGTCCAATAATAAAATTAGGTCAAAACATTTTCTGTTTCAATTTGGGAACCAGAATCTCTCTCCCCCTCAACCTCTCTCTTCTTCTCTCAGCGCTCTCGATCCCTCTCTCAACTCAATCCAACCCATCATTTGTCCTGCGATGGACATACCCATTGATTACATAATCTCTAATTGCCCTTGTGGTGTCACAGTTGTGATGAAGGTGTCATGGACTGAGGTGAATCTTGGTAGACGATTTTTTGGGTGCAGGAGATTTAGGGCGAGTTGATTTTTTTATTTCTAATTTTCTTGTATAATTATTTTGTTTAATGAAAATTATGGAGACAAGTTTGATAATTGTTTAGTTTTGTACAGAGGGAAGGGGCATGTAATTTTTTCCAGCGAGTCAATCCACCGATGTCGGAGCATGTGTAGAATGTCATACTAGGTCTGTTGAGAAGGATAAGGGATTTTGATGAAGAGAAGAGATATAAAGCAAAAATATTTAAGGTCATCTTTGGGGTGGTGGTTGTGTTTTTTTTTTTCTGTGTTTTAGCCAAATGTATAACTTAAGCACTAGTAGTTCATGTCCTAGGAAGCATTGAATATGTTAGGGCAGTACGTTGGGTAGTGTTGTGGTGTGTTGTTATTGTATGTAGTTTGAATGTGTCCTGAATGTATTATGATTGCAGGTTGTTTTGTACTGATATTCAGTAATGAGAAGTAAGACCCTATTTTAAGAAAATGTGTTAAAATTCTTTCCAATTTTCTGCATCTATTACTCTTGGACTTTTAGATGAATTCCTATTAAAATAACAAATGGTTAAAGAACAAAATTATTGGCAAAAAAAATTTCGCAAACTTGTAGAAACTAATCCATCAACATTTGTAATAAATAGTGAAGATTAGTACTTGACATTAAATATGAAGCTGGCCATTGGAACAAGGCCATACCAATAATCCAAAAACATAATTCAACAGAGTTGCTAATATAGGTTACATCACAATTGATTAACCCTAACAAAAAAGACAGCGAAAATCACAAAAATCACATAATTATATCCCCTAACTACTTAAAGGTTGTTTATGTTTGATGATTGCTTACTTGTGATGCTTGACTGCTGCTTTCTTGCCCTCTAGTCTGCATTCTTGTCATCTGCTATTGCAGTTGCCTTGCTTTGGTGGCATTTTTCCCTTCCATTTTAGGCTTGGTGGTCTTTATCCAATATCCCCTATCACTACAGCTGAGCTCTTAAGTCTACCAGGATTGACCAAAATCTTAAAGCAGCGTTAACTAAACCCTGAATTAAATGACAGTAGTATTAAGCACTCATTTGCATAATTAACAACAAATCACACACAACAACATATCGCACACAATAACAAACTTGATAAGTTGTGCATCCAGTTCTCTCATTTATATAAACTCCCATTACTCTAGGTACAGATGCGCTTCTAGCCTGTGAAGCCATAGTTGGTTCAACATATCTTTTTTTATTTGGCCCTTGTTGTGGTTGTGGTGCAGGTGTGTTTCTGGCTCCTTGTGTGGATTGCTCTGCTACTGCACTTGCATTTGTAGGTGTTAGGTGTTTGTCCGGATTGCTCTGTTGATGCACTTTCATTTCTTTGTCCTCCTACTGACTAATCTGCAGCTGAACTTGAATTTATGCCTCTTTTCCGGAGTAGGCATTAGTTGTAGTACCATTCATTTCAGATTGAGTGGGCATTGGAGTTTCCCTTTGGCTTGGCATCTCGTTATTCACTGGAACACATTCAGCAGTCTATAATACAACATTAAAAATAAAACAAGTTATTTGGCAACAGAATAAACTAACAAAGCAAAAGCAAATTAGAATTTCATAAAAGTACCTGACTTGACATTCCTTGTTTCTGAGGGCATCCCCTTTTGTTATAACCTGAGTTTTTGCATAAAGCATAAGTCATTTTCACTCGTTTTCTTGATGCTTTGCCTATTTTCCTCTTCGGTTCATCTTCATCCCTCCGTCTGCAAGTCTTCTTGCTTCCTAGCTTTTTCCTCTCCTCTTCTGGTGGTAGGAAAATGGGATTGTTTGACTCAGGCCAAAGTTTCATGCCTCTTACTAGTTGTATAAAATACCCATATGACATCAAATATATCTCCTTTCTATATCCGTACATCACATAATCCTCAAGTGTCAATCTCTTATGGTTCATTGCACATATAGCATGCTGGTATGGGATTCCCTTTAATTTCCATGCCCTGCAGGAGCATTGTAACATATTGAGATCAACCACATGCTTGTATTCTCCTTCCACAATCTCAAAACATGTATCTCCATTCCATGTGGGCTGACACTTCATTGCCAATAACTTATGAAGCTCTAATTTCTCCATCACAGTAGGAGCTATGTCACAAATCCAAATGTTTGCAAATTCTTGCATTACTTTAATCCTTTTCATAACTTGCACCCTAATATCCTCTAACATGGAGATAATGGACTTGAATCTTGCACTCAAAATCCAACCATTGAAAGTTTCTAACATATTATTTTCTACCACATCACATCTAGTATTTGCACT
This sequence comes from Jatropha curcas, assembly GCF_041381405.1. Classification (NCBI taxonomy): domain Eukaryota; kingdom Viridiplantae; phylum Streptophyta; class Magnoliopsida; order Malpighiales; family Euphorbiaceae; genus Jatropha; species Jatropha curcas. Next base: position 1,461,383 of record NC_143157.1, read on the forward strand.
AAAAAAAGCCCTACACCATCTTTGATGATTGTAATAGAACAGATCATCAATAATCTCAGTTTCCAATTTCTCCATTTCTTTCAGTTTGTCTTTCAAAAGCATCTGAAATGGTGCTCTTGCAACCTCCCAAAATTTTCTCCTCATGTCTTCACCCCTCCATTTGTTAGCCCAATTGCACCAGATGTGTCTAGCACATATTATGTGTTCAATTTCAGGTAGCTCTTGTGAAATAGCCTTATCAGGACCCTATTAATATTTCATATAACCAACACACATCAATACAATAAAAACATATGCAAACTATAAATTCTCACTTAAATTGTAACGCCCCATTTTTCTGTGTTTGAAAATAGTAAGTTATGACATCCTACTGAATCGAGTCGTGCTTAGAGTCGAGTCGGGCTGATCCAAAACCCGGTTCGAGCCATTAAAGTCCAGAGTGGGGTAGAATGGGATGTAACTGAAATAATGAAAAGAAGTGGACTTACTTGAATGAAGCAAAAAGATCAAAGTATAAGGCTTAGGACTTATTTGCACTACAAATCAAGCTTAGGTATTAAGTTGTAACCTATTGACAATTGAGGTACCATTTAGTAATTTTACACACAAAATCAATGATATTTTGGAGATGTACCCGAGACTTCCATTTCATTTTCTCCTCTTCATCTTTATCTTCATCTACTTTACTCTTCCACCTTCTTTTTCCATCTTCTTCTTCTTTATCTCCATTAATGGGAGTTAAGCATTAATTCAACTTCTAGTTTATCCAAGTAAGTAGAATTTCTTGAAGCTCTATTTTATTCAACCTCTAATTTAGTGATATTTTAGATTATTCATAAGAGTTCTTATGTATAGGAGAGGTGAGCTCAAAGGTAGAAGAAAAAGGAAGGTAAGAAGAAGATTCCAAGCTTGTTAAGTGAAGGTTTGCTCTCTCTTTTAGTTTAACTAATTTCCTTGCATGAGCACTTGTGTGGTGTGTTGATAATGAGAAGATATGTTGCTTAATGTTGAGTAAGAAGACTGAAAATGGTGAAAAAGCATGAGACGAAATGAATAAATGAAGTAGATATTGAGTTCATGCTGAAATAGGTTTTGCTGGAAAAGTAACCAGTAACTTCACCTTGATTTTGACTCTATTTACTGATGGAATTAGGAAGTGTCATAGAAGAGTTATTTGTTCCTCTATGTGTTAGCTATCCATGGGTTTTTGAATTACCTAAATTGGAGTTATAAATTGAGCGATATGACCAAAATAGTACACACTGCGCAGGCTGGAAAACACGACTCGCGAGCGCGAATGCTCGCGAATTGCATGTCGCGCTCGCGAATTGTGCCTGTAACCTCTCTAACTCGTGAGGGAGCTTCTCGCGCTCGCGAATTGCATGTCGCACTCACGAATCTTGCTTGTAAACTCACTGACCCTCATGTGTGCTTCTCGCGCTCGCGACTTGTGTTCTGATGCTCTTTTGAACCTCTTTTTCTATGCAATTGTATTCCTTTGCTCAAATTGTATTCCTACAATCATTTTAAAACAAAAAGATAACATGAGAACATGTATCAAAACAACATGCAAGCATGCAAATGGTGTGAAACCAGGTAAACATTATGGTTTATGAAGTTATGAAGACGTTAGTATGCTTTTGTGTTATACTATTGACATACCGATATTATGCTCCATTGAGGTTAGGTAGAAACCACGTAGATAAGGCTATGTCGCGACATAGGATAGCAGATCTGCGCCCCATACAGTTTGGTACTCCGGCTACAGGCCGTTGAGTGGATATGATTATATATGGGCCATAGCAGCCCAGTCATACAGTATTCATCCAGTTTCATACAGTTCTTCTTATCACTTTGGTTTCACTATAACCTTATGGAGCTATACAGTTATATTGACAAAACATTGCTTAAGTTATACAGCATAAAGTACGATAATGAAAGTATCATGATATGTGTGCTTACATATTTCTTTATCCATATGTGATTACATGGTTATTTATACATATGTATGTGCTTACATGTTTCTTTATTCGTTGAGATATCCACTGAGTTTTAATAAAAGTTGCAGAATTCATACCGCATAAGGAACATCCAGTAAGATCATGAAAGTATAATGATATGTATGCTTACAAGTTTATTTATTTAGTTCTTAAGGAGCCATACAGTTATGAGATTTTCTATTTATAACTTATACGATGTTGACTAAAAAGTACATAAGTCATACAACATAATGAACAACAGGTAAGATCATGAAAGTATCATGATATGTGTGATTAAATGTTTATGTAAAGGAGTTATGAGATAATTAGACCTAAATTATTGATGTTATGAATTAGAAGTTTATTCTTTGCTATAAAGGTACATTTATGTTGAAATTTAATGATTCTAAGATTATCAATGATTTTATGAAATTTGTATTTTAAGTAAGTTGCCATCGCACTTTGTTAAGTATGTGAATTATGAGCACCACTGAGTTTTATACTCAGCGCGTCGATTTTTATCACGCGTAGGTTGAAGATCATGGTTGCTAGTTGAAGACTTGAAGAGTACTATCAAAGCAGAAGTGACTAATTTGGTAGTAGTAGATTGAAAGTTGTATAATTAAGAATTATGACATATATAATTATTACATTTTTTTTAGAGCTTATGTGATTGGAAATATAAGTGAAGCATGTAATTATTTTGGCGTAAGTATTTGGAGATAAGAATACTACTTATGAAATGATTGAATATGAAATAGTTTAAAATAGTTGGTATGATTAGTTCATGAAGACTTGATAGATATAATGAATGCAATTAATTGCTGGCTATTAAATGTTATTGAGGATTTATACAGTTATGAAAATATATAAAGTGTTATTATGTTATGATGATTATTTGGAGATGTTGGAAGTTTGGAGTTTGATTGGGAGTGTTTTGTATTCATATTTAGCATACAGGATAATATCAGCATGACAGGACATAGGTTCAACCAGATTGTAGCGTCTCGACTCGGTTCATTCGGGTTAATGGGTGGACCGGAAATGGATGTTACATAAATAAACAAATACTTTTACCAAAATCAAAGAATAAACAGTAACATAGAATTCATTTAACTAACAAAGCAAATGCATTTATATTGAAAAGATTTTACTTAAAAGAAAAAGCAGAATGTAGTACCTTTTGCATATCTGTGACAACACACCATCCATTGCCAATTGTTATGTGGAGATCTATCTTCAAATTAGATACAAACTACAACTAGCTTTTTATGTTCTCTATATCTACAACTGCCCAAGCAATGGCAACATCTGATTGTTCCCATCATTTGACATGGCCACAAGCAACTGAACTCCTACTGGACCTTTCAAGAAGCAGCCATCCAACCTAATAACTTTCTCACATCCATCTAAGAACCCCTGCTTGCATGTATAGAGACATATGTAAAGTCTCTTAAACCTCTGTTTACCATCATCTAACTTTTTACACCTTGCAAAGCATGTAGACCCAGGATTTGTCCTTAATATCTCATCACAGTAATCATGAATCCTTACAAATTCCAATTTGTAATCACCAACAATTTCCCTCAAAACTTTCATCTTTGCTCTTTTACACACTGTCCTCCTAACATACACAGAAAGTTGGTCTTTACAAAGGTCCTGAATATCTCTGATTTTGATTCCTGGCTGTGATATTATCCTTTCACGAAAGACCCTTGCAATGAATTTAGAGTTGCAAAGCTTGTTCTTGTTAGTTCTGTAACATTTATGCTATGGATTGTAGGTCTTGATAATGAAATTTTGAGTAACATTGTCTTTACTAGCAAACAGTAACCAAAGGCATCCTTCTCTACATTTGGCTCTTATCCTTGTTCTCCCAATTGGCCTTAATGTCAAGTCCACATCCCTAGCAACATCATACTTACTCACAAATTTTTAAAATTCATCTGCATTCTCAAAAACCATCTACAATTCCCAATAAGGAACTTCTGTTGTTGGATCATAGTGTATCCTCCTTTCTCTTGCCTTTCCCCTCCCTAGATTACCAATATCTCTCCTCTATTCATCATCACTTACATCCCCACTATCTGGATATGAGCTATAAGGATATGGTTCATCTCTCCCAGTTTTTCCCTTAAACCTATCATTAATATATTCCTCACCCCTGAATACTATATCTGCCCCAGCTTCACCAAGAGGAATTTCCTCAATTTCATTGCATGGTGGAGCCCTTGTTCTCCTCTTGTAAATTCTCACTGTTTCTCTTGCTGCCCTAAGTTCTTCATCAACCTCACTGTCAAATTGCTCAGCTTCTTCAAGATTATGTTCATTTAATTCTTCCTCACTAGATTGTTCATCATCTCCAATACTGCCACTCTCATCTTCATTGCTCTCTCCCTCACTGCTGCTGTCTATATTTGACCCATGTGCATTTTGTTGTGGCACATATAACCCTGCAAAGTTACCCCTCCTATATTATCTCTTTGTACACTTCCCCCTCTAATATTCTCTCTTTGCACACTTGCCCTTCCAATATTTTTCTTTGCACACTGGGCCCTACACTATTTCTTTCTTGCACATTTGCCCCAACCCCTATTTCCTCATTTTGCAGATTACCCCTTCTCAAGTCAGCCCCACAACTATTATTTCCACTTTCAACATTGATTGCTATCTCACCTACCCCATCCACTGCATTTTCTCCCTCATTTACCACATTCCCAAAAGCTGGGATATCATTAACAACCTTAACTACATCAATGTCATGCTCTACATACAAGTCCACAGTGTCACCATTTTTAGCAAATTGACACATCATTAAAACATCTTCATCACTACATAATGCAGTTATAACTTCAGTTTCCCCAGCAACCAACCAACTAGTGTGTACCCTAAACACATTGCCATACCCCATAAGTCTTACTCTTTGCACAATGTCAGACATTGATAAGCAATAAGTGTTCGCATTTTCTGCTATACTCACATGACCACCTATATACCTAGTTCATTGCTCCAACTCAAAATACCCATCATGGTGCCATCTCAGATTTATCAATTTATCCATTGTAGGATACTAATAAACAAATCAACAAAAACAGGAAATCTCAGTAATAAAGAAATAAACAAAACACAAAAAGTTCAACTTTAAATAAAATATTCTACACATTTTCAACAACAAATAAATATATCACTGGGCTTATGCAAAAACCCTAAATATTGAGCATATTTTCGAAAAAACCACACATGGTCCAAGGAATCCCTGTAAAGTTAAACCCTAATACTGTAATAACCACGCTTTTGAAAAACAAATGTCAAAAACAATGGAAACGATTAAAATAGGATGCGAAAGTAAAGAACTTACCTTTATCGGACTCCTACAGTGGATGCGCTTCACTTCCTCAGCTTTAGATTACCATCAATAGAGGCTTTCTTACTTAGGATGCAAAAGAAAGAAGCTTTCTCTCACAATGAACGATTTTTTCTTAATCAAAAATCAGAATAGAAAACAAAAGCTTCCTTACCTAATCTAAAATGGAGCAGCTTTCTTAGTTAGATGTAAGAGCTTTCTCTAACTAGTTTTGTCTAATTTAGGGAAAAGAAAAGTGAGAACAAAGTCAAGGGAAGTCAAGAGAGGGAGACCGACTCTTCTTACATGGTGTCCAGCGTGGAAAATTTTTTACCACTTTTGTTGGTCTTTTTCTACGTCATAGTGCGTGCTTCACACTCAAGCTATTTGCCTCTTGCCAAGCATCCATAAATTCCAAAAAACAAGTGTAAGGGGCCAGAAGGTCATTTTAAAAGTTAAGGTAGCCAAAAGACTTTTTTGCACAAGTACAGGGGATAATTTATGTATTTAGCCAATTTTTAAAAAAGGCAAGACATCCACACGCTTAGGACACAATACACTAAATAAGTAATACATTAATATTTCAAATAAATAAACAATCATTTACAATAAATTATAAACAAAAAAAATAAAAAAAAAACTTAATTTCTTATTTCAATGACACAAAAATAAATTAAAAAAACACTTTATTTTTTATTGGTAATAAAAAACCTTGGTTGATTAGCTTGATGTATAGAGTAGTCTCATATACCATGAGCTATTTTGCATAGAAACGGGATATGAAAATTTTAAACAAGGTAGGACATCCACACGCTGAGGACATAATACACTAAATAAAGTAATACGTTAATATTTCAAATAAATAAACAATCATTTATAATAAATCATAAACATAAAATAAAAAAATACTTAATTTCTTATTTCAATAACACAAAAGCAAATTAAAAAAAGTACTTTATTTTTATTGATAATAAAAATAAACATTGGTTGATTAGCTTGGTATAAGGAGTAGTCTCATATACCGAGAGTTAAATTGCACGAACTCGGGACACGAGATACAGAAACGTACGAATACGACAATTTTTTAAAAGTAGGACATCCATATGCTTAGGACACACTACACTAAATAAGTAATGCATTAATATTTCAAATAAATAAACAATCATTTATAATAAATCATAAACATAAAATAAAAAAATACTTAATTTCTTATTTCAATATAATTAGTTAAATTCTCACAATTATTATTGCTATTGAAAAATACATTAATAGTGTGTGTGCATTTTTTTGATGCAGGTCACACTAGGGGTGTCAAAATGAGTCACGACACACGAACACGATTCGCCTAACACGCGAAATAAATGGGTTACGGTTGAGGTTAAACGAGTTCGTGTCATAAACGAGTCACCCATTTAAGACACCAATATAAATGTGTTATGTCGCGGGTTGACATGCGGGTTAGGCGATTGACTCGTTTATTTAATAGTAAAGAGATAATTTTAGTATTAGATATAAATACTCCAACTAAAACCTATTTAAATTTTATTGTTGTATTACTTTTTTATTTTAATTATAAATCTTGAAGAATTTATGCATTTTACGTGTGCAAATTTATTTTTAAATATGATTGGAATTAAATAGGTTAAAAGTTAAAAATACTATAAGCAGGTTAAGTGGGTCGTATATAGGTCAACACATCCATTTAACCTATTTATGATATTAAGTGGGTTACACGAGTTGTATGGGTCAACACGATCCACTTAATCTGTTTATGATATTAAGCAGGTTAAACATGTTGTGTTCGTGTCAACCGTTTAATTTTCGTGTTGTATTTGTGTCGAAGTTATAAAAAATTATTTTATCCTTAAATATTGCTCCGCGCATTGTGCAGATTCTAACACTAGTAAATATATAAAAACAGAACCTTCAAAGCTGATTTTTTTTTTTTTGCATTTTTAATTTTTAATTTATTGTTTTATTATAAACTATTAACTATAATCATTTATCAATACAAAGTGAGAAATTTATATTTGAAACGGCCTCTGTTTGTATTCTTGGCAATCAATTTATCGTGGCCTTTACCTTAAATGTGAATGAATAATTCATGAATAGAGCATGCAAAAATAGTTTAACATAAAAATTGGCCATAAAAATAAATAATTCCTCCATTTCTTCTCTCTCTTTCCCTCCTAGAAAAGGAAGCCACCGGAAACCAATAATAACAGGAAAATAATAGAAGTTTCTATCACAATTTATGATTGAAGTTTTCTAATTCGCCACACTATTTATATTTGCATGAAATTTGGTAAACTTATTGGTTCACAAATGTTACCAAATTAATACTTTTCTTTTTAATGAAAGAAATCCAATAATAAGATCTCTTTGCTTTTTTTGTATTATAAATTATTAGGGTAATTTATTATTTAGTCCCTCAAGTTTTACATAATTATCCAACTAATTCCAAGTTTTGCGCAAATATCTAACTAGTCCCTCAGGTTTAACTCCGTCTAATTTAAAGGTCCTTCCGTCCAAAAAGTTGGTTTTTTTCCGTTAATTGAAGACTAAAAGACTAAAACACCCCTCCCTAGCTGACGTGGACCAATATGAAGCGATAAGGGAAAATTATTATTTAGTCCCTCAGGTTTTACATAATTATCCAACTAATCTCACGTTTTGCGCAAATATCTAACTAGTCCCTCAGGTTTAACTCCGTCTAATTAAAAGATTCTTCCGTCCGAAAAGTTAGTTTTTTTTCCATTAATTAAGACTAAAAGACTAAAACACCCTTCCTTAGCTGACGTGGACCAGTATGAAGCGATAATGATATACCTAGTTTGTTTCCCTTTTGTTCCTTCAATGCCATAATGATATACCTAGTTTATCTTTTGCATAGATAACCTTGTATTAAATATTAATATTCATGTTCAAAATTATGAAATTATAATAATATAAGTGGCAATAATAATTACTTTTTTTTATCTATAAATAACTATTGTTTTAGAGCCGGTGTTTTCTCCGCAAATATCTTTTTTTTTAGAATATTAATGAGTAATTAATTTTTTTTTCAATTTTATCCTTATTTATATTAAATTTAATAATTATTTTTATAATTTTCCAAAATATATAACATCTCCTCTCTTAGTTAAGGTTACTTAATAAAATTAATTAATATTTTTTTCTAATTTATAAGAATAAATTTACTTACTTAATTACCATAAAAACATTAAAAGTATTTATAAATAGATGGAATACTTTGTTTTTTTTTTTTTTTAGATTTTATCAATGATAATAGTAATGTTTCTTGAGAAAATTTGCATATTAAATATGAATAAAATAGAAAATAACTAATAATTATGTAAAACCTGAGGGACTAAATAATAATTTTCCCTAATATTTAATGCAAGGTTATCTGTGCAAAAGATAAACTAGGTATATCATTATGGCATGGAAGGAACAAAAGGGAAACAAACTAGGTATATCATTATCGCTTCATACTGGTCCACGTCAGCTAGGGAGGGGTGTTTTAGTCTTTTAGTCTTCAATTAATGGAAAAAAATCAACTTTTCAGACGGAAGGACCTTTTAATTAGACGGAGTTAAACCTGAGGGACTAGTTAGATATTTGCGCAAAACGTGAGATTAGTTGGATAATTATGTAAAACCTGAGGGACTAAATAATAATTTTCCCTTATCGCTTCATACTGGTCCACGCAGCTAGGGAGGAGTGTTTTAGTCTTTTAGTCTTCAATTAACAGAAAAAAACCAACTTTTCGGACGGAAGGACCTTTTAATTAGACGGAGTTAAACCTGAGGGACTAGTTAGATATTTGCGCAAAACTTGAGATTAGTTGGATAATTATGTAAAACATGAGGGACTAAATAATAAATTTCCCTAATTATTATAACATTTGTGAATTTGTTGCTTTCTATTAATTTCTCTTCAACCTTTTTTTTTATATATAATGAAAGATCTTTTAAAATTATTGGTTTAATTTTTATTTGATTAGTTTTAAGTTTTTATCTATTTTATTTACTATGTATGTGTATGAATTGGACCTTTGGCATGTTTAAATTTGGGTTGTCAGCCGCTTTTTGGTTCCTTTTTATTTAGTTTTCTTCTAAAATTTAGATTCCAAACATTAGTGAAATAATGCACCGGGTTTTTCATCATCATTTATCTCATATTATAGAATCGATGCCCTTGAAATATTTATTCACATACGGTGCACTCGGATTTAGACTCAAAGAAGAAATAATTAGCAAGTATACCTTTTACTTCATTATAAGGAGTGCTAGATCTATGGTTACAAATACATATGGAATTTTTTTCTGAATTCAAGGCAAAACATAATGAAATTTAGACACTTTATTTCCTTTTTTTTTTTTTTATTGATTACTTGGGTGAGTATTAGAGAATAATAGGAATAATAACAAAAATATTACAATCATCCCATTAAATTTATTTTATTATTGTTTATTATTTGTATTATTTATTATTTTATTTTAATTTTAATCTTATCTAGATATCTCTATTAAATTTTTATCTTTCTTAATTACAAAGGATTAAGTAAAGGACAATTTAGACGATTACTCTTTTTTTTTTTTTTTTTTAGAATTGAGCTGATTCAAAAGTTAAAAGATGATTCAAAAGTTAAAATAACGTAAAGATATTTTTTATTATTTCATTTTATAACAAAGAGTAAAAATGAGTTGTAACAAAAGAAAAAAAAAAGTAAAAATGAGTACTTCTCAAATCTTCAATCAAACTATATTCATAGGTTAATTTGACTGCTTGCAGTATCCATCATGGTTTGATTCAGTTTTATAAAATATAATTATTAATTTGATAATATATAAATTCTTTGAATCAAATCAAACCAAACCATGAAAACCTTACTCAGAACAATAAAAAATATATATATAATAAGAAGGTTATTAGAAGTTCTTAGAGGAGGACCATTTTTGGATCTGCTTGAGGAATGAATTTGCAAGCACCATAGCCATTAAAAGAGCAACCATGACAAACACACTACAATCTTCCCCATTGATCAATTCTTCCTTCTGATAATGGAGCCAATCTATGAGGACAACTATCATCAAACACCTTCCATGCACTCTCATTTCTATCCCACCAAACCACCACATCAATACCCATCACCTTCTTTGCATGTGGAACTCTTTTGTCCAAATCACAAACTGGCATAATTGGACACCAGTGTGCATACCAATCAAACTTATCTCCATGGCTGTCAGTTTCAAGCTCTGGTTTAGGCGGCTCGATGGACTGATCTGTTGAAACAGAAGATTGTGATGACACGGCTCAGAAAAGCTTGGATTTTGATGGGGTATTATGAATTCTTGAAAAAGGGGAAGTCTTAAACTGAAAATTCAAGAACTTGGGTTTTGCAAAGTTGGCTTGTGTTAGTGAAGCTGACGTGTGAAATGATGGAAAGGAGGACCTTATAATAGTTTCCATGGCTGCTTCTGTTATATGTAGAAAGCAAGGGAGAGAATTGATTTCAATGATTTCACTTTTTTATTATTAAATCAAACCAAATCACCCTATATATTCAGTGCAATTTTAAGCAGGGAGAATTCGCGACCTCAAGTCTATATATATATATATATATATATATATATATATATATATATATATATATATATATATATATATAAAGCCATCATTTTTTTTGATATCTTAAATGAATGTTCTTCCCTTACTCTTGCCACATAAGATTCTTAGTGATGACACACATGATTATAATGCCACATAGAACTCATAAATTTTGATAGTGCCAAATAGGATTTAATTATTAATTATAATGTTATATAAATATTGATATTAATTATCATTCAATTATCATTAATACATATTGGTAAATAATTATAATTATTATAATATTATAACCTATCTTTCTCAATTAAAATTACATAGTATTGGTCTTAATTGTCATTCAATTATCATATTAAATGTATTAAATAATTTAAATTATTATAATATTATAACCTATTTTTAATTAAAAATTATCATAATTTTGATGCTGATTATCATATTAATATGTATTATAACTTATCTTTTAAATTAATATTATTATAATATTGCTATTGAATATCATTATAATCAATCATAATTATCATTTATTATTATGATAATATAAATAGACTATAAACAGAGAGAGCTCTTTGAGGTTTCGTAAGATCAAAATTTTTTTTGTAATTTAAATAATTCTTATACAATTTCTTTTCAACGTTAATATATTTTTCTCTTCTAATTCTTATTACTCTATCAAATTAGGAAAAGTTTGATAAATCATAAAAAAAAGCGGTTTACTTGAAATTATCATAAAAAATGATATATATATGTCTATAGTTGAATTTCTATTGTCCATTTTATTTTATTTATTTTATTATTTTTAATATCGTCTAAGAAAATTTATTAATTCAAAAATAAATTAAAATTAATGATTTTTAATATATATTTCACTTTCTTTCAATTTTGTTATACACATTAAGTTTTATATAATTAGTATAATGTTTTGAATTTGAAATACATATTCTTTAATTTAAATAATTTTTAAGAAAATTAACAAATATGAAATTATAAATAATTATAAATTATAAAATTTTCTTAATTAAATTATATATTTAAAATATTATCATAATATCTCTAAAATTATAGATAAATATACTTACTGCCCATAGCACAGGCATGCTGCTAGTTAATATATATATATATATATATATATATATATATATATATATATATAGCTTCAACAAAAAAAATAAGGAATTTTATCTAAGTTCTAGATTACTAAACAAAAAGCTGCCTACCATAGACTGCCTTTAATTTTTAAGTCTTTATTGGGCAACAACTTTTAAGCTAATTTTGATGGTCAAAACTTTAATTTTATTAATTATACTGTTTGGTAATATAGTATTTATAATACTTTTTCTGTTCTCTTTAGAAAAAATTTCTATTTAGGGTATTTATTTTATATAGAGAATTTTACTCTAAATGGAAATTTCGAAAAAGATGTTAAAAAAGAAAGTCTAAAATGCCATTGAATAACCTCTACTGTTGTCTTTATTTCGGCTCAATTAATGAGCATAGTGGCAAACAAAAGGTGAGTTGGGCAATTAATGATCTTATATTTCCAAAGTATGAGGAATTGCTATGCTTATGAGCGGTTTGATAGAAATGTACCTGACTTTATAGATTTGAACAAAAAATAAGAGTACGTATACTAGCCAGGTACCCGAATATGTCTATATATTTTATTTGTTGCGCCTACTTATAAGTCTTTATATTGATATTACACATCATTAATCTGCACACAAATTTAAAATTTATCGAACAAACTAAATTGAAATTCTTTCATGGACTACGTTTATCCCCTTTACATAGAAATGTGCTCATATTTATATATGTGAACACGAATATGATTATTTTTCTTGGAAAATTTTCATAATATAAATTTATACTGTTATACTGTATTTTTAGAAATTGCCTTTAAGTTGACAATGTACCTTACTAATATGGGTGCAAATTTTGTCTTAGAGCACAAACTCAGTGCCCTTCTCTCTGGACTTAGCATATGAAGAAGATGAGCTCATAATGTGGGAAGACATTTTCCTTTTTTCTAGTGTGCTATTTTCGAAAACGATGTAAATCTATTAAATTTGAAGTTGAAGAAACACTTGTAATCCTTAAAGATTTTGGCTAATAAATGCATCCTTGAAATATTCTATTAAATAGTTGGTTTCTTCACCGTTAATTATGTATTTAAAACTGATTAGGAATATTATAAGCAATAAATGAGTAAAGATTTCCCTTTAACTACTTTCTTAATTCTATAACTTTTTCTGTTTTCTCTAAAGCAAGAGATACTCTAATATTTAGCGTTCAATTAAATTTTTTGATAATCATACCCATTTCTTTTTGCCGAACTCAGGTAATTAAATAGATAATATCCTTTTTTGTCATTTTAAATTAAATAACTAATTAAACAGCTATCTACCGAACATTTCTAATTTAAACCATTATATAAACAATTACTAGTTAAAAGCAAATAACTAACCACTAAAATAAATATTCATTTAAGATTACTTTAAGTAAATTTCTTTATAATAAATAGAGGTAGAATTCATTTAAGACCTTTTTATAAATTTTCACTGCAAAAAGAACTTAATTAGTATCATTATTTCAAAAGAATTATGAATATTTGTTTCTTTAGAAATATAACGTTTTTTTTTTTTTGTTGGTAATAGAGGAAAGTTTTGTGAAAAAAAAAATACCATGTTCTTTTAATCACATAATATACAATGAGTTTACATAATATACAATTTTATTTTCTACTCCCTTTATCCTATTTTGTTTACTTGTTATTCTTTTTTTAAATATTCCAAACTGTTTACAAGGTTTTTAAATTTGTATATGTAAACAATTATGTTTCTCATGATAACTTTTATAATCATTCATTAAATAAGGAACTTTTATTAACATCTTAATGAGTTCAGAGCAAAATAATTTTCGTTCACTAAATTCTTAATATGCATGTTTTTTCTTAATATGCATGTTTTTTTTAAACCATGCAAATAAAATTGGACGGATGGAGTATTTAGAATTGGCTGACTACATAAATTTACCTGAACTTTGTTATTTTAACTTTGTGGCACCCTATACTTTTACTTTAACCCGTCAAACACTTCAATTTATAAAATTATATATATTAAACACTTCAATTTTCAATTTTCAATTTTCAATTTTATTTTATTGAATACTTGAATTTGCAAAATTAGATCAATTAAATACTTACTAAAAAGTTAAAAATTATTATTTGAAAAGTCATACTGACTACACAGATATCAGTAAATATCAGTTCAGTCTCTATAGTGATAAAAATTGTGTATAAATTACAGTTTAGTTCTTAGTAAATATTTATATTCTATAAGTGTATCCTAGCTGTTTCTAATTAAAATTTTATTCCCTAATATGCAAATATGTAGAATAGTCAAACAATAAAGATTCAAAATATATTACTTCTATATAGTTTTTACTATTGAAAATGTACAATATTTTCAGGTTTATTAAATTGTGTATTTTACAATATAAACAAGATTGCTTTGGACTTCTGAGATAATAATCATGACTCACAAATTTGGCGTTGAACTTATTTTGTCCACAGAATTAATGTTGGATTATTTTGATTCAAGTGTAGATTTCTACCTGACAGATGAATTGTCAACTGATGATTTTACAACACAAAAACACAAATCAAACCATTTGTTTTTTTGAGTTGTATTATCAAATCAAATCAAATCACCAAATCAAGTGATTAATTGTATTCACATGCTGATGCTGGCACAATTGATCGATTCAAACCTTGATTGGCTTTCACTTTCTGGATATGATCGATTCAAATCATGCATTTTCTTTTTCTTTAACCAGTTTGGATCGAGTTGTTTCAGTTTGCAGGCATATCGGTTATTGGGTCCACTGGCAAAATAATTTTAAATTAATTTATATATTTTAAATAGGGTCGATTTATGTCAAGTTGCCAATAATTTTTTCGCTAATTCCTTTTTTTTTGTCACTAATTTAATATTACCGATAAAATAGCGACAAAATTTTTATATTGGTAAAACCCTTATCGCTAAAAAAATAGCGATAAAAATTTCTTTTTGCAGAGGTTGGCATTTTACCTAATTTAAACCTGTGTAAATAAAATTATTATGTTATATTTGTTGAGCTGGAATGGAGAAATTAGCCAAATAAACAAATATTCTTCAGAATTAAAATAAATAAACAAAAAACACAGACCATAGATATATTATTTTGCACATAAGAATATCTGCTTATTAGCTTATACAATACTTTTTAATGCCAAATAATAAGTAAAATACATCAACGAAATGCGTGATTATAATCATGAAAGTGGAAGTTTTTGTAGATGAAATTAGCCAACCATCTTGCACTTGCGAAGCATACTACTGTAATAGCGACTAACGTAGTTCTAGCGGTCATAGACATTGTACTTTCTTTGGCTACAGCGGCAATACAGATAGAAATAAGAGAAGTGACTTGCAGGATGATCTCAAGAGCATTTAGACCTTTATATGCTGCCTTGCAACTACTACAATTTACAACGTGAGACCAGTACCTGGAAATTTATAATTACCGAAATGACAATGAAATGAGTTCTTGAAACTAAATATTGAATTCTCTAGGCCTAATGCATATATTTGATTTTGTACATTCAATTATTATTCTTGAATTTTGCAGGAAACTCATTATATGACTCTTTACATTCACATTTCAATAATAACAATGCTAATTTATTGTCATGATTGAACCCCAGTAAAAACATTTCATTTTTGATAAGAGGTATAGTTATTACTGAAACGTGAAAGTATATAGTCATGATTAGACCTTTGCAAAATTGAAAGTTCCAAGGATAATTAGGAAAATTCAGAGTCAATTTATGCATTAGGCCAAGTCTCAAATGTAGTTTTGCAATTATCACCTGTCCATGAGTTGTTCCCTTGGAGGAGTTGGAGGAAGAGCTCCACTATACTTCCCTCTCCAGTCGACTTGACCACCAGCATACTTGTTCAACCATCTTCTGAAACTAACAGCAAGTGCGTCTGATTTGGTAGGCACGAAACAAGCCTTTTGCCAATTGGTAACACCAATGTCCCTGATCTTGCGCTTCTACAAATAGATTTCAAGAGTCACCTAATTTGTTTCAGAGAGCAGAAAATGGTATGCTAAGGCTATAAGTTCTTGATTTATTTAGAAGAAGAGTTAATAACATAATTGAGTGCTTAAATGTTAACAATAGGAAAATGTTTTCTTTTTCCTGTTATATATCCTCCTAGTAAAATTTTTAATAGAAGCAAACAATTCATTATATGCAAAACAAAATTATATTTTTAGTCTCTCATCTAATCGTTAAATGAGGTGTGAGAATACCCTTCGTATTAGAATAAAGATCTGATTTACCTCATAATGAATAAGATATAAATCTAAATCGAAAAGGAGATTCTGTGCCATATGAGTTATCCATCGCGGAATTATTTTATCAATCCAAACTGCAGATGAAGAGTTTCTTGGAAAGGCTGATATAGATCTGCTTTTGCCAGGACTAACTGGAATGCAAATGAAAATTAATACTTCTTTCGGTTGCTGCATCAAAAAATTTTATATCCACAATTAGAAATATTAAAATAAAAGATAAGAAAAGTCTAGTCATGCCATAAAATTCTTAATCTAGAATATTCAAACTCGGTACTTTTCACTCATAAAATTTTATAGAAAGTGACAAAACCAACCAGACTAAATCTGATTAGCTTCTGTTATATGTAGAAAGCAAGGGAGAGAATTGATTTCAATGATTTCACTTTTTTATTATTAAATCAAACCAAATCACCCTATATATTCAGTGCAATTTTAAGCAGGGAGAATTCACGACCTCAAGTATATATATATATATATATATATATATATATATAAAAGCAAGTTTTTTTTTCCCAAGAAGTTGACATCTGTCTTTTCTTAAATGAATGTTTTTCCCTTACTCTTGCCACATAAGATTTTTGGTGATGACACATAGGATTATAATGTCACATAGAACTCTTAAATTTTGATAGTGGCAAATAGAATTTAATTATTAATTATAGTATTATATAAATATTGATATTAATTATCATTCAATTATTATAATTAATACATATTAGTAAATAATTATAATTATTATAATATTATAACCTATCTTTCTCAATTAAAATTACATAGTATTGGTCTTAATTGTCATTCGATTATCATATTAATATGTATTAAATAATTAAAATTATTATAATATTATAACCTATTTTTTAATTAAAAATTATCATATTTTTTATGTTGATTACCATATTAATATGTATTATAACTAATCTTTTAAATTAATATTATTATAATATTGATATTGAATATCATTATAATCAATCATAATTATCATTTATTATTATGATAATATAAATAGAATATAAATAGAGAGAGCCCTTTGAGGTTTGGTAATATCAAATTTTTTTTTGTAATTTCAATGATTCTTATACAATTTCTTTTGACATTGATATATTTTTCTCTTCTAATTCTTATTACTCTATCAAATTAGGAAAAATTTGATAAATCATAAAAGAAAACAGTTTATATAAAATTATCATAAAAATGATATATATACGTATATAGTTGAATTTCTATTGTCCATTTTATTTTATTTATTTTATTATTTTTAATATCATCTAAGAAGATTTATTAATTCAAAAATAAATTTAAATTAATGATTTTTAGTATATATTTTATTTTCTTTCAATTTTGTTTTACACATTAAGTTTTATATAATTAGTATAATGTTTTGAATTTGAAATAGGTATTCTTTAATTTAAATAATTTTCAAACAAAATTAACAAATATGAAATTAAAAATAATTAAAAATTATAATTTTTCGCAATTAAATTATATATTTAAAATATTATCATAATATCTCTAAAATTATAGATAAATACACTTCCTGTCCATGGCACGGGCATGCTACTAGTTAATATATATATATATATATATATATATATATATATATATATATATATATATATATATAGCTTCAACAAAAAATAAGGAATTTTATCTAAGTTCTAGATTACTAAACAAAAAGCTGCCTACCATAGACTGCCTTTAATTTTTAAGTCTTTATTGGGCAATAGCTTTTGAGCTAATTTTGATGGTCAAAACTTTAATTTTATTAATTGTATTGTTTGGTAATATAATATTTACAATATTTTTTCCGTTCTCTTATTTTAGAGAAAATTTCTATTTAGAGTTTTCGTTTTATATAAAGAATTTTGCTCTAAATAGAAATTTCGAAAAAGATGTCAAAAGAGAAAGTCTAAAATGCCCTCAAATAAACTCTACTGTTGTCTTTATTTCGGCTCAATTAATGAGCATAGTGGCAGACAAAAGGTGGGTTGGGTAACTAATGATCTTATGTTTCCAAAGCATGAGGAATTGCTATGTTCATGAGCGGTTTAATAGAAATGTACTTGACTTTATAGATCTGAGCAAAAATAAGAGTACGTATACTAGCCAGGTACCCAAATATGTCTATATATTTTATTTGTTGCGCCTACTTATAAGTATTTATATTGATATTACACCTCATTAATCTGCACACAAATTTAAAATTTATCGTACAAACTGAATTGAAATTCTTTCATAAACTACGTTTATAAGCTTTACATAGAAATGTGCTCAACTTTACATATGTGAACACGAATATGATTATTTTTGTTGGAAAGTTTACATAATATGGTCACAAATTTATATTGTTATACCGTATTCATTTTTTAGATGTTCTAAAATGTTTATAAGGTTTTTAAATTTTTATACATATACAATTATGTTTCGCATGATAACTTTTATAATCATTCATTAAATGAGGAACTTTTATTAACATCTTAACGATTTAAGGGCAAAATAACTTTTGTTCACTAAATTCTTAATATGCGTGTTTTTTTTAAATCATGCAAATAAAATGGGACGAATGGAGTATTTAGAATTGACAGATTACATAAATTTACTCTGAACTTTGTTATTTTAACTTTGTGGCGCCCCTTACTTTTACTTTGACCCATTAAACACTTTAATTTATTAAATTAAACATATTAAACACTTCAATTTTCAATTTCATTTTATTGAATACTTGAATTTGCAAAATTAAATCAATTAAACACTTATTAAAAAGTTGAAAATTATGAAAATTATTGTTTGAAAAGTCATGCTAACTACACAGATATCAATAAATATCAGTTCAGTCTCTATAGTGATAAAAATTGCGTATAAATTACAGTTTAGTTCTTAGTAAATATTTATATTCTATAAGTGTATCCTAGCTGTTTCTAATTAAAATTTTATTCCCTAATATGCAAATATGTAGAATAGTCAAATAATAAAGATTCAAAATATATTACTTCTATATAGTTTTTACTATTGAAAATGTACAATATTTTCAGGTTTATTAAATTGTGTATTTTACAATATAAACAAGATTGCTTTGGACTTCTGAGATAATAATCATGACTCACAAATTTGGCGTTGAACTTATTTTGTCCAAAGAATTAATGTTGGATTATTTTGATTCAAGTGTAGATTTCTACCTGACAGATGAATTGTCAACTGATGATTTTACAACACAAAAACACAAATCAAACCATTTGTTTTTTTGAGTTGTATTATCAAATCAAATCAAATCACCAAATCAAGTGATTAATTGTATTCACATGCTGATGCTGGCACAATTGATCGATTCAAACCTTGATTGGCTTTCACTTTCTGGATATGATCGATTCAAATCATGCATTTTCTTTTTCTTTAACCAGTTTGGATCGAGTTGTTTCAGTTTGCAGTCATATTGGTTATTGGGTCCACTGGCAAAATAATTTTAAATTAATTTATATATTTTAAATAGGGTCGATTTATGTCAAGTTGCCAATAATTTTTTCGCTAATTCCTTTTTTTTTGTCACTAATTTAATATTACCGATAAAATAGCGACAAAATTTTTATATTGGTAAAACCCTTATCGCTAAAAAAATAGCGATAAAAATTTCTTTTTGCAGAGGTTGGCATTTTACCTAATTTAAACCTGTGTAAATAAAATTATTATGTTATATTTGTTGAGCTGGAATGGAGAAATTAGCCAAATAAACAAATATTCTTCAGAATAAAAATAAATAAACAAAAAACACAGACCATAGATATATTATTTTGCACATAAGAATATCTGCTTATTAGCTTATACAATACTTTTTAATGCCAAATAATAAGTAAAATACATCAACGAAATGCGTGATTATAATCATGAAAGTGGAAGTTTTTGTAGATGAAATTAGCCAACCATCTTGCACTTGCGAAGCATACTACTGTAATAGCGACTAACGTAGTTCTAGCGGTCATAGACATTGTACTTTCTTTGGCTACAGCGGCAATACAGATAGAAATAAGAGAAGTGACTTGCAGGATGATCTCAAGAGCATTTAGACCTTTATATGCTGCCTTGCAACTACTACAATTTACAACGTGAGACCAGTACCTGAAATTTATAATTACCGAAATGACAATGAAATGAGTTCATGAAACTAAATATTGAATTCTCTAGGCCTAATGCATAAATTTGATTTTGTACATTCAATTATTATCCTTGAATTTTGCAGGAAACCGATTATATGGCTCTTTACTTTCACATTTCAATAATAACTATGCTAGTGTATTGTCATGATTGAACCCCAGTAAAAACATTTCATTTTTTATAAGAGGCATAGTTATTACTGAAATGTGAAAGTGAATAATCATGATTGGACCTTTGCAAAGTTCACAGTTCACAAGGATAATCAGGAAAATTTAGAGTGAATTTTTGCATTAGGCCAAGTCTCAAATGTAGTTTTGCAATTATCACCTGTCCATGAGTTGTTCCCTTGGAGGAGTTGGAGGAAGAGCTCCACTATACTTGCCTCTCCAGTCGACTTGACCACCAGCATACTTGTTCAACCATCTTCTGAAACTAACAGCAAGTGCGTCTGATTTGGTAGGCACGAAACAAGCCTTTTGCCAATTGGTAACACCAATGTCCCTGATCTTGCGCTCCTACAAATAGATTTCAAGAGTCACCTAATTTGTTTCAGAGAGCAGAAAATGGTATGCATAGGCTATAAGTTCTTGATTTATTTAGAAGAAGAGTTAATAACATAATTGAGTGCTTAAATGTTAACAATAGGAATATGTTTTCTTTTTCCTGTTATATATCTTCCTAGTAAAATTTTTAATAGAAGCAAACAATTCTTTATATGCAAAACAAAATTATATTTTTAGTCTCTCATCTAATCGTTAAATGAGGTGTGAGAATACCCTTCGTAATAGAATAAAGATCTGATTTACCTCATAATGAAGAAGATATAAATCTGAATCGAAAAGGAGGTTCTGTGCCATATGATTTATCCATCGCGGAATTATTTTATCAATCCAAACTGCAGATGAAGAGTTTCTTGGAAAGGCTGATATAGATCTGCTTTTGCCAGGACTAACTGGAACGCAAATGAAAATTAATACTTCTTTCGGTTGCTGCATCAAGAAATTTTATATCCACAATTAGAAATATTAAAATGAAAGATAAGAAAAGTCTAGTCATGCCTTAAAATTCTTGGTCTAGAAGATTCAAACTCAGTACTTCTCTCTCATAAAATTTTACAGAAAGTGAGAAAATCGACCAGACTAAATCTGATTAGCTGCATGATCTATAATTTTTTCTTTTTTTGAGTATTGGATGATCTATCATTTAAAACATACAAATTACCCATATATTTACATCATGTCCCAATGAAATGAAAAATACTTACCTCCATAGGATCAGTATAAAAATAAAATATATATGGTGCTATAAATTTACAATTGGCCCAATCATTCTGTCCAGGGAAACCATTTGTCTTTCCAATGAAACCATTTATGTCTACTTTCTGGACTCCCATATCCAATGGTCTGCCTCCTTCTCTATCAGCCTTCTCTGTAATGGAAATCTTACATTAGTTAATTATAATTTGAGTTATAGTATATATGAGGGCTGTTCATAAGTCTTTCTGCACCTTCGTTCTCTCTTACTGGTATTATTCCATAATGTGCGTAGTTAAGATGAGCAGGATCCATCAGATTTTCGATCAAGACATCATACCTGAAAATGCAAATATCAGTTCAATTGAATTTAATGTAGTGTTCTAAATTTTTAATTTCAGAATTTTGGAATTTAAAATGTATCCTATATTTTGGAATTAAATTATAATTTTGTTTATTATATATTAAATACATCTTTAAATTATCTTTTCTATTCATTTGAAGGTCCAATTAGTCGGATATCACGATGGGTTACACAATAAAAATAATTTTCTTCTTGACTCACCAAATTGATAAAAATGATTGTAATTGAGAAAACTCAAGCTCCAAACCTCACACTCTTCGGGCTAATGAGAAGACAAACAAAACTATAATTGGTTGGCTTAAATTATTAATATATTACTAGTCCTTCAAAAAGTATAAATTGTAAATTTTAGTATTTTCTATTTGCATAGTTGATTTATTATAAGGAAAAATGACACCCAAGATGATTGAAACCCATAGATAAATTTTAGTACTTTATTTTATTTTAATTTTTTAGGGAATTTAAAATCTTTTATTTTCTAAAACTTATCTTGTATCCAATCACAAGAAGACAAAATAAAAAATTTATTTAAATTGATTTTTTTTTTCTTTTCTGCTTTTCTACACAAAGTAAATCTGAGAGCCAACTAAGTATAATCTTGTTCCAACACCAAAACATAGTTTAGTAGTAAGTTTATATATGATTTGAAAATTGATTCAAGTTCCAATCTCTTCTCTCTCAATGCTCAAATAAAAAAAAAATTATGATTTTGTTCGTTTTCTTACCAATGTGAGGAATAAGATGTCTCTAGCTTGAGTTCTCTCGACCAAGAGACTTTTACCAATTTTCAAATGTATATAAAATGATAAATAGAATTTAAATTCGACATAAAAATGAGATAATTTTCACCAACCCATATGGCAAATCTCTAACAGCTCCGATGGTTTTAGAAAATGAAGGATCATCCAATTCTGGAATGAAGGGAGGCTTTTGCTTGGTGATAATATCTTTTAACTGAGGATCAGCGTTGGGCCAAAACCACACAATATCATTTTGCACTGTACTAGGATAAACTCCTGCACATGCTTTTTTGAATGTGTGTACCTGCATATATTATTTGACACAGACAACAACTAATATCTCATTAATTTTGGAAAAATATATGATTAAACCACCGCTGCAAGAAAAATAATATGAAAAGAATTTGACCATAAACAAATTCCTAATTAGAATAGGATTAAATTTATAATATTAATATAATAAAAATAACAAATTGAATATCATATTATAAAATTATGATATAACACGTTATATTAGCAAAATCATTTAATACATTGAAAAAATTAATTATATGCTAATTGGCTTTAGCAAAAAGAAAAAGAAAAAATACCAAGATCATAAATGATACTCTAAAACATGATTATTATACTAATTATTATAATAGCTAATATTGATTTTTTATATTTTAGTAATATAGACAATTTTATTTAATTAATATTATATACGAAAAGGTTAAGTTAATTAAATTTAAATTGTTATAAGAAAATTTAAATTGATTGATAAGTAATTTTATTTTCATTAAAATTTGGATGTCAAATTATAATAAGATGTTATTATTATAAAAATGTTATTTCCTTAATAAGTTATTTAATTATGAAATTTTTTCATTTTATTATTTCATAAATTCTTTTTCTTCTATTTTGTGAATGCTATTGGATTTTTAGCAATATAAGTTTGTTCATAATATTATAATTTATAAATAAAAAATTATTAAAAAATTATATTTATAAATTAAATTATATTTAATTACAACGTATAAAAATCAATGAGTAAAAACGTGCAATACACATTTGAGACAACTAATTAAGAATAAAATCATAGAGGAATATGTTTGACACAAGTTAGCTCCTTTAAAAACACTACCAATTAAGGAAAAGGTAGACTTCGGCTATTTTTGATTTCGGAAAATAATGTATATTTGAAAAATATTTTCAAAAGAAAAATTTCCTTGGGAAATATTTTCCAAACAATTTATTTTCTATTGTTTGAATACAATATTCAAAATTAAATAAAAAAAATATTAAAATATTTAATTTATCAAACTATAAAAATTTTTATAATTATAAAAATTTCATATTTTAAAATTTTATTATTAAATATAAGAAAGAATATATAAATTTCTAATTGTATAAATTTTAAGAATACATAAAAGTCTATTTCTATAAATTTTTGTAGCTGTTGGTAAAGTTTGATACTGGCTTTGTCGGTGATAACAATAACAGTGACTACTGGTGATCAATAATATTTTAAATTTATATTTATAATATTATGAATAAATTTGTTAATATTTTAAAATAATGTATTTCTTTTTGAAAAAATCAAAGTTATTTCTTTTAAAAATAATTTGATTTTCTCTTTTTTTTGAAAAATAATTTTTGTTGACTTTTTTGTGCACATAAAAAATATCAGGAAATTTGGAAAGTATTTTATAAATAAGTAATTTAATTATTTTTCAAAGACAAATAGGACTGTGATTGAGTAGCTTTTGGCATATCGCATATGCATTATTTAATGATTAAATAGATACCTTTAGCTTTCCAGACAACGACTTTTTTTTTTTTTTTAAGTAGTTTATGAAACTAAAAATATAATAAGAAAAAGAAAAAGAAAAATCTAGTTTTTTATAATATTCAATTAATTAGGTTTGTGTATTGCACTAAAATATCTAAGATAGTGTTCGGCAATAATTTTTTAAATAGATTTTATCAAAAAGTTAAATTTTATTTTTTATAGTATTCGATAAAAGGTTTGAACTAATTTATAGGATTTGTTCGACAAAATTAATTGTTTTGATAGCTATTAGCTGTTTTAATAGTATTTAGTTGTTAGTTGTTTGAGTAGCTTTTTATTAAATACTAAAATTTAAATATTATATAGGTTAATTCTTCATATAGTCTGTTGGGCAGCAGCATTTCAGGGAGCTTTTAATATTTTAACAAGAGTCAAAACACTGTATTTATCAATTAGATTGCGGTAACTTAATACTTTGTAACAGCTGTTAAAAGTTAGGTAGCATTTAATCAAACGTTAAATCCTTTAATGTTTAGAGTTTTAAATTTTATTTTTTTGACACTCTTATCCATTTATTTTCTTTCCCCTATTCTTAAGGCTTACAATAAATATTCCTTTGAACTTGATACTCTTGTTTTTTTTTTTTTTCCTCAAATCTCGAAAGAATGTATGTCATTTTAATTATTTAATTATTTTATTTCTATTGTCTTAACACAAGGATAAGAGCATATTATCAAAATTAAATAAAAAGTAAAAAATAAAAAAATATGATAATAATTTAAAATATATATATATATCATCTTGTTTTCTAAATTTAAAATTTGAAGTCAACATTTTAATGTCCTTTTTTGTAATTTTAATTTTAACAGCTAATCAAACATCTATTTTTTACTAAACACTTTTTGCTTTAGACCACTACATAAATTGCTAACAACTAACATCTATCAGTTAAGAACTACTGAAATAATTAAAAGCTACTACAACAGCTAATGTTGCCGAATAGACAAACTCATAAAATGTTATCTTAACGTTTAAAAGTCAATCCAAATGCTATGTTACCGAACACTATAAAAAATAGCGTTTAGTATTTTGACCAGTCAAAATGCTAAAAGCTGCTTAAAAAATTATTGCTGAACACGGCCTTGGAGATTAACGACGTTTAGCTTTAGCATTTTATGAAAAAAACTATTTAAATAATTACTAACTACTCAAACAGCTAATAACAAGACACTATTAAAATATCTAATAGCTACCAAAACAACTAATATTGTCAACTCTAAAACAAACCTAACCTTCTCCCAAAAAAAAAAAAATAATAAATAATTAATTAATTGAATTTTCGCAAAATGCTAATCCAAACGTCATTGCTTAAACAGATAAAAACCGAATCTTTAATTTTATATTCATGGCTGTTCAAATTTCTTAGACTTTCAAATCTAATAATTGAAACTTTTATAAACTAATGTTAAGTTTTGGTAATTTTTTAATAATTTTTTTTATCTCTCAAAAAAATATTTTCTTTTTGAAACCAACGGTTAACAATTTTTTATAATTAAGAAGTCAAACGATTGAATTTTTAAAATCTTAAGCCTAATAATAAACTAATCAACCCAATAATTTGCTCCTAACAGCCCAAACGGCGTATGTACTGTTCGCGATTCAGTTGGGCTTTAATTTTTTCCAAACCAAGACAATTTGTTCTATTCGAATATATCTAAATTTAAATATGTAATTCCATTATAATCTTTATGACATTTATAATTATTCATTAAATAAAAAATTTTTATTAATATCTTAGTAAGTTAAGGGTAAAAAATGGTAAAATAATTTTTAATGACTAAATTCTTAATATACGTGTTTTGTCAAATTAACAAAATGGGATGGAGTGAATAATAAAAAAGTGAAATCATTGAAATGAATATATATATATATAAAAGCAAAAATATTCCAGCCTTGCCGGGAAGTACCATTCTATTAATTTTGTTAAACTTCATTTTACAATCACTTAATATTAATATGTATTTAAATAAAAAATTATAATTTTATGGGTCACTTTAAGTTAAAATTGATAATTCATCCGGATGCCTATTAAATAAATAGACAACTTATTAATTTAGCTTAGAACAAACAAACTTATTTCAATTTTGTTTGACAATTTAGTTGTCAGTATGATAACATATATACACACACACACACATTTTAAAGAGAAAATGTGTCTCTTACCTCTCTCTATTTATGACTTTTATGGATTTTACACGTGGTAGCTCTTTAACAATTATTCTCTTATTTATGACTTAAATGATTTTTAAACACAGTGATTCTTAATGTTCTCTTATGATTTAACTTTTTTGCCTTCTTATTTTCTTTCACATGTTATCTTAAGGGTGGTGTTTCGTTTTAGTTAAAATAAAAAGTTTTAATTCTACATGATACATTTAAATCATATTGTACATGCATTATATGCAACTCAATTTTTTAACAATTTACTTAATATATATGTTTTACATTTAATTAAAAAAAAATTATATAGTCGTGCGAAGCACAAGAGACCGACTAGCAAAATT
This sequence comes from Jatropha curcas, assembly GCF_041381405.1. Classification (NCBI taxonomy): domain Eukaryota; kingdom Viridiplantae; phylum Streptophyta; class Magnoliopsida; order Malpighiales; family Euphorbiaceae; genus Jatropha; species Jatropha curcas. The sequence continues at coordinate 1,488,556 of NC_143157.1, forward strand.
ATAAAGGAATAACTCTGACACAAGATAGGTCCTTTAAAAAAATTAGCAATTAAGAAAAAGGTCAACTATTATAACATTTGTGAATACTTTTCTTTTAATAAAAGAAATCCAGTAAGAAGATCTCTTTGCTTTTTTTTATTATTAACTATTATAACATTTGTGAATTTGTTGCTTTCTATTAATTATTACTATAATAATAATAAAATAAAATAAAAATCAAAGCCTGGTTTTTTTTTTATAGTATTCAATTGATTAGGTTTGTGTACTGCACCGAACGTGATTGCTTAAAAAGATAAAAACCGGATCTTTGATTTTACATTCATAGTTGTTCAAATTTATTAGACTTTCAAATCCAATAATTGAAACTTTATTCATACATATATGCATACAAAAATTTTATATAATATATATTACATATTAATAAATCAGCAAATTTTTTATTTTATACATAATATATTTATTACACATTAATTACACTTTCAGAAAATTCAAAGTATTATTTATTATTTTGTTTTAATTTAAATTTATCTAAATATCTCCACTAATTTTTTTTTCTCTCTTTTAATTACAAAATATTAAGTAAACGATAATTTAGTAATTTTTTTTTTCAGAATTGGGCTGATTCAAAAGTTAAAAAATGTCAAAATTAAGGGAAGGGTAGTAATATGAGGATATTTTTTTTATTATTTCTTTTTGTAACATTAGTAAAAATGAGTACTTCTCAAATCTTCCATCAAACTATATTCATAGGTTTGAGTGCTTTTAGTATCCACCATGGTTTGATTCGGTTTTATTATAAAGCATAATTATTAATTTGATAATATATAAATTCTTTGAATCAAATCAAACCAAACCATGAAAACCATCCTCAAAACAATCAAAATAATAATAATAATAATAAGGTTATTAGAAGTTCTTACAGGAGGACCATTTGGATCTGCTTGAGGAATGAATTTGCAATCACCAGAGCCATTAAAACACCAACCATGATAAACACACTGCAATCTTCCCCATTGATCAATTCTTCCTTCTGATAATGGAGCCAATCTATGAGGACAACTATCATCAAACACCTTCCATGCACTCTCATTTCTATCCCACCAAACCACCACATCAATACCCATCACCTTCTTTGCATGTGGAACTCTTTTGTCCAAATCACAAACTGGCATAATCGGACACCAGTGTGCATACCAATCAAACTTATCTCCTTGGCTGTCAGTTTCAAGCTCTGGTTTAGGTGGTTCGATGGACTGATCTGTTGAAACAGAAGATTGTGATGACACGGTTGTGAAAAGCTTGGATTTTGATGGGGTATTATGAATTCTTGAAAAAGAGGAAGTCTTAAACTGAAAATTCAAGAACTTGGGTTTTGCAAAGTTGGCTTGTGTTAGTGTAGCTGACATGTGAAATGATGGAAAGGAGGACTTTATAATAGTTTCCATGGCTGCTTCTGTTATATGTAGAAAAGAAGGGAGAGAACAGTATAGACTTGAGTTCGTGAATTTTCCCTGCTTAAAATTGTACTGACTATATAGGGTCAGCATTCGGTTCAGTTATTCGATTATTTTGATTTGGTTTTATTTAATAATAAAAAAGTGATAGTTGGAATATATATATATATATATATATATATATATATAAAGCTTGAACAAAAATAAGGAATCTTATCAGAGTTCTAAAAAAAAAATATTATATATAATTATGAACAATAAATAAGGAATCTTGTCCAATGTCTACTTTACCAATAAAAACAAATCTGCCTAACCTGACTCTAATTTCTAAAGCACCGGCGGGCAACAGTTTTTAGCTACCTTCTAGCGTTTAAGTCAATTATATCTCTATTACTTGTATAGTTGGATATCATAATATTTATAATTATTAATTTTTTTTTTAGTTTTAATGAGTTTTTTTTTTTTTTATAAATGTTAAGAACTCTGATGTTCGGCTTTTTCATAAATTAATTAAATTTTTTTAATAATCATATCCATTTGTCTTTTTCACAAATTGAGCTAAGCTAATAAAGCAGGTAATGTCGTCTCTTTTTTTTATTTCATTTTAAGTTAATTAATTGATTAAACTGTAATTTTTACTAAACACTTGTAATTTAGTCTGTTTAACTAGCTGACAGCTAATAAAACAACTAAGAGTTACTATACAATTAATAATTACTAAAATAATTAGTATTACTGAACAACAAAACATGCTCTAACTTCTAAGTGGTACAGCCAACCATAGACTCATATACTACGATCTCTAAAAGACTAAATCATTAAAATTACCCCCAACTCTGCTCTTTGTAATAATTTATTTTTTTTATTATGTCTTCATTGTTATTATTCGTTATTTATGCTCATTATTTTATTTTTATATAATATTAAGTAAGATTATAATTTTCCACTTATATTCTCTAGATTTTTATAATATTAAAAGCATGATTTCATGTGTAACAATTTTAATGTGACACCCTAGGCGAATTTCACATCGGCTAAATACAAAGGGTAAGTGAAGTACATAAGAATGGGCAAGTTTTAAATTATCAAAATGCCTTTTAACCTATGAGTTGGTTCTAGCGCAGGAACAAAACCGTGAAAGAATGAGTTAGTTCGGCCCAAAGCGGACAATATCTTGTCAGGCCTGGGATGTCACAGACTTTGTATCAGAGCTAAGCCTTGTCCCTCTAGCTGATGGTGGGGCAAACCTCAACGAGGACCCTGAGTCCTTAAGGGGGCGGATGTAACACTCTAAGTGAATTTCACATCGACTAAGCATAAGGTGTAAGTGAAGTACATAAAAACGGGCAAACCTTAGACTAGCAATAGGCCTTGAGGGCTATGAGTTGGTTCTAGCCCATGAACAAAACCGTGCGGGTCTAAGTCAGTTCGGCTCAAAGCGAATGATATCTTGATAGTCCTGGGATGCCACATTTAAATTAAAATTTATCTCTATTTAAATATTATTCATAATATAAGTGAATAGTATCATTTTTAAATTAATTTTTATATGATAGGATGATATTAAAAGTCAAATATATTTAATAAAACAATTATAGACAATAAAACGAAAAAAAATATTATTAATTATAAGATCAGAATTCAATTAACATCTATGATTTTATTAAAAAAATATTTGATTAGAAACAAATAACTATTAATGAATTGAATTTTAGCATTTCATTATTTTTACGCAATCAAAATAGGAATAGCATATATATATATATATATATATATATATATATATATATATATATATATATATATATATATATATATAATTAAAAATTTTAAAGTTTTGAATAGTTCATAAATATATATCTGTGTTTTTTTTTATATATTTATTAGTTCATATAATTCTAATCTATTTAATTTATTTATTTTGAATCATCCAATATTTTGAATCATCCAAAAATATTTAATTTATAAATTTTAAAGTTGTAATATTTAATTGTAATATAAAAGTAAATAAATTAAATATATTAGAATTATATGAACTAAGAAATATTAAAAACAACACACACACACACATATGTGTTATTTATTATACTTTTAGTTTTTCTCTTTCGCTAACAAATACTAAGTGGTTGAGGTTCTCCACTTGCACTGCCACTTTTTGGAATGACAGTGATTTTGTGCAAGTACATGAAATCGCAAACAAATAATATAGAATGGATAGAGTATCGTTCCCATGAGGATTGTATACTAAGTATCAAAATTATGTTAACCTTCTATTATTTAAACGGCAATAAGGGAAATTATTTTAAGAAATTAGCTTCAACAAATAAAAGAGAATGAAAGGAAATCAAGCAAGGCAATTTTGATTAAAAGAAATCAATGATTAAAATCTATTATGGATTTTGATTTCACTTAATTCTATCCAGTTTATTCTATTAGTTTGATAATCAATTTTAATTATTCACTTAGGGGAAATAACCCTAAAATCACTAACAAGCTCTCCCGATGTATTGTTAGCTATTTTAATCCGGTCTAATTACCTATATATCTTCCAATAGCGCAATCAAACATGAATTAAATAATTAAGTTTTATGGTTTGTTTTGTGAATTTATAACCTAAGGTCATTAACTTATAAAAATCCCCCATGAGTCAAACCATATAGCTTCCACACCAAGTTATTATTCTCATGTAATATATTATCTTTTTCATATCAAAAACCCTTCTCCCGATAGTGATTAATGAAATAAATCAATCCAAGGGAAAAACTCTACCTGGAAGCATTAAGTTCAATAATAAATTATACTTTGAACAATGAAAAGCAAATCTAATATTATAAATTGGCAAGGAAATTAAGCTACATCAAATCCCTAGTATGAGAATTTAGTTCGACATAATAATTAAATAAAACTCAATTAAACTCGAGAATAATTCCATAATCAATATGATTGATGAAAAGTAAAACAACATTAAGAGATTAGACATAAAAACTAGTCAACAAATAACGTGGATGGCTTACGGGAATCTTGACACAAATCTTGAGCACTTGAAGTCTAAGAGAGAGAGAAAAACAATAGAACAAAAAGATGGTATATACAATGAATGGCTCCTTGTCTATGGCTAGTCTCTCAATTTATATAGACTTTCTAGAATATCTTCGTGTTCGTTTAGAAAAGTGAATCTTTATTAAGTAAGAAATCTTTTGGAGATAGGAAATTGTTTAGGGTTTGTATTTCTTTCCAATTACGACTCTCTCAGCGTCTAGATAGGATTTAAACTTGGTTGGCACATCAGAAAAGCATCTCATGCAAGTCTATGTAAGCGTTATGAGTTGGAACTGACATTCTTGTCCCAAGGCAAAATCTGATCTTCAGCACGGGTGTGCTATATGGCATGGCTTGGGGACAGTCTTTTCTGCATTTTTGGATAGTTTTCTATAAAAATCCTATAAAATTCCTCAAGATCAAGTGAAATATGACTCAAGGAAGCTTTGAACAAAAACATAAATAAAATTAAATATAAACTAATTAAAGTAATTAAAAATACTAAAAATCCTAATAAAAATTATATTAAAAATATTATAAAAATAACACTTATCATGGAACATGTCATTGTGTAGCTTTAACAACTCGCCTTCATCCCTTTTAATTTCAGGAAGCCATAGGAGATTTTCTTTATTGGAACGCTAGTGGCAAACTTGAATTTAAAGAGGGAAGCCAATTGCAAAGACAAGTTGATTGATCTAGATTCTAACAACCAATACCATTCTTCCATGGAACTTTCTAAAGTCATAAGAAAAACTCGAGATTTAAGTTCATCTGAGTTTCTATGCATATCCATAATGGTTTAGAAGTTAGCCAAGTGACTTGTTAGATTAGTTGTCCTATCGTATTTACCATTAGCATCTTGAACTTTAAAGGGAAAGAGGGTCATAATAATGTAAGCACACATGGGTGAATCATCTCGGAGTCCATAATCGCTTGTATCACCTCTAAACTCTTTAAACTTTCTTAACATGTCGTTAACTTTTGTTTGTCAGCCTGCGTTGGCCATGATAGGTCGAGTGATGTTGCTCTAGTTAGAGTGTAAACCATATATGTCTCATCTTACCACAAAGCATCATCTCAATCTCCTTGTTCTCCATAATATGTTTTCACTTTTATATGCTTTGGCTAGTTTGTGGCGTTATGATTTCTTAAATTGTGAGGGTAAACTTGGACACTGTAGGTGATAGGTTTTGATTTTTCAAAGGCGTGCTGATTAGCAAGTGCTAACTTGTTATTACCTTAGTGAGTGTCTCCAAAACACTAGTGAAGTTATTCAATGCCATCGCCACTTGAGGTGTAACATCCTAAACCCGAAACGTCTCACCATTATCATAAATTTGTATGTATATAAATAACATATGTGATATAAATGTATACACACATGCATTTGCAATTAGTTTGTGATAAATATTAGACAAGGATATACCAAATCATGGCTATGCACATGAGACATCTGATAAGAATGTGAGTATGCAAATGCATAAATCTTATAAGTTCTAAACTTCAGAAGTTTTGGCACTCTGTCCTAGATATAGAGATTGCAATTGTACTCTTTATAGCTTTCTAGTATATCAATATAAGGTGTTCATGAGTGAGTTAACTCAAGTGAGTATATTCAAATTGTTAGGGAGAATCATGTCTGTTTTGGTGATTAGATTGATTAAGATTGATTTAATATGTCAATAAGAGATTGCTAATCACAAGATCTTAAGTTAAATAAAGTAAAAATTCATTACAGAGATTAAACTAGGAGAAGGTTAAATGTGCTTAAGTCATGCGAAGAGAAGCTAGTATGTGAAGCACCTTAATTAGCATCTTGATTAAATACTTAATGACTTGATGTTAACTCATCTAAGATGTTTAGTTAAAACCTAAATGAGATTAATTAAGTGTTAATAAATGATATGGAATTGATTAGAATAAAAGACAAGTTGTAAATAACAAGTGTGGGTTAAAGCATGAATAAGTGAGACTTTAAGGAGGTTAAGAGAGATTTGATAGTCATGTGACTTGCACATGTCTTTTTATTATTTATATAGCATATGGTAGTTTAAAAAAGAGAAGATAAAACACAAAAGAAAGAAGGAGAGAAGGGTCAAAACTTAAGGAGAGGAGAAGAAGAGAATGAAGAAAAGTTAATTTCTATTGGAATTAACACTTGAATCAAATGGTTTTTGCTAGAAATCATCAAAGGTGAGTTAGTTATCATTTATTCTTAAGTTATCTACTTAATTTAGAGAAGAAATGGTCAGGGTTTTAAAAAAGATTTTGAGCAAAATTGATCTTTGATGGAAACTAGATGAATAAACATGATTTAATATGTTAACTAGTTAGTTTTAATTATATAACTATGAATTGAGTTTTAATTTGATGAAATTAAAGAAAATCATATATAGGGTTCTTGAAGTAGGTTCGGCCAAATGAAGATTTCTATTGAGATGATGTTTTCAATTTGAATTGATGAGTTTAAATGGTTAATTAAACATCCTAATTAAGTTATTAAGTGTTGGATTGGAAAGAATTATTCTAAAATTGATATTACCAGTTTTATATGGTTATGGAAGTTTAAGGAGCTTAAGAAAATATTCATGAAACAATATTATGTTTGACGAATTTTAATGATGTTGATTGATGAATAGATAATTGAGTTGAGATATGTGATTGAGAAATGAATGTTGGAGAATACGATAGAATTTTCCAAAAGTCCATGATATAAAGAGAAATAAGAATGTTAAGTATTAAAGTATGCTTGATTAAATGCCTAAATGAATATTAATATGCTTCCTTATTCATATAGGTGAAAGGATCATAGAAGGCGTTGAAGAATGAGGTACTTCCAGGCCTTGAGACTGCATTTCTGTGTATTATGAGTAAAAACTAAATATGATTATTTATATATGATAAATGTTTGTTTAAAATATCTGCTATGGCCATATTTTGTATTTGATATTCTGGATTGAAAAGAATATGATGTGATTCTGAAAAGTGGCAAATCAAGCAAAAATTTATGTATTATTCTGAGGCAAGTGAGCATAATCTATGAATGCAATTCTATCAAATTCTACATCTGAGAGAAAAGAAAGTTATGATTGTCATTACCAACTTGTAATTTTGATCTATATCTGGAGCTGCATGCTCAAAATCTGTATCTGGAACTGCATTCTCAAAATATCTGATCTGAAAGCTGGCCAACTAAATTTGATATTTGAAATTTGTTATCTGATACTTCGGGGGCGAGCTTGGTTTAACAAGTCATAACATAAATAATCAGACAATCATCTGAATTTATATTTCTGAAATATGTCTCTTTAGCATCTATACATATGATGCTTGAATTATCTGTTATTTGCATTTCTATTAATGGAAATGATGTGATATCTATTCACTTATTATTGTGAATGATATGATGAATGGCTACTAATTGAGAATGGTTGATGTCGAGCAATGATGATCTGAAGAATTTGAGATGTTCTGAATTATAGGGAGTGTACTGTGTGTCATATTAAAGATGCTTAATATATGCAATATAATTCCAAATAATCATTATGATAGTTTTATCTCACTCAATAGCATCTCATATTAAATGCTAATGTTTTTCTAGATTTTAGTGTTGTGAGGCATTAACAATCAGATTTCCTTTTATTCAGACAGACATATATGGAACAAATGTCGAGTTCAGTTGTGATATTTGTTTACTCATTATTGTGAATGATATGATGAATGACTACTATTGTATGATAATAGTTTATATCGGGCAATGATGGCCTGAGGAGTTTGAAATGTTTTGAATTATAGAGAGTGTATTGTGTGCCTTGTTTGAGATGCTTGATATATCAATATAATTCCAAATAATCATTATGATGGCTGTATTTCACTTAATAACATCTCATATGAAACGCTAATGTTTTTTCAGATTTTGGTGTTGGGAGGCATTAACAATCAGATTTCCTTTTATTCGGACAGACAGATATGGAACAAAGGTCGAGATTAGTTGTATCTGCATATGTCACCTTCTTAATTTTGTATAAATGTTTTGTATGAGTTTATACTCCTTATAGTCAGGGGCGGAGCTAGGACAATTATTTTGAGGGAGTCAAATGAATTTTTTAAGACTTTTAAGGAGACCAAATATAACTTTTTTATATTTTGAAGGATTAAAATGTCATTTTTCATAAGAAAATTAAAAAAAAAAAAATTTGGGGAGGGCCACGGCCCCCTTAGGCCCCAAGGGAGCTCCTCCTCTACCTATGGTCCACAATGTAATAAAGATATACTCGGACTATATTTTGTCATGTATAAAATCATATATGACTGTATTTGAATAGAAAGAAATTTTTTGATGCTAATTTCTGCCGCTTAGCACACGGTGTGACTTAGGATATATGATGTTAGGGTGTTATATGAGGATCCATTTTTCCAGTAGGAATCAAATTGCCAGCATGATTCGCTATAAGGATGGCTCTAGTACTGTTGTTGAAGGTAGCACTATTACTGCCATCGACGCCATTACTACCACTATTATCAGTATAAACTTTACTAATAATTGAGATCAATGGCCATTATTATATGTAAGAAAGCATAAAAAACTAAAAGAAAATTTGGCCATGGAAGGATTGTTTCACACTCACTGCAACAATTGATAAATCTAAAAAAATCCTAAGAGGTTGATTGAAAGAATAATAGGGTTGTAATATCTAATAACGGTTTTTTTCTTTTTTGGTTACAAAAATTTAGGAGTAGGGCTAGGCTAGCCCATCTCCAAGGCAGGGAGCCAAGTCTGGTAAGGTTGCAGCGAAAAACTGTTTACCTTCCCAAGCGCCTCCATAGCACAGACTGAACCCTAGACCTCCGCGAGATCAAAATATTGCTACTATCACTGAACCTTAGGACGATGGGTTATTAGTGGTCTAGTTTTTAGAGATCAATCACTCGTTTGAGAATTAAGATCATATATAAAGAGTCATTCTTAGAAAAAAAAAAAAGAAAATTACTCTTAGACTCTAAGTCGACTTTTAAGTAGGAAAACACATTCATCTCTATTTAGAATTATATGCCAAATATCAGTTTAGTCTTTATAGTTATAGAAATTTTGTCTATAAATTACAGGTTGGTCCTTAGTAAATATTTATATCTAGTTGTTTCCAATTAAAAATTATCCTTGATATGCAAATACGCGGAACAGTCAAACAATAAAAATTCAATATATATTACTTCTACATATTTTTTATTATTTAAAAATTCAATATAATATATAAAAATTCAGGTTTCTTAAATTGTTTATTTCACACTATAAATCTTTTTTTTTTTTTTTTTTTGTGAAAAACACAATAGAAATCATTTTATTTTTATAGAAAAATATCAAAATTTGTCCCCTCCAAATTCCAGCTTCATCCCTGAGTAAAATTTGCCATGTTTCAGCAGATTTTGAATATGAATTCCAGCACATGGTTTGATTGCTTTGGACTTTCTGAGATCATAATCATCACTCACAAAGTTGGCATTTTACTTATTTTGTCCAAAGAATTAATGTTGAAATATTATTTTGATTCAAATGCAGATTTCTACCTGACAGATGATTTTACAGCACAAAAACACAAATAATAAAATCACTTGCCTCTTTGATTTGTATTATCAAAGCAAATCACCAAGTCAAGTGATCAATTGTACTATCGATCACATGCTGACGCTGGCATAATTGGACACACCGAGAAATCTACTGGTCAGCATTCGGGTACCAATTCAGCCAATTCTATTAATTGAGCAAATTTCTATTAATTGATTAGATAAATAATAAAATTAAAAATTAAAATTAATTCAAATTTTAATTTAATTAAATAGTGATTAATAATTTCGATAATTTCTATTTCGATTAAAGTCGATTAATTATAAATTTTGATTAAATTCGATAAGCGGTTAATAGTCAAATTAATTCCTGAATTACTATTTGTAAATAAGAAGATCCGTTAAGCTAAAATAAAATGAAATTTCAGCGATCGAAAAGACGCGGTAGATGATACGTGACCTTATTTATATTAAAAGTTTCTACACATCGAACGATCATTTGTCTCTTAGCACTAACGAAAGAACCACTGCCACCTCTCTTTATAAAATTTACAACCACTAAAAAAATAAAATTTTCAACAGGACTCCAAACCAATAAAGGAAAAGTAGAGACTATAATTTTTGAATGAAAAAATAAATTTGTGAAAGAGAATGACCAAAGATGAAAATTGCGTAAGAGAGAGAGGGTGAAATACAACCATCAATGCATGAATCACTATCGCATCACATTAAAGGTTTGTAAAGAGAGTTGCAGAGATCAAAAAATTAAAATGCTTCCATTGAAACAAACAGAGAAAATAGCAGAGGAACTTTCTGCACACAGCTGTAAACTTTTCCTATACATATTTAAATTACAAAATCTATTATCAGTATACAAAACAGAAATTATCTACAAGAATAGCCAAAATTTCTCTCTTTTTACACTTTTCCACTGCTCTCTCCCCTCTTCTCTGTGTTTATATTTAGGCCTCGTTTGGTTAGGAGTAAGTGAAGGGAGGAAGTTAAAGTTCTCATAAAATACAGATTTTGAGTATGTTTGGTTGGCACAAACCGTGCAATTTCCGAGAACTTAAAAATACAACTTCTCTAGCCGGGAAGTAAATCCCCTGCTCAGCCATGGGAAGTGGACTTCCTTAAGCTCAAAACTTCACATTCTCAATTTTACCCTTTTAGCTTCCACTGCACATGCGCTTATTTTTACTTTATCCATTGTACTTCTAATTGAACCATGCCCTTTCCTTATTAAGCTTTTTTAGAGAATTATTATTCTTATTTTGTTTGTAATTATATCATTAATCAAATAAATAAAATTATAATAACATTTATGTAATTAAAAAGTTATATTGATTACAAGCTAGTAGATCATATAAAAAGTGTTTTATTAAATTTTTTTTCAATGAAATATTTTCGGTTATTAAATTTTTTTCAATGAAATATTTCAATTATTATATATTATAGGATACTTTTATCATATATAATCTCACATTTCATTAATACAGTTTTACTTCCTTAGAATTCAATATATCAACCAAACACAATCGCACTCTACTTTCTGGGAAGTAAATTCCCTGAAACTCTACTTCTCTAGAAATCAACTTCCCCGAAAATAGATCAATTTGAACCAAACCAGCCTTAATGATTTGAAGGGTACCAAGTTTCATTTGAACGGTACTAAATTAGAATGACTTGTCATCTGCTAATAAACTCAGATGAAATTGTCCTATTACACAAATACCATTTCAAATGCAGTTTTAAATTTCAATTCCTATCACGAGTTTCTAGTAATTGATAGAATGGTTTCAATCTTTTATTTTATGTTACTGTAGGATTTATTATTATCAGTAATTAGTACTTAGTTTCCTTCAAACAATCTTGTTTAAGAGTTGATACCTTAATCTAATTTGTAAGTTAACATTTTCTCAAAATGAGCACACGATATTCCAGGGAATAAAAAGACCGAGCAGTGCACAAAACATCCCAAAAAATATTTTTGGATGATGCTGCAAAAAAATTGAATATTCTCTGGTGGCAAACTCAATTAGGCCTGAAACTAAAATTTTCTTGGCTATATTTACAATTTTGATCACTAATCTTGAGCTTTAGATGCACATAGAAAAGTGTCATAATTACACTTTCAATACAGATTACTTTCTAACGTCTAACAAATAAACTTTACTTGGTATAAATGAATCTGAGCTTTATATATAGATATACAGCAAAGTGTCGCAATTACATTTTCATGACAGATTACTTTCTAATATCTAACTAATAGTCCCTTGTTTGGTATAAATGAATTTGAAGTGTATATATATTCCGTTACAGATGATAAAAGTTTCGCTTATTTATATTGAATTCCATAATATTCGTAGATAAAATAAACATTTTCATATATGTGAAACATGAAGACATTTGGATTCGATGTAATTGAATCAAATTCATTTATACCACATGGGCATAAGTGAATATATCTCAGCGAAAGGCATGGTTATAGTCATGGTAATGGAAGTTTTTATAGATGAAGTGAGCCAACCATCTTGAAGCTGCAAAGAACACTACTGCCATACTTACCAGTGTAGTTCTAGCAACTGCAGATAGTGCATTTTGTTTGGCTGCAGCAACAATACCAATTGAAACTAGGGAAATTACTTGCAGAATGACCTCAAGAGCATTTAGACCTTTATATGCAGCACTGCAACTTCGACAGTTTACGACATGGGACCAGTATCTGAAAAATGGATTACCAAATTTACAAAGAGATGAGTTTATGAAACTGAATATGGATTCTCAAATGTAGTTAATGTTGTGTTGGTTGTTACCTGTCCAAGAGTTGTTCTCTAGGAGGAGTTGGAGGAAGAGCTCCAGCGTATTTGCCTTTCCAATCAACTTGACCACCAGCATGCTTGTTCAACCATCTTCTGAAACCAACAATAAGGGCATCCGATTTGGTCGGCACAAAACATGCCTTTTGCCAATTGGTAGGGCCAACATCCATTATTTTGCGCTCCTGCAAATAGAATTCTAGAGTCACTTCATACTGTTTGAACTACAGAACATTGTATACCAAAGCTGTAATATCTTGGTTTCAGAGGAGTTGTTCTCAAACTAAAATAGTTAAATACGAATATAAGGGATGTATTCGCAGCCAAGACAAATGGCAACTCTTCACAGCAAAAAAATGCGTCACAAATTTACCAATGATTTTTTGGCCCAGTATTACTGGAATTGCCTTGAGATCTATTTGTTTGTAAAATTGAACCACAGTTGGAGCCAAATTAACCCCAAAAAAAATATACATAAGAATAAAAAATGTCACCTTGTGATGAATAATTAAACACAGAATGGAAACTAGATAATAGAATATCTTATAGTTGTGCTGTGAAGGCATTCTTTATATTCATTGTTCAGGTTCTGTTGATCTTAAATGCAAGACTACCTTATTAGTAAAACATTTTGCATTCTAAGCATTATATTTTATTTAGACTCTCTAGTAAATTAAATCTATGAATAAGTTTTTTTACACTATATGTTTTTTCACATCATATATCCTCCTAGTATGATTTTTAATAGGATCAATCAAATCAGTAGACGAGTGAGAAAATCATAAAAAAAAAAAAAAAGGAAGATCATAATCACCTCTACGTGAAGAAGATATAAATCTGAATCCAAAATAAGGTTTTGTCCCACGTGAAATAACCACCGCGGAACTATCTTATCAATCCAAACTCCAAAGTTTCTTGGAAAGACCCATATCAATCTGCTATTGCCAGGACTAACTGGGATGCAAATAAAAATTAAAGCCATTCTTCGCTGCATTGCTGATTGCTGCACCAAGAAATTCTGTGTACACAAAGGTTAAGAACATTTAAGTAAAAATAAAACAAGAAGTTCAATTATACCTCACAAGCATAATATGAACATCTGTATCATATCATAACAGACAGTCAGACATGCATTAACTATAATATTATATAGTCTTGTTAGCCAAAAGTTTTTAAAAGGAACACTGAGTACTCTGCTTGCTCAATTAAAGTGTGACCACTTGTAATCCATATGTGTCCTCCATTTTCCAATGAAATGTAAGATTATCATTTTTACTTTAATGATGTACACCAACACAATGTTACCTTTTTGGTTTCAGGTGAAGATACAGCTCCATTACCTTGATCCACCTTAGGATCAGTATAAGCATAAAATATACAAGGAGCTATAAATTTACAACTGCCGAAGTCCATCTTTCCAGCAAAACCACTCATGTCTAGTTTCTTGACGCCCAAATCCAATGGTCTGCCTCCTTCTCTGTCAACCTTCTCTGAAGAGGAATTTTAGTTTGAATTGAGTTATATAAACTCTACAATAAGAATGTAACTAAATTAATGTTTATCTGTAATTTCTTATCCACCTTTGTTCTTTCGCATTCGCATTATTCCATAATGTGCGTAGGGAACATGAGCAGGATCCATAAGATTTTCAACCAAAACATCGTACCTGAAAATGCAAATATATACGAGGCATGGACATCAAACAGGAAAAATAATTTTATTTCACCTTCCACAGATGCAGTTTTGCATTCTCTCAACTTTCCGTAAAAGATTTATGTCAAAACTCATGACAGAACCAGTTTGTACTAATACTTCTCCGGGACAAATATTCCCAGTTTAAAAGAGAAATCAGATCAAGTAACTCTAACAATGCAAGCTAATTCTTTTCAATGTTATGTATGCCCTATAATCTTTGGAGAAATAACAAAATGGACAAACTTTATCTGGTACGAATAGGATAAGGAACATAGATTACAAAGTTTGAGCTAAAAATGAGAAAACCAACCCATATGGAATATCTCTATTTCCCATCAACTTAGTAAATGATGGATCTTCTAATTCTGGGATTGAGGGAGGCTTTTTCTTCATAATAACATCTTTGTATTGAGGATCAGTGTTAGGCCAAAACCACACAATATCGTGATGCAATGTACTAGGGTAAACTGCTACGCATGCTCTCTTAGATGCATGTACCTGCATTATTGGATAGAAAGGACAAACGTAATCTCATTTGATATGGAACTTCAATATGTTAGGGGAATATATATGACAAAATAATAAAAATATGTGACTGCTGCAAGAAGGAGAATACAAGAAAAGCTCTACCATAAACAATCATACCAAGATATCTAGTGGTTTAGCACTCTTTTATGCATGTTTTTTTTTTTTTCATCTCAGAGAAAAAGCACCAATGTTTAACCACCTTCCATGGATGCAAAATTTAACCACCAATCATTCAAGCCTTTCTTTCAAGAAATGTACGAAGTTGTCATCAATCTATCATTTGTTGGAATTTTCGAGAAATCTACATTTATAGGGTAGTTCTTCACGCAAAATCACAACATTTGATACCCCTCAAACATCAAGTACTTGACTATGGCATTTATTAATTCACTAAGAACTAAGAAGAACATGTGGACGAGGATCTTTGACCCAAGATAGATCTTTTAGCAAATTAGCAATGAAAAAGACTGAGCACTTAGTGCCCGTTTGGCATTATTGTGAAGTGCAAGTGTGAATTTAAGTGCGGGGTGTACTGTTTTTATGCATATCAGATGCACTAATAATTACCTGGAAAGCAATAATAACGTTTGATCTTAATTGACTGATGCACTATTTGATAGCAAAGGTGAAATATGTAGTTGATGCACTTGCATTAAACACAATCAACTGCAAAATTAACATTAAGCAAAGTCAAAAATAGAAGCGGAAAAGGTTAGAACTTCCTACAGGAGGACCATCTGGTGGCGCTTGAGGAATGAATTTGCAATCACCGGAGCCATTAAAACACCAACCATGATAAACACACTGCAATCTTCCCCATTGATCAATTCTTCCTTCAGATAATGGAGCCAATCTATGAGGACAACTATCATCGAATACCTTCCATGCATTCTCATTCCTATCCCACCAAACCACCACGTCAATACCCAACACCTTCTTTGCATGTGGGACTCTTTTATCCAAATCACAAACTGGCATAATTGGATACCACTGTGAATACCAATCAAACTTATCTTCATGGGTGTCAGTTTCAAGCTCTGGTTCAGGTGGTTCAATGGACTCTGTTGAAACAAAAGATGGCGATGATACGGTAGTGAAAAGCTTGGATTTTGATGGGTTATAATGAATTCTTGAAAAAGATGAAGCCGGTAATGTATTAAACTGAAAATTCAAGAACTTGGGTTTTGCAAATTTGGTTTGAGTTGATGAAGTTGAGATGTGAAATGATGGAACGGAGGAACTTGTAATAGTTTCCATGGTTACTTTCATCAGTGCTCAAACCAGAGGGATAAAAGGAAGGAAAAACTTGAGGCTGGAAATGCTTAATTGAGGTGACAGAAATATGTAAGTTTGGATCACTTGTTGAATTTGAGGCTCTAAATTGTTGAGACTGGTGAGGGACACAGAATATTTTTCTGGTTTGACCGTTTCAGTCAAATATAATAGTATATATTTCTTTGTTAGAATTCATTTTTATAATTAAATTTAAAATATGAAATTCATTTTTCCGTATATTTGATATGACCACTTATAAATATATATTCAATTTAATTCTATGCAGTTATGTACGGAACAAAATTACTATTCAAAAATCATTTGTTTTTATTTTCTACAGTACATTTGAAATAGTAATTTCATAAAAATAGTAAAAAAATGTTAAAAAAATTAAATAAAGAATGAAAAAAATTACTTGAGTCAAATATTAGAACAAAAACAAAAGAAAATACAATAATAAGAAAGCATATTTGAACCAAATGTTGATGGATAAACCTATAAAAATACCTTCAACTGTATAAATTATTGCAAAATCACTCTAATATTTTTATATTTCGGACACCCCTATTTTGAAACATAGATATATTAGCACCTTAATTTTAAAATGAAGCTAAAATTTGAATTAAAATAATATTATTGTGTAATCATGGTTAAGCTAACTCAAGGAAAGTAAAACCGCATTGATAAATGATAATTAATAATGAAAGTCCAAATTATCAAAGCCTATCAAATATTTGCTGCAGCAGCAATGATAATATTGATCATTATCAATATCAAGATCAGAAGGCTTATAATACTTTGAGAAGTTTTAGTCCATATCCAGATATCGGTAAGAATTCTTATGGGCTATTGTTGATGAACGGTTGCGATTTCATGATGATACAGGTTTTAAGAACAGTTACAAATTTTCATCAAATCCATCGGATGATCGGATGCTCGGATGCTTTACTTCATGAGGATTGCCCACAGGAACAGCAAGAAAAAAAACAAAAAACTGAAAAATCAAAAAAAGAAAATGTGGATATTGTAAAGGAACAAGAAACTGAAGAATCGAAAAAAAAAAATAATAATAAACAATCGAAGTATGTATATATTCCTAAAAAGATTAATTTTAAAATTTGATAAAGTTTTGATAAAATTAATAAGTTAAATAAATAAAAATTTGACAATTTTACTTTATACAAGAAAGACTGTAGTTTTGTAGTTTTGTTATAAAAAGTTGGATTTTTTAATTTGGTTTTAGAAATTGCACCTATTTTAATAAAATTTGATTTAGCTATATTCAATTTACAATATTCAATTGATAGAATTAAAATTTGATTGTATTGAAATATTTGGTTAGAAAATATCTTTTTTTTTGTTTAATTATTTTATTAGTTATGATTAATTTAGATCAAATATTTAATTATTTTTTAATTATGTTTGATTTATATCAGATATAAATTCTTTTTTTGAAAAATTGACATTTTATTATTTTGATGCAATTTCAAGGATAAATTATATAAAAAGTTAATTTTTGAGCAAATTATATATTGCTCCCAACTTTAAAATTCATATTCTCTTTTTGATTTTAAATTATATTATATACCTTTCACAAATTTACCAATTTTATTATTAAATAATCAAACTACAAATAATCTTATTATTCTAAATCTCTCACCATCTCCTTTTCTTTTAATTTCATGTTCTCTTTCTAAATTTTAAATTATATTATATATCTTTCACAATTTATCAAGTTTTATTACTAAATAATCAAACTTCAAATAAACCATTTTTCAGTTATTTATTTATTATTCTAAATTTCTCATCATCTCATTTTCTTTTAATTTTATATTCTCTTTCTAATTTTAAATTATATTGTATACCTTTCACAATTTAAGGTATATATAGTCTACTATTTCTTTTTAATTCTTATTCTAATTTTTGAAAATTGTTTTGGAAAATTATGCTTTACACACTATTATATGAATTTAAAAAATTAATATTCAGGTGTATATTAGTGAACCAAATTCAACATACTAGATATTTTATTTCATTCAAAAGATTTCATTATATTCTTAATTATTTTTTCATTAATGACTTACCAATTAGGAAGACAGAAGAGGATCATATTAGACCACAAAATTTGAATTATTTCATTTTAGTTCTAAATATTAATTTCATTTTAATTCTTTTGAAAAATATAGATCACAATAATTATAGAATATAATTTAGATGTATGCTTATTTACTGTCGTTTGGAACAAATGAATTTTGATTATAGAATTCATTTGTAAATAAATTTATCATATTTGGTATGCTATAATTTAAAATAAAAAATTCAATTGAATTTCATAAAATTATGTTCGAAATAAATTATTAAATGAAAATTCATTTATCTTTATTTCTTATAACACCCTTGATATAATAATTTAACAAAAATAAATAACAAATACCAATTATATTTATTATGTATAATATAATAAGTTGTCTTTTTTATTAAAATATAAACAATAAATTTCATATAAATAAGTACACTAATATTTCATGTTAATTAATTAATTACACAAGCAGTAACAGTCATTATAATAATTATGTTTAATTGATGTAAAAAGTTTTGTTGATTTAAATAATTAATTTGAAAACAAAAAAATATTAAGAATGTTACTATTGTTTTTAATTGCATTTGAAAATAATAATGATACTCATTTTTTAACTTTTATGGTAATAATAATTAAAGTTATCGCCAGACTTAAAAAATAAAAAAAAAGTAAGATATAAACTAACATAAAAAGAAATAAAAAGAAATAACATTAGTATAGTTTGAAATTTTTCAAAGAAAATAAATAAAAAGGAAAAAAAAATAAAAATAATTGAATTTATAACGAAGAATAATTTTATCAATAATAAATGAAATGTATTATATTCGTTGTGAGTTTCTAAATAAATTTTACAAAATTTTGTCAATAATTTTGTCGGCCTCTCGAACTGCAATAAAAAATTGTGATGATTTGTTGCAGATATGAGTGCTTCCTTTCACTTGATGGTTTCAATGATAATGTTTAAAAGCATTATTATTAAGTACTAATTATATATGAATGTATAATGAATTTCTTTTTAAATTAATTCATAAAATAGCATACAGTATATTAGTGATATATATAATAATTTTTTATATAATGAAATTAATATTCACTGAATCTATAAATTGATAAACTATTAATTTATCACTTAACTTAATATTTCTCTAAATTAATAAAATTTAATGGTCCAACATTATTAATTTATAGAGATTTTACTGTAAATATATTTTTAAATATCCTAATTTAATAATAATAATAAAAGCTAACTCCTAATCTAAAGGCATAACGTACCTAATAACCAAAAAAACAAAAAAAAAAGTTAAAAAATATGATAGTAATATATATATATGTATATGTATGTTACTTTTTTTTTTTTTTTTTTGAAAAATGTATATATGTGTTACTAAACTAGTGATAATAACAAAATTATACATGGAAACCATAAAAAGCTGCAGGTCCATTATGAGTATCTAATCCACCTGAATATCTCACTGCAGTGCTTTTACAGTTTGAGGGTGGGTAAAGCTATTTCTGCTGCTGAAATGTGTGTGGCTTGGCATAGGGAGAATGATTTTGAATTACCCATCATCCTTATTCAAGGTATGCCATTTAGCTGTATTTGGTTTATGTGTCTTCTTGTTTCTTGTGGATTTTGCGACGAGCTTGCTATGGAATCAGTGCCTCTTGGTTTTGAAATTTCTGGATTTGATACAAGTAGAACTTGGGTTTCTCAAAATGGGGTCTTTGCATTTGGGTTTTTCCAGTATTTCCCTCAAAATGGTGATTTTGATGGATTTCTTGTGGGTATTAGGTATAATTTGAGAGATAAAACTACAAACTTGCCTGTATGGGCTGTTGGTGGTGGTCTTAGAGTCTCTAGAAACTCTACTATTAGGCTTTCAATGGATGGGAGACTGATTTTGTTTGAAAACCCTAGTGGTTTAATTGTTTGGAGTAGTAATACTTTTGGTTTAGGTATTAAAAAGGCTTCTCTTTTGCATAATGGCAACTTAGTTCTTATGGGTATTGGAGATGATGTGCTTTGGGAAAGTTTTAGTAGTCCAACAAGCACACTCCTTCCAGGCCAGTCTCTGCATTTTCCTCAAACGTTAATACCTCTTTCAACAAAATCAACTTCTAGTTACTATAATTTTGTGATTCGTAGCTCTGGAGAGCTTGCCCTTGTTTGGGAGGACAATGTGACATATTGGAGAACTCGTTTGAGCTTTTCTGATAATATTATTAAGGAAGCAAGATTTGATGGCGATGGTTTCTTGGGGCTTATAGATGCTAGAAACAAAACTGTTTGGTCTGTGTCAAGTAATGATTTCAAAGACCCTTCTGTTTCTTTGAGGCATCTTAGTATGGATTCTGATGGGAACTTGAGAATATATTCGTGGGACTATTTGCACCATGAATGGAAAATAACATGGCAAGCAGTTGGGAACCAATGCGATGTGTTTGGTTCTTGTGGTTTGTATAGCGTATGTAGATTTAATTCCACAAGACCTGTATGTGATTGTCTTTATGAAGATTCATTAAATTGGGGAAATGCCCTTGCCACAGTGGATTCAGGTAGTTTTGGTTGCAAGAAGATGGTCGATTTGAGCAACTGTGCTATGAATACAAGCATAATGATTCTGAAGCAGTCGGTTCTATATGGTCTTTACCCACCTCAAGATGTTAATATGCTGCTAAATGAGGAAAATTGCAAAGAATACTGTTCTAATGACATTACCTGCACTGCAGCAACTTCAAAGAATGATGGTTCGGGTATTTGTACGATCAAGCGAACCAGCTTTATTAGTGGGTACATGAACCCTTCGATTCCTGCCACTTCATTCTTAAAACGATGTATGGTCCCTCAGGCTGTTTCAGCTCAACGGTCTAATCCTGGTGATGTTAACCCAAAAACACTTCCTACGTTAAATTATCGTGAAGACAACAACAAGAAATTTATAATAGCTGTTGCTTTGACAGTTCTGGTAACAGTGTCAGGTTTTCTGACCATTGAGATGTTTGTGTTTTGGTTTATGTACCACAAAGGGAAAATTAAGGCTCAAACGAGAATTCCCTTTAGCAAGGATGCCCAAATGAATGCTCATTACAGTGTTCTTGTCAGATTATCCTTCGAGGAGATAAAAGAGCTAACTGCCAATTTTGCTGATCAACTGGGCCCCACTGTTTATAAGGGTGTACTTCCCAACAAAAGGCTAGTTATTGCTAAGAAGCTAAATGATTCAAGTGCAAATGAGAAGGATTTCCGAGTGGTAATTTCTAACTTGGGTGGAATGCACCACCGGAATCTTGTTCCATTGAAGGGCTTCTGTTTTGAGCCAAATCACAGATTTTTACTGTATGAATATATCGACAATGGCTCCCTGGATAAATGGCTCTTCAACATGAAGCAAGGCCAGGATAATGAGAACTGGAAACAGAGGATTGATATAGCTCTTGGAATTGCACGAGCCCTTGCTTATTTGCACTTGGAGTGTCATATAAGCGTAGCTCATGGGAACTTGAAGCTCGAAAATGTCTTGCTTGATGACAAGTTGATCCCTAAGCTTACTGATTTTGGACTTAGAAGCTTACTCCAAAAGGAGACAGCTTCCTCCTCAGAGTCACCATCGGAGAAAGATATGTACATGTTTGGGGAGATGCTGTTACAAATTGTGACATGCAAGAGAGACATTTTGAGCGAAAATCTGCAACATTTTGCTGATAAGGTAAATCAGAAACTAGACTTGGATGATAGGATGGACTCCGAAGGAGTAGCAAGAGTAGTGAGGATAGCTTTATGGTGTATGCAGAATCAACCATTTCTACGACCTTCCATCGGGGAAGTTGTTAAGGTATTAGAAGGTGCACTTTCTGTAGATAGGCCTCCATCGGGTTTTGGTTTTA
The DNA here is from genome assembly GCF_041381405.1 of Jatropha curcas. Taxonomy (NCBI): domain Eukaryota; kingdom Viridiplantae; phylum Streptophyta; class Magnoliopsida; order Malpighiales; family Euphorbiaceae; genus Jatropha; species Jatropha curcas. Next base: position 1,510,896 of record NC_143157.1, read on the forward strand.
AACAGGATCTTCAGATTGATGAAGCTGTTGTTTTAACTGAGATTGAAGTAGCCTCCTAATCTTAAGTCAACTTTGATAAAAAAAGATGTACAAATTTAACTAACTATGTTCTCCAAGTCTAGTTTGCAGAGGCACTTGGGACAATATATGGATAGCATCATATGTACTTACCATTTCTATTTCTGTTGTTTAATAGTGAAAAGTTGTAATGAAAAACAAGTTAAAACATGTAAAAATCAGTTTTTATGTTTTTTATTACACTAACCTTTTTATGACGTTTATGACGTGTTGCACGTTGACTATACTTATTTATGCTTATGCAATTTTTTATATCATTGATCACTTTTACTTATTATTTATACTCATTTTTATTTTTTAATATTAAATATTTCATTATAATTTTATCTTATCTTATATAGATTTTAAATATAATGTTAAAACAAAATCTCATATGAGATTAACATGAGTATAACAGTTAATTACTAAAAGAGTATCAGTTCAATTTATATCATCATTTATCTAGAATTTATTATATCTGTATATGTGCAATTCTACAATGCAACCTAATAAAAAAAATGCTTTAATATACATAGATATATCAAGAAAATATATACTTTTAAAACTAAAATTTTCAACTGTTCGTCACCTATGCACACATTCATTTTATTTAAAAATAAATTTTAAATATTTGATTATAATTTTATCTTATATTATTTCAATTTTTATAATATTAAAATAAAATTTTATACGAGATTAATGTGAATATAACGGTTAATTAATAAAACAGCTGTGTGTATCCACACACACTTCAGTTCAATCATCATTTATCTAAAATTTATTATAACTCTGTAAATATAATTCTACAATATCATTTAATAAATACGTTTCAATATATATATAGATACATAGACATAACAATAATATATATATATATATATATATATATATATATATATATATATATATTAAGAAAATTAAAATTTTTAATTGTTCGTCATCCCATACACATATGTTTATTTTATTTAAAAATAAATTTTAATTATTTTATTATAATTTTATCTTATACTATTTGGATTTTTATAATGGTAATAAAATTTTATATGAGATTAATGTAAATATAACGATTAATTAATAAAACAGCAGTGTTTATTTACACACACTTCAATTCAATTTATATCATCATTTATCTAAAATTTATTATAACTCTATAAGTATAATTCTACAATATCACTTAATAAATACGTTTCAATATATATATCACATAGATATAACAATAAAATATATATTTTTTCAAAAATTAAAATTTTTATATCACATATGTTTAATTATCTAATAAATTATATCTAATCAACTAATAAAATATAATTTTTTAAGTTTATGATTAAGGTTATTTTAAAATATTCAAATTTTATTAAAGGCGTTATCGGAATCTCGTTATTCTCCCTATTCTCATATTTATATACAGTACATATTATAGATATTATAGATTATTATTATAGATTTAGGAGTCCTTTATTGAAAAGGAGAAATTAATTCAGTTTAGAAATAATTTAATTCAATGAAAATATTAAAAAATTTTCACATCTCATTTTGTAAATATATGTGAAAATATCTCATCATTAATTATCATTAATTGAGTTATATGTCTATAATATATATGAATTTAACGTTTTGCGTAGATCATCATTACATAAACTATTTTAAATTCATATATGACTTTATTAGTGATAGTTAATAGTATACACATATAACCCTGAATAAAAAAAAAAATTTCAAAAACCTTACTTGACACTCTCTCCTTTAATTATTTTTCTTTTTTCTTTTTTTACAAATTTTTAAATTTTTAATTAATTTTTAAACATTTCTTTTCTTATATCTAATCTTATATATACCTATATCTAAAATTTTAAATATTTAATTCTTTAAAATTTTTGAATTTTGAAATTGAAATTTTAAAACCTTTGATTTTTTTTTTTTTTGAATTTTGAAATTGAAACTCTAATATCTTTGAATTTTTTTCATATATATACCTATATATATATATATATACACCTTCATATTAATCAATTCAGTTATTTTCTTTTACGGTAGTTTTCTTTTTTTTTTTTTTATTGTTGTTTTTCAATTCTCTATGTTTTGATTGAGCTTTATTTATTTATTTATTTTATATCACTGTCTTTTCTTCTTTGATTAAAGTAATCTTAACTCTTTGGTATCTTTTTTTTTTTATAATTTTCTTTTCTTGTACATCCCGTGATTACTCTTACCTTTAATCTTTATTTATTTAATAATATTTTTTTATTATCCGTCATATTTGTCGTATGTGTGTAGTTGGAGGTATAAGAAATATCACTTTGATGGAGATCAATGGAAGGAAAAGCTAAATATAAATCTATTTATGTATTTTTTTAAATGTATTATCTTTTTAGCAAATTGTATAAAACTATAAATTTTTTTTATTTATTGTTATATATATATATATATATATATATATATATATATAATATGTAAATTTTAATTATTTATGATATTTTAAAACTGAATTAATAAATTGGGGAGAGAAATATAAATATAACTATTATTAAACATTAAATTTAATAAATACATTTTAAAATAACAAAAGAATTAGATAAATTAAAAATAAATACATTTAATAAATAAAAAAGGGATTGAGACACCTTATCATTTATAGTTAAAATAATATTCTTGTCATTTAAATTTTAATTTTATTATCTAAATATTAAAAAATTATATCTAAAGAATCATATTTTCAAAATTAATATTCATTAACAAATAATTATCTATATCTATATTTCAAGTTTTAATTTTTAATTTTTATTAGATAATTTAAAATAATTTTTAGTTTGAAAAATTATTATTTATTTAAAATGATTAACTATATTTATATTTTAATATCTGAATTTTTTTAAGTTTTAGATTGAATTGTTTATTTTTTTATCCATTTATTTATAATAATTATATATTTATTATTATCATCTTTATAGATGGAATTTTTTTTGTATGTTTTTCAAGTTTATAATTCTACAAAAATAATTTAACTAATACTTATTGTCTATGACTTTTCTATTTTATGTATTTACCGTATTTTAATATATATACATATATATATTATTTTTTATTTTCTTCTTCATTTCTCTGAAGTTTTAAGATTTTTTTTTTTAGAAATATTTATTTTTATATGTACAACAAAAAAAGTAACTTCTAATACAATGTACAATAATAAAATAAAAAAGCAACTCACGCAACACGCGGGCTTCCACCCAGTTGAGTTATAAAATTCTTTGCTTTTCGTTAGAAAATCCTAAAGGTCATTGTAATTGTACTAATATTTAAAATCCTAAAATAAAAAATATTAAGGATTTTTTCTAAAGTTAATAAGAATAAAAAAAATAAATTTAAAAAAGATAAAACTTCAAATTTTAAAATGTTCAATTATCTATATGTATTTATTTAAAAATAATTTGAATAATTATATCCAATAAACTAATAAAATATAAATTTTCTAATTGACCATAACTAAGGTTATTTTAGCATATTCTAAATTTCATTAAGGGCGTTATCAAAAATCTTATTATTCCCCCTATTCCCATATTTATATATAGGAAAAATAATTATTTAAGTAGTCCCCAATATTTATACAAATATTTATAATCTCCTTGAGGTCAACTGTCATATTATTTGGTCCTTCCATCTAAAAACCAAACTTTTTCCATTAATTTTGAGAAGAAAAAACGAAATTATCCTTTATAACTTTTTCATTGACATTATTGTCAATCTCTCTCCTCTAAAATACCTAAAACTCAAATTTTCACAATCTTCCTCAACCCAACGCCGTCTTCATCGCCACCACTATGTTTCTGTCAACCATCATCTCCATAACCAGATCGTCACAGAAGCTAAAACCCGACATCCAAACTCAATCAAGCCATCATCACCCTTCAACCATCTCTCTCTATATCTCTCCTTGATTCTTTGATCACCTCTTCTCTCAATTCTTTGGTTCAGACCCTGACTTCGCTTTCACCTTCAATGGTAGTAATTTCTTCGATTGTGTACTTACATATGAAGATCATCCTCGATTTGCTTGAGACGAAATTCGACGATAACCCTTGCACCAGCATTGCTGACTGGGCCGCAATCGCAAGAGGCGAAGGGAAGAAAGAAAGTGGTGAACCCCCGATTTGCTTGAGATGAAATCCAACCGTAACCCTTGCACCGACATTGTTGATTGGGCCGCAATTGCAAGAGGCGAAGGGAAGAAAGAAAATGGTAATCTTTTTCTTTTATTGCAAATTTCTAATATGCTTGTTCAATTTTGGATTTTAAATCAAATTGGGTGATTACTTTACATTTCGTTTGCAATTTACGATTTAAAATTTACATGGACATTTGTTAATGATGGTGTCGGGTTTCAAGTGAACAAGAGCAAGTTAAATGTGTTGTGCAAATTTTTGCTTTGCAACATTGGTATTTTTTTTGGGCTGATTTTGCATATAGTTGTTGTTTCTGGGATTAATTGTTGAGGTTATTGAGCAATTCTTTTTGGCTGATTTTGCATATGGTTACTGTTTCTGGATTAGTTGCTGAGGTTATTGAGCAAAGTGATGCATATTGTTGCTCTTGTGTGGGATTAGTTGTTGAGGTTATTGAGGAAAGCAAATGAGTTGAAAGGAAGGATATGTTAATTAGAGGATTTAGGGTAGTCTGGTCATTCTATTAAAAATTAACATTAAAAATTGTGCTTTTTGGACGGAAGGACCAAGTAATATAACGGAAGTGAACCTCAAGGATGTTATAAATATTTATATAAATTTCGACGACTACTTAAATAATTGTGGTGAACCTCAAGGACGAAATAATTATTTTCCCTTATGAATAGGCTTGTATTAGGCCTTGAGCTAGTTCTTTAATAGACTTGTTAACAAACTCGTTGGCAAATTCATTTATATTTATTGTATTTTATTCTAAATGTAATAATTTAAGTAATCATTATTTTAAAAGTTATTATACCAATAAATATATTGCAACATTATGATATAGTTTTTGGCTAACGGTTATGTCTCTATAGTGAAATGAAATTATGAATATGTGGTTAGATTACAAATCCATATATTAGTCATATGGAGGAGGTTAAGAAATATTGATATAATAATATAGAGGATGAACATAGATTTGATGGATTCAACTTTTGACTAGCATTTCTTTTCCTTTTTTTTTAATGGAAATATAACTATTAATTTTATTTGATATGTATTGTGTAATGTGATGTTGTAAAAATATATTTACATTTTTTAAATTGAAAATTATTGTTGTCGAGACTATTTATTCTTCCATTATTTCTATTATCATTATCTATCTATATATTTATATAATCCTGAAGTAAAAAAAAAAAAAAAAAAAAATCTTCATAAAGCTGACTTGTCACTCTCCCCATTCAGTGTTGGTATTTATCTTTTTTATAAATTTTTAAGTTTTCTATCTTATTTTGAGTTTTTGATATATATATAACTAGGCGAATTGCTCTATTTATTGTATATTGTCCTTTGTTTTGAAAATAATAATAATAATAATAACTACATAAGAAATTGAAAAAATTACTACGACAATTCAATATTATATAATTGATTGTACAAAGATCAAAAATAAAAAAATTATGTTTCTAAAAAAAATATCTAATAAGTTATGAAAATAATGAGATTCAATTAACATCAGTCCTATTTATCTATTCCTTTTTCTCTGTTCTTTGTCTCTATCTCAACTTTTTTCTACACACAAAGGGAAAGAAAGAAAAGTAAGACCAAAGAATTGATATTACATCGACATTACATTACTTCAGATGAAGAAGAAGAGGCGGGATTGAAGTTACTGTTATCATCATTTTGAAATTAAAAATATGAATAATAGTAATAATAATAATATATCAAAATAAATAAATAAATAAAGGTTTGAGAGCATAATCAATCCAAAAAATTGAAAGCAAAATAATCCGAAAAACAATAAAAAATAGAAGAAGAAACATTGTGAAGAAAATTATTAAAATTGAAAAGTATATATAGATATATGTATATAGATATAAATAAGAAAAAAATTTAAAAATTTTAAATTTTAAATTCAACGATTCAAAAATTTTTAAAGCTTTAATAATTCAAACTTTTGGATTATATATATATATATATATATATATATATATATATATATATATATATATATATATATATAAAATTTAAAAATTTAAAATTTTTAAATTCAACTATTCAAAAAATTTTAAAGTTTTAATAATTCAAACTTTTGGGTTTTATATATATATATATATATATATATATATATATATATATATAAAATAATATAGATATAGATAAAAAAAATTTAAAAGTTTTAAAATTTTAAATTGAACAATCAAAAAGTTTAAAAGGTTTTAGTTATTCAAATTTTTAGATTATATATATACATATATATATAAATGCTCAAAAATTATTAAAAAATATAGAAAATTTCTAAAAAAGGGAAAAAGGAAATGCTCAAAGGAGAATATGCCCAAAGCAAGCTTTTTTAAAAATTATTTTGTTTCAGGATTATATATATATATATATATATATATATATATATAGATTAGTTAGAAAAATAAATTTTAACACAATATATGTAAATAATAATTGGTTAAAATAACAAAATATATATTATCATTATCTTTTTAAAATATTGTCGTTATCTTTGAAATTCAAACTTTAACGTTAAAATAAAAATATTTATTTGAATTTAAAATTTTTGAATTCCATTCTCGTCCATATAAGCTGATGTTTTAAATGATCTAACCAATTTGGTTATACCCATTTTAATATATAGGTTCACTAAATATTAATTCTCGATTTTTTTCTTATTTGTTTGTTTATTTATATTATTTATTTCTTTTTTGCTATGCTATTCATCTTTTTCTTTTGGCGAGAATCTTTGTTATAGGAATGCTGGTTTTGTTACACCTTACAAGAAGATTATATGGAGTTGTGGTCATATTTTGCTCTATTTTTTGTTTCTTTTTTTCTTTTTATTCTCAATATATTATTGTGTTATTGTTCAATCAATTTCTATTTCTATATATGCTGTTTTTATTTCTGCATGTAACTCAATAGTTGAATTAGATATAAATTTAGAGAGTGTTAATCTTGTTTTTATCACAAAATCAAGCCTTGAAGTTTCATCTCTCGGCTAAATCTTCTGGCACTCTCCAACTTGTTTTCTTTAAAATGTGAAATTGAAATTCTTTTACTATAACATCTATTTATTCATTTGTTTTTTTAGTTATATTGTATAAATTTTATTTAGTTTGAAAATTATATATTTTATTTTAATGTATATTACATGACAATTCTAAAATTTGGACGGATGGAGACATATGTAAATTTTGGCATCGTAAATTATTGGCACTGCAGATTGAAACTCCTCCAGTTTGGATAAAAACGGTAGTTTGATATAGTGAATTTGTTATTTATTTGAAAAAATTTTGTTTAGATTGATAAAGGTTTGTTCATATTTTTGTTTTATAATTTTAGCATATATTTGTTTTATCATTAGTTTCCTGAGAAATCAGTATAATTATAATTGTAAATCGTATTAGACATTTTATGAACTTTTTTAATTAATATGTAACTTTTAATTGATGCAACTCTAACTTTCTTTTTTTTTTTTTTTCCTGCCAAATGATTGTGTTATTATTTATTCAGTTGAATCTGCAGTTTCGTTTCAAATTATTTATTCTTAAATTTTGTTGATTTCTTTTTACTAAATTAATGCATATTAGCTTAAGAGCTGCGTTATCAAACATATATACAGAGAAGCTAACCATTGTGCAGACTACTTGGCTAAATGTGCAAGAACCTATTCTTTAGGAACACACTATCTCATAGAGTCTCTTCGAAGTATGTCTACTTGGCTTATGCATGACAGAAAAAAAGTTGTGCATATTAGCTTATTGTTAGCCTCCTTTGTTGAAAACAAAATTAATATATATATATATATATATATATATATATATATATATATATATATATATATATATATATATATATATATATATATATATATATATAGTTTTGCTCAATCCCACATCGGGGAGATGAGCATTTAAAGGGTGGTAGATTGGCTATAAAAAGAAGTCAAGGTTTAAGTTTTTAAACACACCAAAAACACTTGAATGTATTTTTTATTAGGGATTTAAAGCAAGTCTTATGGAGTCCCTTGAAGTATAAAATATTTGGGGTGTTTTGAGGGTGTCGGGTAGAAAAATATTTTGTAATTGTGGTTGTAACAATTTGCCGCATAGTGAATATTTTTCTTGATTGTCGTTTGGCAACGGCCGTGGTTTTTCTCCACTTGGGGAGTTTTCCACATTAAACTATCGTGTTATTTATTCTCTTTAATTTTTCAGTCATTATTTTATTTTCTCATTTGTTCCTGCTTGAAGCCGGTCCGAAAGGCGGGAAAATAGCGATTTTCCCAACAAGTGGTATCAGAGCCTAGTTGTTAGACGGAGCTTTTAGTGTTAAAATAATTTCTTGTAATTATAAATATGCACTGTGGTTGCGGCTTAGTTTGATCTTTCACATCAGAAATACTGTTGTTAGAAATTATTTTATTTTAAAAGCAGGTGGAGTTTTGGAAGTCTTGAAGCAAGTGGAGCTTTGCTTTGGTGTGTTTGAGTACCGTTGGTAAAGGTCCTGACGACAATTATTGAAGTTATTCTGGTGCAAAAGTTCTGATAATATACCGTACACGTAACTTCTGTCTAGAAGGCTGTATTTTAAGTGGGACCACTTGTGACCCCTTCGCCTAACTGGGATTTTATGTGGAATGGTAATACTGTCTAGGAGATCATTGTGGTCTTTCCTGTGTATTGCCGAATCGGTTTACTTCACTAATTATTGGGTTCACTGTTATAAGCACAAGCAAGCATGTTGGCTATGAGATGTGAGATTGAGAAATTTGACGGGAGAATGAATTTTGCACTGTGGCAAGTGCAAGTCAAAGACGTGTTGATTCAGTCTGGACTACATAAGGTTTTGCAGGGTAAACCAGTCAGTGGAAAGAATTCAGGAAAGACAGTGGCAGTAGAGACTCAGAAAAATCCAAGATTAGCGATGAAGAATGGGAGGAGCTGGATATCAAAGCGGTAAGTCAAATTCGCATGTGTCTAGCAAAAAATGCTCTTGCTAATGTGCTTGGATTGTCCACGACAAAGGAGTTATGGGAGAAACTGGAAGAATTGTACCAGGGAAAAAATATATCCAACAAGTTATATTTGAAGGAGCAATTTCATACGTTGAAAATGGCGGAAGGTACAAAGCTGTCAGATCACCTGAGTGTTCTTAACGGCATCGTCTCTGAATTGGAAACTCTTGGAGTGCAAACCGAAGATGAAGATAAAGCTCTCCGACTCATCCTGTCACTTCCTTCGACATATGAGCACATGAAACCTGTTCTGAAATATGGTATTAAGGAAGTGGTGTATGCAGATGTGGTTACTAAGCTCATTACTGAGGAGAGAAGACTGAATGAAATGGAAAATAAATCATATGAGGATTCAGCTTTATCTGTGGGTACCAGGAAAAAGAAGAAAAGCTCCGGAAAGAGGAAGGTTGTTTGCTGGGGTTGTGGTCAAATTGGACACATGAGGAATGATTGCACAAACGGTGGAGCTAATTCGGCTAGAAGCTCTAACGTTGTTTCTGCCAATGTGATCTCCTGTGGCGAAGGAGATGATGTGTTTTCTCTGTAATTGAGAGATGTGTGTCCTCATGGCATGATTGCTACCCATTGAGATGCCATGAAAGAGGACGGATTATTGGTAGCTGGTCCACGGAAATGCGCACGGCATTGGTTGACAGTTGATGCAAAGTGTGTGGTGGAAAAAATATGTCGATGGCTAATAAACTCTCGGAAAAGTCAATAGTAGCGTTGCACCATAAACTATTAGCGGGATCCGACATGGCCGATGGAAAATTCTTGGAATCGGTAAAGTGGTTCCAAGTGGCAATACTCTTTTATGGTGGAGTATGATAATTCTTGACGATAAGAATTATGATTGTCGGTAGTAGACAATGTTGTTTTTTTTTTTTTTTCAAGGTGGAGATTGTTAGCCTCCTTTGTTGAAAACAAAATTAATATATATATATATAGTTTTGCTCAATCCCACATCGGGGAGATGAGCATTTAAAGGGTGGTAGATTGGCTATAAAAAGAAGCCAAGGTTTAGGTTTCAAAACACACAAAAAACATTTGAATGTGTTTTATATTAGGGATTCAAAGCAAGTCTTTTGGAGTCCCTTGGAGTATAAAATATTTGGGGTGTTTTGAGGGTGTCGGGTAGAAAAATATTTTGTAATTATGGTTGTAACAATTTGCCGCATAGTGAATATTTTTCTTGATTGTCGTTTGGCAACGGTCGTGGTTTTTCTCCACTTAGGGAGTTTTTCACGTTAAACTATCGTGTTATTTATTCTATTTAATTTCTCAGTCATTATTTTATTTTCTCATTTATTTCAGCTTGAAGCCGGTCCGAAGGGTGGGAAAATAGCGATTTTCCCAACACTTACATGCTGCTTGTATATAAGTGGTTGTTTCTTTAGCCGGTACTTTATTAATTCAAATTGGATGTGTTCATAGATTTTTAAACAAATATATATATATAAGCAATTTAATCAGTGTCCTATATTGAATAGGAAAATAATACTCAATATCTAGGTAAATAAATTAATTTTTTATACTTTTTAATTAATAGTTAGAAAGCTAATTATTAATTATACGTTTGAATTTTTTTCTCTAATCTATATTTACACATTTTTATTTTTTTTATATATTTTAGTTTTCAAGAATTGCATAATAGTTTTCTATATATATGTATATATACTGATGAAGATAATATTTTCAATCTAAAAAAACTATTACACCAATCTATCCAAAAAATTAGCATTTTATTATTTAATTTACTTTTACAAGCCTTTATTCTGTTACTTTAATTACAGGAGTTATGTATTTTGTAAAGGGTATTTTTGTATCATTAGAACGTAAAAATTGAGCTACACTTATGAATTTAAAAAGACTTGAAAATTTAAATTTTTATTATTCATTTAGTAAAAATTTATCATTTGAAATTTTTTTTAAAATAAAATATAATGTATAGCAAACAAAGCAATTCGCGGAATGAGTGGGCTTTTATCTAGTTATATTATTAACTTGAAAACAATAATTGAAATTTGTTGAGCTCGAACTCAAGTTCTTATCGAGCCTAATTTCGAGCTTGAACTCAAGTTTTTTTTATCAAGTATACATTCGAGCTCAAACTTGTGCTGATATATGTATACAAGTTACTAAACAAGTTATAAATAAAATTTAACTGGAGCTTAATAACTTTAAAACGAGCTAAGCTCAAATTTAAATATATAAGCTCAACCCAAGCTCAAACTTTTATCAAAACTTTGCAAACTAAGCCTAAATAATTTAAAATTTGGTTTGATTCGTTTGCAACCCTAATCACTAGTAAAGTTGTGCCAAGTTATACATGCCAATGCACACAAGTAGAGTTGTGTTGATCATCAATGTATGTCACCCAATTATGTTGTTCATTAGTGCTTGGTTAATCTGAACTCGAACCCGACTCATTTATTTCATAAAAAAATCGAAAATAAATCAAGTTTGAGCTTAATAATTTCAAAATGAAATGAGCTCAAGCTTCAATATAAAGCTCAAACTTTTATTAGAACTTGTGTCACGACCCATTTTCATGGACCGGACCGGCACTAGGATCTGGGTAGACTTAAGGCCTCCGAAGCCCGTAGTAAGCCTGTATCATTTAAAACTCGCATTCTATTCACAATTGTGGATTCAGGCCCAATAACTTATTTCACAATTATATCCAAAGTACAATCCAAATAATAAATGTCTATACTCTATTTATTCATTTACAACCCAGTTGGAATACAATTGCGGAACTCTACTCCATAATTCACTATCCTTTGCATTTACATATATTCAATACAATGATTATTACTCCTATCGATCCGTATCTCGTTCGTTCGATTGGACTCAAGGATTCTTCTTTCCATCTATTACCTGGGGAGGATTGGAGGGGGGAGGGGGTGAGTACTAGACTCAGTGAATAGGATTAGATAACCCTCTCAACCCACACAATCACACAAATGCTAAAATATTTTTAATGTGGTCACCCGTTTAGTTATATGATCATGCAGTTTATCACACAAATGGCAATACAACAGCAATCACAATTATTATCACCTTCATATAATCATATCACGTGAAAATTAGTCAGTGGAGTCATCGAAACCCGATAAGCCGTCCTCCCACATGGCCCATCCACTCACATGTGCACCAGGGAGCCAATCCCCCATTCTGGCTGACCGGCATAATACTCACACGACTGGTCCTCTCATTATTTTTCCATTCTCTTTTCTTTCTCTTTTTTTTTTTTTTATACCGACAGGCGGCATCCCGGTCGTCTCCCTCAAATCTAGATCATCAGGTGCGCCCAAAGAGGTTACTCTGCGGTTTCCATATAAACAGAATTATCAGGTGCACACAAGGGGCGCCGATCTCCCATTTACCCGGCTAACAAAAATCAGAATCAGGATCCATATAGCAGTAACAGAATATAATAGAAATCAGAATCAGGATCCGTATAACAGAAGCAGTCTCACAAACCCATGGTGACCCACTTCATCCCAATTCCACACAAACAAGACACAGCAATATCACATCACAAGTAATCAAGCAATATTTAATATCCACAAATAGTGCATCACAATATGGCAATAATGCATGATAACATTTAGCCGTGAATGCATGAATGCAGGCGGATGGGGCGAATTATCTAACACTACTCACAGTTCTTTATTGTCTTTTAAAGGACTATCTTTATTACTCCACGTTTCTAGCATTTGTCTCCACCTTTCAGAACTTATAAACATCTAACATAATAAGAAAATTCTACATTAGGGGTCTCATTCAAGAAACGTACTTTTACCTTAATTATTAGTTTTGGTTACTATTCGCTTTACTCACATATCAAACTAAACTGTACATTTCTCTATATATATAGTTTCCCTATTTATTTATTTATTCTAATTTATAATTTTACATAAACCATATGTCACCACACAGCCCATCCATCGGGCAATTCACATTAACTGATCCCGTCCGCCATAACCATCATTCCTTCTTTCATTCAATTCACACAATCTATTCATCGGGCACATTTTTAATCAAACTAAAGTCTCATTATAACTAACTATTCTATAACTATTTACTTATTAATAAAATTTCTAAAATTTACTTACATTATTATTAGCTAGGACTTTATATTTCACTACCGATCTTATAGTTATAATTAATATTCATAAAATACATTTAACAATATCCAATTTAATTTATGTAAATACTTAATTAAATTCATTAATTAATTAATTCGAGATTTATTCAAAAATCGCAAATTAAGTTTTAGAGTGTACCGATTGAAAATCAGATTTTATTTCCGTGATCCGCTCGAAGAGAAGAGTATTCTGTCTCTTGAAGCCTCGCCGAAGTGTCGCCGGCCGGTCGTCGGACAGCCGCCATCGCCGCCGTGCACGGTGGTCGGAAAAGTCAAATCTTCACCAAAATTAACAAAGAATATATCATTTTATTCGTTTCGATGAGAGGATCACTAATATGTATTCAAATCAAGGTGGGTATGAACTATTTGGCCAGAAATTGACCGGAAAGGTTCGGTGATACCCATTTTGGGTTTTCCGATTCCGGCTATGACAGTCAACGAGGAGGCCATCAAATGAAAGAGGGAAAAGAGAGGACTCGATCAACACCTACCTCGACACCTCAAGTCATCGGAAACGATGGGAAATCGCCGGAGAAGTTGTTGCAACGGTGCCAAACGTTTCAGTTGAGATTTCTCTCAATCCGGGCTCAAATCGAGCAAACAAGGTTTAAATCAAACTCCTTGCGACAAGTAGATATTTTTAGAGTATTTATTTGCCGAATTTGGCGGCCGGTGGCCGGAGAACGAGAAGAAAAGGGGAGGGGAAGGAGATGGTGTCGTTGGAGAAGAAAAAGAGAAGGAAAGAAAAAAAAAGAAAGGCCGTTCTAGAGAATTCTGGGCCATTCCGGTTCGATTCGAACCGGTTTGGTCCAAATCAGCGGTTTGACTCAATTTTTTATTTTTATTTTTATTTTATTATTTTATTTTATTTTATTTATTTATTATTATTACTTTTTTTTTTTAAGTAGTCCAATGTCAATTCTAAGAAGGTTAAATTATTTTCGACTAAAAATTCCAATAACTTGCTTTGGGCTTGAGCCCAACTCGCAATTTAGGCCCAAATTGAAATTTCTCGGTACTTACAACCCATACCGTCACAAATTCAGATTTTTAATTTATTAAAAATTCAAAAGTTTTGAAAATAAAAATTCAGGGTATTACAACTTGGCAACCAAATTTGAACGATTTAAAGCATGCCTCGACTTAATTCATTTACATTCCTAATCACTAGTTGTATCTTATTATTATTATTATTATTATTATTATTATTATTTGACCCAACATAGGACTTCAAAGCCTAGTGAATAAGTCCACCAACAAACTCGATTAACCCAACTTAACACAATACAACTCCTCAACATATAATGCAGTCTTTTCAATTATCAAATTTACAGGTTATCATTTTGCTTCTTCCAAATTTCACAATTTAATTTTCCAACTATCTACTTTTCTAAACTTTATTTTTTTTTAACAATTCAATTTGAATACTACTTCCTTTATTTTTACTACTCCACGCTATTTATAATTAAGATTGGTGTTTTAGCTTTCTTTTCTCTCTTTTTTTTCTCTCTTTTTTTTCTCTCAACCCTCTCTACAGTCCCATCTCCTGTGAACTTTGAGTGGGCTGCTGCCGGTAATTCTTGACCGGTATTAGCCATCTCTTTGCTTTTACTTACTTTTCTTTTCCTTTATTTTTTTTTTTTTAAAATTTTTCTGTAGGTTTTCTCTGCCCTTCAGGGCTCTATCAGTATTCATTTCCTTTTTTCGTCTAAGTTAGACCTGTGTATCTACTCTTGTTTTATCCAGATTTGTGCAAGGGGTATCCACTAAAGGAGTTCTTGTTCTTTTATCTTCATATAGAGTTCTTGTATCCCATTCCAAGAGGCAATGAGGGTGTTATAACACTATGAAAGACTGGTGATTTGGAGAGTTTTATTCCCCTTCCTGTATCAACAGATTGTTTAGACAATCTCTGGTTCTCTACTGGCCAACTAAAATCTAGAATTCAAGGGTTCCTCCCAAGATCCAATCTTTAAACCCAACAATGATAGTGGTAGTAGATAGGATGATGCCTGCTTTAAATGAAATGAATCTATCATGTGTTAAATATATATATATATATATATATATATATATATATATGCTATTTATAATTTTCTGTCAATTCTTTTCATTGTTAGATCTAGAAGTTAAAGTGCGAATTTATCAATTTAATAATAAAATGGATGTACTTCAAGTATTTGGTATATGCTCGCACATTCCACTTTCAATCTGTTACTGATTGTTTTTATGATAAAATAACAAGACTCAAATTTAAGACTTTTCACTCTCTATATCTTCTACGAGGGGTAAAAAGACGAATTAGACTATACTTGATTGGCTTGTTTTTTTTTCTCTTTTTGTTTGAGTTTGTGTTTCTATGCCCTTGTATCTTTAAGACATAAGGTTGAAATTTTGAATGGCAGCTCTAATTGATAATGCAATAATTAAATGAAAATGGAGCTTCAAAAAACTTTAACTTAATAATGTAGTAATTTGTTTAAATATTATAAGGGTTAATTTTTAAATCATACCCTAATTAAATTGAAGAAAATATCAAGAAATGTTAACATAGATTTTATATATATATATATATATATATATATATATATATATATATATATATATATATATATATATATATCGGGATGGTGAAAAAATGTTAAAATATCATACCCTTAAGACTGACTAGCATATTTGTATAGTTTCTGTTCTCCATCTCAAGTCCATGCAAATGCCTCCTCTACATGGACTAGCCAAATCTCCAATACACATGGGGGTTATGATCCATGGACATTGGCAGGCGTAAACCCAAGTAGGGGTTAATTAATTGTTTAGACCACCCCAAAATTTGAACCTAGAACCACTGAAAGTTTGTTCAGCATGGTTTCCATTAGACTAACCCTTTAGGGGTAAAATTCTAGGAATAATGGAATGAGAATTTCATTTTTGTATAAGAGAAATAACTTTAAGAGCTGTTTTCTATGATTATTTCTCATAGAATAGGACTCTTATTTTATAGTTATTCTCAAATACTTATTAAGATAGAATTCGAATATGCTAAATTCTATCGAGGTTGGCTTGCTTTGAGCTTAATGTGTATAAGGATGGAAAGAAGAGGAATGAGATGAAAAATATGGGTGTCTTCTCTCTCCTCATCTAATTAGCCATATCCTGATTCAGTCCAAACCAGATGAGTTTGGCTTAATTCAGTTTCTAGAAGGTTTTCACTTGGTTCTAAGTGGTTCAAGTTTGATTAAATAGTTTTGTGTTGGATTTTGTCTCATTTTTGTTGAAATTAAATCAAAATCTCTTCGAACAATAAAAATTGACTGTTTCAATTAAATTTAAATTATTATAAAAATATTTAAATTGCTTGATAAATAATTTTATTTTCATTAAAATTCAGTTAGAAAATTATAATAAGATTTTCAAACTTTTTTTCCTTAACGAGTTGTTTAATTATTGAATTTTTATTTATTATTTTATAAAATATTCTTTTTTTATTTTGTGCATGATCTTAGATTTTAATAATATAGACTGTTCATAATATTATAATTTATAATATAAAATAAATAAATATATATATATATATATATATATATATATATATATATATATATTAAATTACATTTACATGGAACAAATAAAAATCAACATACAATACACGTTCGAGAAAACTAGTTAGATTAAAAAGCACCAATGGTAGCTCGAGTCGCTAAGTGGAGTGGGTTATTAAATAACACATTTGTGGGTCACACTTGGAAAGAAAGCCTGTAAAGTGGATTGGCGGAATACATAATTTAATCTGAACTTTAATAAAACAAATTTTGTAGCACTCTATATTTTAAAATCGACCTTGTGGTACCCTGAATTTCACACTTTTTAATGATCCAATATCTCTTTACACTAAAAATAATAATTTTAAAGATTTTTAATTTTTATACGCAAAATATGTATTTGGTATGTGGTTAATACAACTATTAAAACATAATTTTCATATTTTTTTTAACTATTCAATAAGTATTTAGCAAGTTGAAGTGTTCAATCGATCAAATAAAATATTTAATAGATCCAATTTTATAAATTAAAGTGTTCATAGATCAAAATGAATATTAAATATGCCACGTAATTTTTATAAAAAGTATATGAATAAATTTATGTATTGAGCCAAGGTGGATATATAATTTCTTTAATAGGAATTTTGGCAGTACTAATATGGCAGTAGTAGTAGCTTAAGTACGTCTCTTTAGATTACGATTTTAAAGTGCAAATAACTTGGTTGTTTCTCATTCTCACTGCCGTCTTTCGACCAAATCATTAAATTTACAATTTATTTTAATTCTATCCTAAATTTAATATTTTATTTTAAATTTAACTTTCTTCTTCAGTCACACTGAACTTGAATTTTAGTTTTAATAGCACTCTAAATTCAAATTCTACACACTTAATGAATAAAAAATTATTTTTATGGAACTCACAATCTCTCTCGTGATCAAGTTAAACGAAAAAATAGGTTAACCCAAATGCACCGTTTCAAACTTCTTTCATAAAAAAAAATAGGTTAACCCAAGAGATGAGGACCGGTCTCTTTCCTTCCTCTCTAGTGTTAGTAAAGCTTCAAATCAAAAAAAAAAAAAAAAAATGCATTTTAGCTAAATAATTGAAAGTGAAGTGAATTGATACTAGATTACTGTTAGTTTTGATAGACCGATCTATTTTTGTATCAAAATATTCGATCCTCTGCTACTTTACGCATATGAAGTTGTTTCCTTATCTAGTGAATTTCCAAGTGTTTCCTGCTACTTTTGAGCATAAATCAGTTTTTGGCTTTCATATGGTTATATGTTACGTTTTATAAATTTGACTTGACAATTGAATTTATCTATTTTGCCATTTTCAGTGTTATAAGTCTCTAAACCAATATTTATTTATTAATTTCTCTATCTAAAATTGTGTGTTTTCGGTGACTCATTCCTTGAATTAACTTGATTATAAAAAAGAATGTGAATACCAAAAAAAATAATTTTTTTTATATATTAAAATCAAGTAGAATTTGAATTTGGGTACTATTATAACTGATGTTCAAATTCAAAATACGTGAACAGAAAGTTAGATTTAAGGTAGAATTAAAATAATCCGTAAAGTTGAAGGTTTTGTTAATGGTTGGCCCCTTTTTGCCTTCTTATATACTTGTACACATAAATTTTACTCTCTATAACAAATAAATTATTTTTTGGCCGGCTAGCTGTTTGGGCTGGTTTCTTTACTGATTACAAGATCGTCTCCATCTACTTCTCCGAGCTTTTCCTCAAAGCCTCAATAATAAAGAAAGGGTCAGCATCATAAATAGTTGGTATTGTAATCATCTATCTTACTTCTGGCTTGGATCAGCAACAGAGATATGTATATTATTTGTTGGTATGGAATTGGGAGTGTGAATCTCTTCTCTCTCCTGAGGGTTGGATCTTCCTTCAGTTTCGTGATCTTGGGAATAGTGGCTCTAAGGCCTAATAATCCTGTTCGGCAATAACGTTTGGAATAGGGTTAGTATTTTGACTTAGTTAAAATACTATCTTAATTAATTATAGCCTTAGATAATGTAATATCTATCCTCCCTAACATTTAGCGTTTTTATAAATTTTTTAATAACAGTTGACAGCTAAGGTTGCCGAACAGGGCCATTGTAGGTTCTTCTAAGTCCTAAGGCCAACAACTTCTTTGCTAGCAGTAGTTCATGTTTTTAGACGCATCAATTATCCCTTAATTCAATATCAGGTGCAGCTTTGAATTCTTTCAGATATACTAATGGCCTGTGTGAGAACTTCATATATCCTGAATGTTAAAAGTAAATTAGTTGAAATCACTATCCTCAAACACTTCAAATTCAATACTGAAAAAGTAAAAGAATTATCTTCTTTTGTATAAAAGGGTTTCAAAACCCCACAAGGTTTTACAAATTTCATCTCATATTGGTAAATTTAGAATTTAGTTCTGCAATAGTTTCCCCTTCTTTCATACTAAACATTTCATATTCTCTCCAAAGAATATTTATTCTAGATTCTTTTACCCTGTCTGTACCTTCATAGGTTACTTTAAGTTTCTCCCATACCTCTGTCGCAGATTTACATCCAGACACTTTGTTGTATTCAGTTGCATCTAAAGCACAATGAAGAATATTAATGGCTTTTGCATTTACAGCAATATCATTCCAGTCACCATCGGTATATTCTTCTTCAATTTTTCTAACTAGCTCATCTCCTACAGTTTTCATGGGAATACGAGGACCAGTTATAACATTTCTCCAACAATTTATATCAACTGATTTCATAAAATTCTCCATTCTAGTTTTCCAGTAAAAGTAATTAGAGCCATTGAACAAAGGAGGTCTAGAAACAGATTGTCCTTCTAAAGAAGAAAGAGGAAGTGAGGTTGCCATGGGATCTTATC
Source organism: Jatropha curcas (assembly GCF_041381405.1). Classification (NCBI taxonomy): domain Eukaryota; kingdom Viridiplantae; phylum Streptophyta; class Magnoliopsida; order Malpighiales; family Euphorbiaceae; genus Jatropha; species Jatropha curcas. The sequence continues at coordinate 1,530,724 of NC_143157.1, forward strand.
TTTTAAGCGGTTAAGCTTAGGTAAGTCAAGAGCCAAAGCTCTAATACCAGATTGTGGGTCCCGAATGTGTATGGCACAATCCAAGAGGAGGGTGAATTGGGTTTTCTAAAAACTGAAATAAATTTTAGAAATTCTAAACAAGAATTAGAATTCTAAGTGCAGCGGAAAACACACAGAACTTTGTGAGAGTATAATATAGATTAGAATCTCCTCACAATGTTCTAATTTCAGATATAGAAAGTCTGTGCAAAGTGCAGCTATTGATTAGAACAGCTTCACACTGACTTGTATAATATCAGAGCTTCTTTATGAAGGAAAGTTATCGAACTTAGAACTTCCTCATAAAGTTTGCAAAACAATATAACACTATGTGAAAGATAGTTATTAAAATTCAGAACTTCTTCACAGAGCCTTAATCAAATATTAAAGTAACTTTATGATGGAGAGTTATCAAAATTAAAACATCCTTATAAAGTTTAGAAAACAAAATAGAAACCCAAACAGTGAATTATACTGGGAATAGAACAACAGTTAGAACATTGTATATTCACTTTATTAGAATACCAGAGTTCTAATGTTTAGAATAGATGAGACTTATTGCCGTTTTAGAACATCTGAATTATTAACAATTTCAGCGTTTCTAAAAATTAAACAAGAGTGTAAAAGAGACAGTATCAACCAAACTTCAGAAATAAAGAGATCAACACCGAGAATTATAGTGGTTCGGCACTAACTCGCCTACATCCACTCCCCAAGACCCATCTTGAGATCCTCCACTAAGTTATCTCTTTTAAAGGGTAAGAGACAAACCAACAGTACAAGGCAATAGATCAAAAACCTAGATCTACCCTTTTGTCCCACTAGATTTTCCAAAGGTTCTAGTTAACCTCAACCCTTTCTGTTTTTGGTAGAGTACAGAAAACTCGATTCAAGACATTACTATCCCACATATGGAGAAGGTCGCTTGATAACTTCTATCTCAATAGCTTCTAACCTAAGCTATTACACACAAAAGTTTAACAAATAAAGAGTCTGTCTACTATAGATTACACAATCTAAATAGACAGAAGGAAACGCATAGATAAGCACAGGAAAAACAGTTTTATCAGATTAGAAGATCGATTAGAACACAGAACTGTTTTTCAAAAGTAATTGTAAAAATTCTTTTCACTTTAAAGATAGAAAACGTTAAGTGTAGAGATGAAAAGAAAAATGGGGGTAGAGAGTAAGTTTTGAGAGATAAGGATTCGTTCAATGAGAGAGTGCTCTTAAAACAAAAACTCTTACTTCACCAAATGTTTAAGGCGTGAACGTTCCTTTATATAGGAAGCAAAGAAGCTGTCGCCTTTTTGGAAAGAGATAGAAATCAGAATATCTTCTTTCCTTATTTAGAAGATCTGAAAATCTTTGTTACCAAAAATTATTTTGTCCCTTTTTGGTAAGAGAATAAAACCCGATTTTCACTTACCTTTAGAAAAGATTTTCGACAGCATTTAATTTTGGAAGGAAATTTTTGCGGAAGGATATTCTTGCTAAAATCGAAAGAGATTCTCTTTCGTTTTTAAGGTAAGAAAGAAAATTTTAAGTGCATTAGATCTTTCAAAAAAAATATTTCCAAAAGAGAGTGATTTGTATTACCAAAAACATTAGAGAAGAAATCTCTCTAGTTTTAGGAAAACAAAATTTTTCGATTTAAAGAAATATTTTCGAAAATAAATTATTTTGAAGAGAACTAATTTTTTGAAAAATATTTTTGAAAGAGAAATAAATTTTTGTGCTCTTATATGGATTTTCTCTCTATCCTACAAAGTTTCCTAAATTCCTAGCTACTAGGTCTTCGAAATCTTCACACTCAAAGTAGGTTTTGCCTTGTATGATTTTCTTTCCAAAGAATTTCTGCATAAAAATAAAATTAGCACAAATAATATAATTTTAAATTTATTCGTTTTGTATTAATCATCAAAATCCGAGATTAAAAAATTGACCCTTGAGCCAACATAAGAATGGAAAGAAGAGGAATGAGATGAAAAATATGGGTGTCTTGTCTCTCCTCATCCAATTAGCCATATCCTGATTCAGTCCAAACCAGATGAGTTTGGCTTAATTCAATTTCTAGAAGGTTTTCACTTGGTTTCTAAGTGGTTCAAGTTTGATTAAATAGTTTTGAGTTGGATTTTGTCTCATTTTTGTTGAAATTAAATCAAAATCTCTTGGAACAATAAAAATTGACTGTTTCAATTAAATTTAAATTATTATAAAAACTTCTAAATTGCTTCATAAATAATTTTATTTTCATTAAAATTCAGTTAGGAAATTATAATAAGATTTACAATTTTTTTTTCCTTAACAAGTTGTTTAATTATTGAATTTTTATTTATTATTTTATAAAATATTCTTTTTTTATTTTGTGCATGATCTTAGATTTTAATAATATAAACTGTTCATAATATTATAATTTATAATATAAAATAAATAAAAAATTATCTATATAAATTAATTACATTTACTTGAAACAAATAAAAATCAATATACAATACACGTTCGAGAAGACTAGTTAGATTAAAGAGCACCAATGGTAGCTCGAGTCACTAAGTGGAGTAGCTAATTAAATAACACATTTGTGGGTCACAGTTGGAAAGAAAGCCTGTAAAGTGGATTGGCCGAATACATAATTTAATCTAAACTTTAACAAAAAAAAAAAAATCTTGTAGCACTCTAAATTTTAAAATTGACTTTGTGGTACCCTGAACTTCACACTTTTTAATGATCCAATATCTCTTTACACTAAAAATAATAATTTTAAAGATTTTTAATTTTTATATGCAAAATATGTATTTGGTATGTGGTTAATACAACTATTAAAACATAATTTTTATATTTTTTTAACTATTCAATAAGTGTTTAGCAAGTTGAAGTGTTCAATCGGTCAAATAAAATATTTAATAGATTCAATTTTATAAATTAAAGTGTTCATAGATAAAAGTAAATATTAAATAATAATTTTTGTGAAAAGTATACGAATGAATTTATGTATTGAGCCAAAGTCGGTATAATTTCTTTAATAGGAATTTTGGCAGTACAAATATGGCAGTAGTAGTAGCTTAAGTACATCTCTTTAGATTATGATTTTAAAGTGCAAACAAGTTGGTTGTTTCTCATTCTCACTGCCATGAACTTGAACTTTAGTTTTAACAGCACTTCAATTCAAATTCTACTCACTTAATGAATAAAAAATTATTTTTATGGAACTCACAATCTCTCTTATGATCAAGTTAACCAAAGAAATAGGTTAACCCAAATGCACTGTTTAAAACTTCTTTCACCCCCATCACGTCGCTCCATCCCCTGCATTGCTGATCATATTTTCAACCATTGTCCAGTAAAAATAAGGCAATAATCTTCTTTTCATTCTTTCAAACTGTAACTCAATTTTTTTTTTTTGACAGTAAAAACTGTAACTCAATTGATTTTACCATTTAACCAACTTTCTGGTGCGAAACGAAAAAGAAGAAAATTCGACAAAAAGATTTCACTCTTGCTTTTGAGCCGAAAATTCGACAAAAAGTTTTTGGCCATATAGTTATATGTTACGTTTTATAAATTTGATTTGACAATTGAATTTATCTATTTTACCATTTTCAGTGTTATAATTCTCTAAGGAAATATTTATTTGTTAATTTCTCTATTTAAAATTGTGTGTTTTCAGTGACCCATTCCTTGAATTAACTTGACTATGAAAAAGAGTGTGAATACCAAAAAAAATAATTTTTTTTTTATATACTAAAATCAAGTAGAATTTGAATTTAGGGCACTATTGTAACTGATGTTCAAATTGTTCAAATTCAGGATAATCGAAGAGAAAGTTAGATTTAAGATAGAATTAAAATAATCCGTAAATTTTACTCTCTATAACAAATAAATTATTTTTTGGCCGGCTAGCTGTTTGGGCTGGTTTCTTTACTGATTACAAGATCGTCTCCATCTACTTCTCCGAGCTTTTCCTCAAAGCCTCAATAATAAAGAAAGGGTCAGCATCATAAATAGTTGGTATTGTAATCATCTATCTTACTTCTGGCTTGGATCAGCAACAGAGATATGTATATTATTTGTTGGTATGGAATTGGGAGTGTGAATCTCTTCTCTCTCCTGAGGGTTGGATCTTCCTTCAGTTTCGTGATCTTGGGAATAGTGGCTCTAAGGCCTAATAATCCTGTTCGGCAATAACGTTTGGAATAGGGTTAGTATTTTGACTTAGTTAAAATACTATCTTAATTAATTATAGCCTTAGATAATGTAATATCTATCCTCCCTAACATTTAGCGTTTTTATAAATTTTTTAATAACAGTTGACAGCTAAGGTTGCCGAACAGGGCCATTGTAGGTTCTTCTAAGTCCTAAGGCCAACAACTTCTTTGCTAGCAGTAGTTCATGTTTTTAGACGCATCAATTATCCCTTAATTCAATATCAGGTGCAGCTTTGAATTCTTTCAGATATACTAATGGCCTGTGTGAGAACTTCATATATCCTGAATGTTAAAAGTAAATTAGTTGAAATCACTATCCTCAAACACTTCAAATTCAATACTGAAAAAGTAAAAGAATTATCTTCTTTTGTATAAAAGGGTTTCAAAACCCCACAAGGTTTTACAAATTTCATCTCATATTGTACAAGATGAATGAACAGGTACAAAAAATGTATAAATGATTTTGACAAGCTAGAAAAGAAAAAGAATGATGAAAAAAATCCCTATATCATCTTTTCTATTCACATGAAAGAATAAATCAGTTAGAAACTACTTTAAACGACATGTTATCTACGGTTGTTATTGATGTCTTTCCAACACTGTAAGTACGGTGTTTCAAAATTCTCCTTTTCAAGCCATTGTTGCAGGTGCTTCAGCACTAAACCCAGCTGGTATACACACCTTTAGGTTGAATGTACCCAGACTTCTTGCATGGGCAATCCTTCTTGGGGACAAGTTTACTTGCTCTAATGCTCGAAACTGGAGCTCCGAAGGATAGTCCCTAACACATCCGATCCGTGGCCCTGCCCCTGTTGTCCATTTGCAGGACAACTGTTTACCCAACTGAAATGACTTTGTTTCCTTCTTTGAATTAATCCTTTGGAGAATTGCCTCTTCAGGAATTTTTTCTACTTCATTATCTTCATGTTCTTCAAACAATTTTTTCTTCAGCACCTTGTCACCCTGTTCTGTAATCAATTCTTCACCTGCGACGCATTCACAACCATCTTCTACAAGAGGATCTGTATGTGCATTGTTGACACTTGGTACAACAGTTGCATTTGCAGTCTGTACACCCTCAAACAATTTATCCCTCTTTGGTATTTCAAGATTGGTCAATTTCCTACTAAAGCTGTGGACCTGTCCTGACTTCTGTTCTTCCAATGCTACAGAAATCTCATCTTCCATTATATCAATACTCTCCATAGTCAAGTTTTCAGTGTTGATTTCTTCTATATCTAGGTCATTCACAGTTTGGATCAAGTCCTCTTCAGATGAGTATGCTCTAATATGCCTACTGCTCCGCAGCTTATCAAATGAGCCATCTTCCTCATCTACTGGACTTGTCTGAAATAACAGAAAAAACAAAAATGACAACATCAGCATATAACCTAATAGTTTTCGTCTCTAATATTCAGAAATGAAAGATTTAAACTAAAATTGAATTGTTCTCGTTTCTTTACCTTTACATCAGTGAGATCCACATTGTTTTCTCGGAGAAATGAAAGGAAGTCTTTAAAATTTTGTTCTGTAGGCCGATAATGTCCACTATGTGGCCAAACTGCCTGTTGAAAAATCGAAACAAAATCATGAGTAACGGACCATTCTAACATCCAAGTACTGAAAAAGATTACAATGAACATGGGATAAACTATATACCTTAAGAACGCCGCTTTCAATGATTAATCTACCAGCAGCAGTCGTAACTCCTCCAGCCAAGAAGCTGGAATGCTGGAACGTACCTTTCTTTTTCTTGCCAACATATAAGGTCTTAGATGTACTAAGGACGAAAATCCACTTAGCATCTGCAGTAGTATGAAGCAGCTCCCCTGTCTGCTTGTAAATGAACTTCCCCTCCTCCACCACAACTTCATAAGCCTTTCTCTCCATCTGTAAGTAAATATTTTTCTTCAGTTAAAACATGTCCAGTTAAAAAGAGGAAAACATAGGGATAATCACAATAGTATATCAAAGCTTACCGGACCAAGATACTTGATGCACTGCTGTTGAAGTTTTGTTCGAGGGCATTTTTCAAGATTTACTTCCTTTCCTTCTCCTATATCTAGCCTGCAATTTCAGAGCCAGCATACATAAGTTTAATTTCAAATCCATGATGTCTAGAATCAAAATCTTTCACTGCAGAAGCAAAAAGCTTTAGAATAAAGAAAATTACCAGTAAAAGAAAGGTTCTCTACTCTTAGAATGAAGCCAGTTTACATAATAGAAGTGCAGGTTATGTCCGTATCGATGTCGTGGATCAATCTGTTTTTCCCAAAAGAAAAATGTAGGATTTCGAGTTAGCAATAGTGAATAAAGAATAAAACAAACTTTATTTGTAAAAATTCTTTAGATATAACTTAACTTACCGCTTCAAGCCAATGTTGTAAAGCAAGCTTTTGAGCTTTGTCATTTTTTGACAAACCTTTCCCAACCTTGGCAGCTCTTGTTCTTGCTCTCGACCAACGAGAAATGGCCGTTTCATGTTTCTCAATATCAAAGAATGATATAGAACTGTGTTTGAGTTCAGCAAAATCTAAAAGTTTCCACCTATAAAACAAAGGATTGAATTAGAACATGATCAAATATCTCTAAAGTTCTATATAAAAAAGAAAAAGATTCGCATTTCTTAGATACATACCAGCTCTGCTCAACAAGAACAGCACAATCTGCAAGCTTTCTCCTGGTTCTGAAGCTTTTATACACTTTCTGCAATTTTACAGCAGCCTGGTGCTTAGGATTGCTGGGATCCAAAATTGGAAATTTTTGGACCATTCCTGCATCACTATCAGAGTTGTGTGCCTGATTATCTTCCTCAGTGCTACTTGTCCTTACTGCAGTAACCACAGCATCCTTTTCTTTGTGCAGTGAACGGTCTTTAACTGAGATCCCCTCTTCCAATTCTCTGCCCTTAAAGCTAACAGATCTTTCCACTATCATCTTTCCAGAACCCAAAGATTTCATTATCATGGGCTCCAAATCTCCACTGCCAAAACTAACTGATCGCACAGGAGTTTTTGATTCATCATTTCCAAAGCTAATAGATTTGACAGTAACACATTCAAATGCCTTTTCCAAATCGCTGTATTCGGCGAATGGACAGGAAAACAAAATTCCCATTCGAGAAGGAAATGAGTTTGCAGCAACTTATAGGATTCCTGTTAAAAGAATAAAAGATAAATGACATAAGTTAAAAATGCCATGTTTGTAAACGCATTGCATAATAAACATATACAAGCTCCTGTCAGAACAAGCTGTAAACATATTCAAAATGAGACAAAAATGAAAAACTTCAGATAGACCAGTTGGTTGTATTAGTGATATTCTACTGGAGGCATCATATTACTATCATATTACAATAAATGCATGTAAATAAAATTATCATGCTATTTTAACCAAGAAAGAGAATAAAATTTAATTGCCACGGATCTGGAAAACCATGGAAATAAATGTCAAGGAAAGCAAATCTTAAATCTAACCAAAATTCTACAAGAATATACAAAAACATTTCTATTTGACAACAGTCTAGTCCAATAAACAAAACCCAGAAACCCATTCCCAAGAAAATAAAATTTTCTAATTCTAAATGAACTGATTGCTACAATTACCTAATATAAACAAACCCATTTTTAGAAGAAAATGGATCCACAAAACTAATAACAGGAAAAATGCAAATTCTCAAAGAGATAAAATTGTTAAAATAGCTTTGCAAATATAATCAAGACCAAAAGAAAGAAAAAGAAAAGAATCAAGAATAACACTCAGTCCATTCATAAAGCTTTAAAACTTTAAAAAGAACAAACAAAAATGCAAAAGAACAAGCATTTACCAATACAGCTAGTTCTTCGCAATCTAGAAAATATAACAAAAACGCAAAATGGTAAAGAAACCCATTTAAGTGAATCGAATAAAAAGAACATTACCTTGAATTATAGATTTGTAACCCAACAAAAAGGGAGATGGAATGTATTTATAACCCAACAAAAAGGGAGATGGAATGTATCTTTCAAACTTTTTGCTCTTTTGCAAGTTTTTGAGGCTTTCAAAGCTAAAACTACCGTAGCTTACCTTGTCTTTGATGGAGTTATATATATAAGGGCCGACAACACTGAAAGTGAGACGCTTTAGTGCGAGAAAATAAATAGGTGGAGAGAGAAAGTGTGATACTCTGTTTCCAACCACGTGGAATTGACCACCAGCGGAGGTCCATCTTCTCAAAACTGTAAATTAAAAAGCCCTTTTTTTTGGTTTCCGAAAGGTTTTTACCTTGCTCTGTTTTTTTTCTAAAACATTTTATTTAACTAATTTAAATTCGAGATCTCTCACTTTTCACACTAGTGCAAATACCAATCAAACTACACATGATTAGCATAGATTAAAATCATTCAATCTTATAAAAATCATGAACTTTAAATTACTTTTCGACTTGAGTAGCTTATGAGTTATGAATAATTAAAATGGTCTAAACAAAAAAATAATAATTTGATATTTTAGATATTTATTTTTTAAAATTTATTTTTGGAACAAAAGAAAAATCTTAAGGTGAAATCAGAAATAAAGTTAGTTTTGAAAAATCAAAGGAAGCATGTAAAAGTGAATACCATATGGAATAAATTTGAAGTGAATACTATTTTTTTAGCTAAAGAAATCAAAAGGATAGAATTTGACCTTTTCATAATCGCCATCGCTTATGTCATTAGACCCTCCCAAGTAATCGCTAATAAGGTAATTGCTAACGTACCTTAACTTGCAAGCTTTTGTTTATTTCACACTAATAACTTATCCTACACTAATCTAGAAATTTCAAGCTAAAACTATGTTTTGTTTTAATTTCATTTATTATATTAAATTTGTAAAATATATATATATATAATATCTTGAAATATCAAAAAATTACGAGAAATAACAAGAAATTAAGAATTTTCGGAGAAAAAAGTTATCTAAAATAGTAATTTAAAAACATTATTTGAATCAAATTGTGACATATCCACTTGTCATCAATTTATTAATCCTGAAGTTAGCTAAGCTAAATTGTGGTTGGGAAGATGATGTATTTGCACACGTGGAGGCTTTTTGGATGGATATGAGTGGTTGAAACTAATTAATTTAAATAAAATTAAAATTTTGAATGGGAAAATGAAAATGAAAGCTAAAAAGTGAGTGAAACTTCCATCACAGTGACCAAAAAGTTGACCTGAATATTCCACGAAGAAAAGGATTTTGATGGGCTAATAAAAACAAAAAGGTCCTTAAAAAGTCTAAAGCTTGTCCCTATTTTAATATATACATATCTGGTGAAAGCATGCAGCTGCGAGCTTTGAATAGACAAATATTATTTTAATATATAATAATTAATTATATGCACAAGTGATGTTTTTATTTTATTTTTTTGTTTTTTTTTATTTTTTGCATTATATTGGAGAAGGATTGTTCATGCATTTTTGGTATGAGAATTTATAAATAAGTCCCACTAATTATATAATTCACAGCACATCGCTCATTTCTATTATCAACAATTTAGTGAACTGATGCATCCTCAATGATATCTATTTTTTTTAATTTTTTAAAATTTATTTCATTTTAATTTATAGAAGCTATATTTTATTCTAATAAGAATAATAATAAAAATATATTTTGATAATATTTTTTTTTCATTATTAAATATTTTAATAAATACATGAATGGAAAAATAATTTTTATCATTTGTCTTTTATTTGTGGGTAATTTAAAATATAAAAATTACTATTTTATCTTTGTATTATTATGCTGAAATACAAGAATTTGCCTATTTATTTTCTAAAAAATCTGAGTGCTTTTTTTCTATTTTTTTTATTAACAATAATGAAAATTAAATAAAGCAAATAACGCGTAGCCGGAAAAACAAAAACCACCAACAAATACTATAATACATGTATTTCTGTGTCGGAAAGTAGTGTACAAAAAGTAACTCGTACAAGAAATATAGAAATCAAATATTTCTGTTGAGTATATTAATTTAAATATATATTTAATTTAATTTCCATTTTTATAGAAAAACCTGAAATTTTAGAAAATAAAGTTAAATTAATATAAGTATTGAAAAATGAAATGAAATTCAGATGGATGCGCCGATTTAGAAAAGTTTGAACGCAATCAAATTTGAAATTTTGTTTGGTTAAGAGATCTTGGACTTAAGATATGACCAGTAAAATAAGGGACACAACGCTCTTTTTGAGCTTTCGGCTTCTACTTTTTTTGCCAATGTGTATGTGTGTGATGATAAACATTGTCCCTTGGTGCCACGTGTTTTCTTTTAACTTTGAATAAACCCCATCCAAGTCAAACCTTAAAAATATCACTATTTTATCTATTTACACTACAAAATAAATAAATAACTTATATCCAAACTTTTTCAGAAAAAAGAATTTAATTATTCATAAAAAAAAATTAACTAGATCACGTCTCGTTGAGAAAATTAAATTATACTTAATTAAGTAAAAAGTAAAATTTTAGATATTAAGATTAAGAGATTTTTTTAAAAAATATACATATATATATATACATATATATAACTTTGAATGCAGCTTTGAAATATAAATTCTAATAAGTTAGAAAATTTCCTTTTCTAGTCTAAATTAAATTCTATGTAGACATTTTTTATTCAATAATTTAATTAAGTTGTTGAGGAGCAGCTATTAATGGTCGGTTGTCGACGTATAATATCAAACTTTAGTAAGTAGAAATTTTGCTTTAAAATTTCAATCATTGCAACATTGAATTACTAATCATTAAATTTTAAATTATTACTTTAAAATTTATTTTATATTAAATTTTACTTTACTTACTTATAAACCGTTTTAGAGTAGTTATTTTGTCCAAAATATAAAACGTTACGAGTATTTTAAAGAGTAATAAATGATATTTTTTTTCAATTTTTCCCTTATTTATATTAGATATAAGAACTATCTTCAAAAGTTATTGCTTATATTAAAGGGTAAGTTGATCAAATTACGATTGATTTTATTATAATTTAATAAAATTAATTGCTTTTTTAATTTTCATATAAAAACTTTAAATGAATTATATTTTGAGACTAATAAAGTATTACTTTTAGACGTAAGCCTAAGAAGTAATTTGATCACATTACCTCTAATTTTATTACTCTCTCAATTTCCAAATACTTGTTACATTTGTAATTATTTTTTTACTTTTACCTGTTGTATGTCCAACAATATTTAAAAAAAATAAATAAATTTAGTGTTTAGATATTATAAATTAAGGGTAATATAATCACTTTATTTAAAAATTAATTATAAATTAATAAAATTTAATAATTATTTTAAAAAACGTGAAATATTTAAATATGATAAATATTTGAGAAGGAAGATAGCATATATAATTTATTGAGGTCGATTATTTTTTAATTTCGATATAAAAATTTTAAAAAATTTATATTTTGAGATAAATGAAATATTATTTTAAAGTTTGACAACATAAAATTATAAAAACACGTGGCTAAACCAAATCTCAATAAATTAACTGGGGCAGATATCCAAATTCCAAACACCATGCAAAAGTTTACGCGCCATCCGACGTTTGACTTAAAAATATGGATATGAGAAATAGAAAATTTAGAAGCAATGATCAGAAAAATCAACGACAAATCAGGAAATGCGTTGGCAAATACAACTGTCATTTCAGATCTCCATGCATTAGTATTGAGATGGGTACTTAGTACCGTACCAGATAATAAATCCATGTGTCAAACGGCAGTTCTACCACGTTTTGCTGTTTGGTGCGGTTGATACAAAACCTACCTAACGTATTTAGAATTTTAGACAGCCGTATCCCGTGGCAGAAGCCGGTTTTGTGAAATCACTTTTCAGAGAGATTGTCCAATAAGTACAAGCCATGTACCTTATTAATATGGTTATCTAAAGATTTATATATACCGAGTGTATAAATATATAATAATAATCGATACAAATAACAGTATATAACATAGAGTTTGAGTATTCAAGGGTTAAAAATAGAAATACAGTAAATTTTAAATATTGAAGGTTAATATGTATGTATATTTCTTAAAAATATAATATAAGTAAAATTTCAGAGAGGAATTTGCAAGTTGAAAAATTTTAGGAATTGACTATATATACTTTTGAAAAAATAAATAAAAATTATGGCAAGTTTCTACAAAATAGCGATAAACAAATAATTTTTTAAGATAATTAACTGTAGACTAGGGTTGTGCTCAACAACAGCTTCCAAAGCAGTTTTTAGCGTTTTAACTAACGTTATTTTTTTATAATGTTCATTTAATATAGTATTTGAACTCGCTTTTAGATGTTAATGTAATGTTTTATAAAAAGTTAACTCTGGTAACATTTAGCTTTTAGCGTTTCATGAAAAGCTTCTCAAACAGCTAAGAGCATTTCCAATGCAAATGTGGATTGCTCTTATTTAATTGCCACATCAGAAAAATGGAAAGACTTTTGAAAAATACTCTCCAATGTCAATGTCTATTTAGGATGTCAAGCTGATGTGTCAAAAAAAATGAATAGATATTATCTATTACACCTTCTATTTCTAGAAGGTCTCTTAAACAATTTTAACATTTATTGCTCTTTGGTAATTGATTGCAAATTAAATTGTGGGTGCAGAAAAAAAAGAAAAAAAAGAAAATAGAAGAATATTCAAAACTAATGCATTGAAGAGAGTTTTTTAAAATCCATTGTCTGTAAATAGACATTCAACCACATCGTCATTTACACTTTCCATTTCACATGATGCATCAGCCACAATCCACAATAGCATTGAAAATGCTCTAGCAGCTAAACGCCGCAAAACAACTAATAGCTATTGAAACAATTAATTTTATCAAACAGATATGAAGTTAATAAATAAATATATATATATATATTGATATTTTGCTATATGGTGAATGTCGATTTGTTGAATAAGGGATTTTATTCTTAACCATAACATGCTTCAACCATGATTAACGTTTTCTTGAAGCGGGTATAGCTTGAAATTTAGTTTTTTTTTTTTTTTTTTTTTATTTTTTTTTATGTCAAATCTAAATTGATATGTATGGACAAAAATTACATATTACCTCCGTTCGATAATACTTGTCACATTTGAGAAAATAGTTTGTTTTAAAATACTTGTCATATTTGTGGTTTCAATGGGTAATAAATATTTTTTCCATATTTACCCTTTGTATATAACCAATAATTATTACTTCAATTTAATAGTTTTCTTATAAAATTAGTATTAAATTAAGAGTAATATAGTCAATTTACTCAATAATTTACTGTAACTTGGTAAATTTAATAATTTTTTAAAGAGACGTGAAATTCCAAATGTGACCAGTATTATGGAACAGAGATATTACGTGTCATACATTGTTAATATATATTTATTAGTTTGGATTAGCATATGGTGGATAAAATATATTGGACATTCAAAACGTATTATCCATAAACGTAGGGGTTATTTTAAAAATAAGTATTATATGTAGTGTCTGAATTTCAATTTTTTTTCTATTTTAATATTTGAATGAAAAAATCAATTAAGTGCTAGATTTTTTTTTTTAAATTATAATTAAGTGTTTGAAGATGCGATGGATGATAAAAATGGCATGGCAGAAAGTCACGTCATCCTCATATATCCCTTTCTTTCTCTTTTCATTCTTCTTTCTTTTGTCACTCTTTCTCTTTCCTCACACTATCACCACCACCTCTAGTAATATCACCGTCACTACCTCTTTCAGCACCATTACAACCACCACATTTTCTTATAATGCCTCTAATAATGAGAAATAATTAATTAATATGAAAATAATTAATTAGCATTAATTTCATAACATACAAAAAAAAAAAAAAAAAGACCATGTTATTCTCAAAAAAAAAAAAAAAAAAAAAACCATGTAATATGTTTCTTAAACAATTGGTGAGATCAGCACAGGTGATGAACTCGTAGATGAGGTAAATATGGAGGGACTTTCCCGCTGATATAAACACTCTGGAGCTTCGGTTATTGGATGATTAAAATTAAAAAAACATTTTAAAGGAATTCTTGCAAAGCATCAAATTTCCTAATTTCAAGTTCATCCTAATGATTCTGTATACATATCCATAACTTGGACCTAAATATTCTTCACTGGTTTGGTTGGTTGCATGAATGTAATAAGGTGAAATTAAGATTTTAAGAGTCAGGTTTTAATTACATAATACATACATAATATAAATATATGAAATGTGATGATTGAATTTCTTTAGTATTTTTTATAATTGGATCTATGTCACAAGGGCACAAATTTCAAGTATATAGATCCAAACTATTTATATTATATATATTGTGAAAATAATTATTCTAAAGTCTAAAAAATAATACCTTAATTTTTATTTTATTTGTTTAATATATGTGCATGATTTATACACATAGACAAATGAATATACGATTTCACGTTTTTATATATTTAAAGAAATAATACTGTTATTTGTAAATCATTTTTTATAACATTTTCTATGTATTTTTTGGACCTAACATAGAAGGTGTATTTTTTTTTTTTTTAATTTATCAGTAAGATAATGTAGCAGGTGTAATATTATTATTTTTCTTTAGATCTGAAATTAAGATTTTTATATTTATGAGACTTAGAGAGGGCTACACAATAATTGATACACAAATATTAATCGAGTTTGATCTGGTTGGTTTTTTATATAGGTAGAGGTTTCGTTTTGAGTTCTCTCGACTATAATAATTTTCACTAATTTAATAAATATTATTTAAAAGAGAATATTATACCTATTACGTATTCCGTAATATTATTCAAACTCGTTTCACCTCCAATGAATCAAAAAAATAATTGATACACCAATCCAATCAAATTGAACCGACCAACTTAATGAGGTTTTAAAATTTTGGTTACTTCATTTTTTTTCTATCTAAAGTTATCCCTTGCAATGATTCAATATCATTAAAATTAAACCTTGAATACTTCTCCCTAAATTTAGACAATGACTTTCACTATTCACCGCTATATAACCTCGTATACCTAAAATTTGGGTTGTGCAACCATCGACTGAAACGAATTGATTCCTTTCGGTTTAATTGGCTTATTCATGAAAAATTTCAATTCGTCAAATTAATTGGTTTAAAATAAAGTTATTATTGATTTGGCTTAATTTTATAGAAACTAATCGATCAGACTTGAAATCGATCAAAACAAATCAAACCACGTAGTTTAGTTTAGATATCAACTTCAATTTTATTTAGTTTGAAATTTTAAATATTTTTTTTTTCTTAATCTAATTGGATCGACCGTATATTCATTCCTACCTAAAACACTAATTAAATATTTCTTCGTTTATGGTATATTAGATTTGAAGCTATCACGCTTTTGAGCTCATAATGTCGTGAAACAAGCCTGTGATATAAAAAAAGTTTGGTCAACATTTGTTGGGTTGCGTATCGCATAAATATGATTAACATTGATACTATTTGGCAAAAGGAGGAAAGTAGGAAGAAAACTACATGTCGTATGAGACACAGGTGGAAAATAGGAAAAGGATAGTATAACCGTCAAAGCATAGTTGGAAAGCACGCGAGCGTATTAAATAATGCCAGCTGTGATAAAAAGTGGGGCTCGGGTTTTATTTCGAAGAGTCGCGCACACCAAACCAAACCAAACCATACCCAAAAACGCGCTTACTTGCGGCACCGACGCGACGACAGACAAACACAAAACACTGGTTTTGTTTTAGTACGACAGAAGGGCTGAATAAAAAGTCAGCTCCTCTTTTATTATTACCATTTTTACTAACTAAAAGCTTCGATTAGATTTTATGTTGACGTCTGCTGGATTCGCCTTTCCGCCAATTTCTTTTTGTTCCCTTTTTTTTTTTTATATATGTTTGGAGATAAGACTTGTCTTTTTATTTTTTTTTTAATATTCCAAAATAATTATTTGAGTTTTTTTTAATTTATAAATTTTATTAGTTTCAATTTTTTGAATTTAATAATATTAGTTTTATTACTCTTATATGAATATGATAGCTAATATTTTTAAATATATAAGCACACACTTGACAAGACAACTAAAAAGTAGAACACAACGAAAGTTGCTTTTCTTTTAATCAAACCATTTGCTTTTAACAAAAGCTCCATTGCAGAATAATTCATTTGAAGAAAAATTCATACGTTGTGAATTGTCGTTTTCTCACTAGACGACGTCGATCGCATGTTAAAAAGAGTGGCGGTAGTGATGGTGCACCCAAAAAGTCCTAAAATGGCCAAACCAAATCACCGCCCATTTTAATTCCCAGTATATATATATATATATATATATTATGAGGCCAATCGTTGTTGTGATGGATGATGTTATCTCTATCTCATGTGTCGGATGGGTTGTAGCATGGTTCTGTCAGTATTCTATCTTTTTTATTTTTGCCCTCAGCATTTGAAAGTATGTTACCAGGTAAGTCTGATGTTGACTCAATTAGTATGTTTTTACAAATTTGTCAAATTAGTTTTTTTTTTTTTTTTTTCGTTTAATTCAATTATATTTTGTGCTGAATATTTTTATTCCATGTGTCAAACTCTCACCTCATGTTTCGGAAAATGAGGAATAAAAAAAAAAGAGGAAGGAAAATATAAGAGAAAATCCAAATTATGGAAAAAAGAAGATAACATTATTGCAAATTTACATTTTTACCCTTCATACATATATAGATGCAATTAAGTTATAATTTATTAATCACTTGATGAATTAATAATTTTTCAGTATATAAGTCTTTCCGCAAATGAAAATACTGGCACACGTGTAAGCAATAGCATTGTACATATGTTTTCAGCTTTGGCAGAACGTGTGTGACCCTGGAGAAGAACGTGTCAAGCAAGATTAGTCAAGCTTGTCGAGCAAGATTTAGAATGAAATGTCAAAACATGTCATAGAAAAAAAGAAAATTTAATTCTTTACACTGTCTTGGAAAATGGTAACATACCAAATCCAAAATCCTCTTTTTGAAAATGACAAGGACGATTGCACATACTAATTAAAATATTATTAGATTTATGTGGAAACTTTCATAATAAGAAGCTTTCACAATTTCACTCTTAATACTAATTGATAGAATATAAATATTTATTAGGGATCAATCTGAAATTTATATATAATATTCTCATAATATTTTTTTATCAGGAAATAAAATTATTTTATTAATTTATAAAATTCTTATAATGACAATGATTAAACAGATATTTGACATAAATTCTTAATACGAATCAATACGTTTTCCTATTCAGAAATTAAAAAGCTCATATTATAGAAATTTCAATGTATATAGAAAAATTTTGTAAAAAAAAAAAAATTACATAAGTTCACATGACACTTTCCTTCCAATTATAGAAGAGGCGTGAGGAGCAAGTTGCATAAAATTTCATTGACAAATTAATTAAACCCAGGAATAAGATAAGCAGTTGACTTTCTTTTCCTAAAATTTTAACAAAACAAATAGAAGATGACACGAAATTTAGAAGTTAACTTCAAGTTTGGTTTGTAAAGTTAATTGGTTGACTTTATTTAATAGGTTAATGGAAATGGTCAATAACAAAGTCAACTGGGAAACATGTAAGAATTTTTCTAAGTCAAGTCATGTTTTTCCCTCTCTATTTCAATAATTTATGATTTGAATAATAATTATATCCTATAAATGTTTTTAAAATTAATTTCAATAATTTATTTTTTTTTTCCTTTATGGTATAAGTACAATTTGAAAATTGTTTTAATTAATTTGATAATATTCATATGACTTTGTTAAATATGGTTTTGGGAAACATAAAGAATAATAATTATACAAGATGCATGCTTCTCTTCAGACAACTAAAACAATTGAACAAAACAGAAACATGTTTATTGAGTTTAGTGCTAATTATAAACATTAATTAATTATTTTGTCTAATTTATTTATATCTCAATGAGTTTACGAAAATCCAACATTTATCAACCAAATAATTCAGCACAAAAGCCTAAATAATATTTCTATGCATTAGCAGAAACAACAAAATAATAATAAGATTTTATTTACAATTTCTCTTTCTTTTATTATTATTATTATTATTATTATTATTATTATTATTATTATTATTATTATTCAACAAAAGTGTAAATTGTTGATTTAATTTCATATTTTTTTGGTAGAGTGGAAATTGAATTTAATATTTTATCTTTTGACACTACAACAAAGTTCATAAGACTTCTGAGTGAACATTCCATCACCATACTCAAATCAAACTCATTAGTGTACGTAATTGAACCAAATTAAATTGAATTAGTTCGATCTGGTCATTTCAATTCAATTTTTAATTATTTTTGGATGGATTTTTCGACTTTTTTTTTTTTTTTTGGACTTAATCAAATCTTAACTTAACCAAAATAAATTTCAATTTTTTTATAAAAATTAAAACCGAACTAAAAATGTTAAAATTAAACTGGAGTTATCGAATTGAATGAATTTAGTTAATCCGATCTAATTGAAATATCCTAAACCCTAATTAGACTAAAACATTTATAGAAAAACCACAGCAGCACACGTTATAGGCAGTGGGCTTGATGGTGGGAAATTATTTAGCATCCTAACAAATACCTTGTCCATGCCCATAATCCCACATAGCCATTGTTGACTTGAGCATATAATTTTTTTTATATTATTTATTTTAAATATCAACAAATACAAGAGGGGATTTCTTTAATAAGATTGAATTGGAAATAAGATTGGCAGTTAAAAGGTCTAAAAGAAATTATAGGGTACCCTTAAGTTAAGAGTCAATCACTCATAGACCATACCTACTAAGCAAAGCTGGCATTTTCCAACCATACCCTAATGGATAGGATTGAACATTAAATTTTCCTTCCTAAATTGCATTATTAAATTTGCATGCACCATCACGAGCTAGCTATTCTTCAAAATGATTTAAGCCCATGTGAGCATTCCATCATGGCTTTACATTATTTTTCAATTTTGAATTTATAATTTTAGGTCGCGCATTCGATATATCTTTCGTTATAACTAGGTTGAAATATTTTGTTATAACTAGTTTTTCAATCATTTTTGCACGTTATTTGTATTTGTTATTTATACTCGTTACAATTTATTCATTGTATGGTATTAATTTATAGTTTTTATATTATTGAAATATATTAAATTAAATTTTATATGATTAAATATATTTGCCAAAACTATCAATTGTTAATATTTGACAATGCTTTTTTCTTTTTTAAAGGATGCTATTAATATATTATAAACACACACATGTTAATTATAAAAATAACAAGTATTAAATGATATTAATTTAAAAGAAAATTAGAGTTATTCAAATGTACCAATAAAAAAAAGAATTTTTTTAAAATCAAACTGAAAAATATGATTTTATTATATTTATAGAGGCAACCAAACATGGCCTAGGCCAGAAGATTGCTGATCAAGAATATGAAAATAGCAAATGGTACTACGGAAAATCAGATCTGGCATTTAATTGTGTAATAATAATATCTTCATCTTCATCCACATGGGGATTATAACCATATGTTTCAGACAAGTCCTAAAATTATCCAGAGCATTAGCTGTCCTTGCAGAACTCATGTAGGGAAGCCAATCATCTACGCCCTCTTTCACACCATTTTTGGGATTCAAGTTCATTGCAGGTAGCTCACAGTGATTGCTAATAATTTATACTTAAAAATTGATAACGGTTAATTACTTCCTCCGTCGTGTTACTGTGGTAATTTTATATTAAAATATAAATCATTTTCAAAATTATAAAGAATAATAAATGATATTTTTTAATTTCTTCTATTTACAATAACTATCTTTTACAAGTTATTCTTGATTTTGTTAAAATTTAAAGAATTAATTGTTTTCTTAATGCCCATATAAAAAATCTTAAACAACTTATGTTTTAATATAGAACGAGAAATAAATATTATAGTTTGATAAAAAAATTTTGTAATTGTTGATGCCAAAATATAATTTAACTGTTAAAGGTATTATTATTTTTAAAAATTAAAATGTATAATTATTTTTTAGTTTTTAAGATATATATTATTAATTATTTTATATAATGAACACGGTCTAAATATAATAATTGTTAGGAACAAATCAATTATTAGCTATATAAATTAATTGAACCAAATGCCTTTCTAAGAATAAATAGTTTTAGAGTTCGTATCACTCCATTGATCATTGTATAACATATCACCGAATAACTACCTAATAAATTAAAATAATGATATTATAATATAAAAATCGGCTTAATTTCATCCGTTGTACCTGAATAATAGTCTTATTATGTTGACGTTCCTAAAATTCAATTTGTTACGTAAAAATATATAAACTTTAATTAGTGTTGCGTGAAAGTGAATTTATTAAATTTACCGTTAGAGAGTGGATGGAAAGCTGACGTGTACATCATTAAAATTTATTAAATTTTCTGTGTAATTAGATCTTTATTTTATTGCAATATTATTTTTCCTCTCTTTTTCACTCTTTTTTTTTTTTCAAGAAAATAATTTTTTTACCCACCAAGCAAAAAAATTTGAACTCACCCAATGAAAAAATCTCCCGTATTTTTTTTTTTTTTTTTTTTTGGTTTGGAGAAATCAGGGTCTTTAAAGCAAAAGCTCAGTTCTTTCATCGCTCTCATGTTCTTCATCAAAAGCCCAACACCAAATTCTCTCCATCTGAACACCAATACTAAATCCATCACAGTTATTAAAAACCCCAAACAGATTACTCAAATTGCTTTGTGATTCCTCTTGGAATAGCTTATATACATAAGCACACAAAATATTTTATCTTTTCACCCCCAAAATTTAGCCTTAATTCATAAAAGAGCAATTCAGCTCATAGAAGAATGGTGGTGTGTGATTTAAGTTGATTTTGTGTTGTATTTTATGGTTCCATTTGTTTTTCAGATGGAAGTACAAAGATAAAAAGAAAAAGACTATATATATATAGGGCAACGCATACACTGCAACGGTTAGAGAATACGTACATGGATACGAGAGAAAAACTTTATAAAGCTAATTAATCAAAGTTTATATATTTTTTCCTAATAACTTAAATTTTAAGAACATGAATATAATATGGTCTATACTACAGGTATGACGGGTGAAATTATGTTACTCTTCAAATTTAAAACTTATTATTAATAATTAAAATTGAATCAAAATTATGTTAAACGTGATTTCCTTCATGCTGTTACTGCTTAATTACAATCAAATTAAATTCAAAAATATGCTTAGATTAGAGAAAAAGGATGAACATAGGAATTAATGAAAACATTTCCACTTAATATTTTGGGAAGGGGTTTTAATTTATGAGTAAAGAATAAAGGCTCAAAAACAAGAAAATTTTTACAAAAATACCAATTCATTGAATGTTCCTCTAGTTTCCCAAACAAGAGCTTATCCCATCCAAGAGTGTACAAAATCATAATAAGATTATAATATTGTTCGACAACGGTTTTTTAAATAACTTTTAACGTATATTATTTTTTTATAATATTCAATAACATAACATTTAAACTAGTTTTTAGATATTAAGATAACATTCTATAAAAAATTAACTTATATAACATTTAATTTTTAAATTTTATTTAATTTTTAGACATTTTATAAAAAACTACTTAAATAGCTAACAACTAAACGTTATTAAAGTAGTTAATAGCTATTAAAATAATTAATTTTGTCGAACAGACCTTATATCCGGAAAATACACTTTGAAGAAACAAGGACTTACAGCCCGCACAGCCAGACTCCTGGCATTGTCTGAGAAACAAATTTTTATCCAATATTGGCATCAAATATAAGTTACCTATCTACAAATATACTTTGAAGCACAGGGTAGACATCTTTAGCATTATTTCCAACTGAGTTGATCATACACCATTGTCAATGTGATAACGAAAGGCTCATAATCACATTGAATCATCAGAATCGTCAGAATCGCTCCTTTCAGGCTCCTCAGCATTAGCTGCAGTCTCTTGAACATCAGGCTTTGCTGCAGGTACAGGCAAAGGTTTCTTACTTGCATTACGAGCATTCTGATCACCATCTTCCTCTTGCTCATTTGCTTCAACATGTATCCATCTAGTCAAGGATTAACAGATTTACCAAAAGACAAAACAAACAATTTTCAGAACAAAAAGTCTAAAGAAAAAATGCAACTCTAACCACAAGCCTGCCAAATCCCATGTTGCCATTCCTCTTTTTTTTTTATGTTGAAACCAGGTCACCATTCAGGTTTTTGTCATTCAGGAAATGGCAATATTTCAAAAATCAGAATCAGTTTCCAGGGCTTAACATGCCACATACACAAACACATCAGGCTAAGTCCAGATGTTTAAGTAACTAATAATAATGCGTTGCATTGCCTTGCTCTTGTTTGCAAGGGATATATCATAAGAACACTTCATAATGATTATTAACAGATAACACAATAGCATATAGGGTTGAATACTCACAAATTCTCCCTTCATTTCCCCTTTTTCTACTGAATCCTTATAAAAAAGGGGAAAAAAAAATCCTAATCAGTCCTATTTTATGATGCACGAATCGGGTCCCAAAAACCTGATTCATATAGCCCAAGATAATAGAACCTATGATTTACTAGAAACTGAGAAATTGCATAAAAGGATATCAGCGTTTTCAACTGTTCCACGAGTAATGTTCACCAGATCTTTCTCCACACGCTGGACAAGCTCAGGCTGTAAAATGCAACCCCAACAAAATTAGTAAAGATGATGGATAGGGAAGGAAAGGAATTATCTATGCATTGTATCCACAAATAATTTGATCTTAAGCAACTCTAGAATTCCACACAGTACAAATCTAGCTTGCCTAACTCCAAATCTATTATTGGGTGTGTAGAAATAAATGCCTAAAAAAAGCTTCTTGCTCAAACCATTTTTTTTAAAATAGTCCATCATAACCACAAAACAGTTAATAAAATATTCCACATTAACTGAAATAAATATATATGCTATGGCTCCAGTAATTTCTTCAAGAGAAAAATAATAAAACCCAGGTCTCATTAACAGAGTTCTGAAAAGTAATGAGGTCCTTCGTACATTTAGGTCTGGTTCCCTACGAAACCTTCGTTTGCGAGCATCCCTCATAGGAGGTGTGAGCCCATGCCTGTACTCAACTACATCTGGAGCAGTGTCACCTGTTTCTCTAACCATAATCATCTGTCAAGAGTAATATAATTGCGATGAGAAATAAAAATTCATGTCTATAAAAATTATGAATTTAAGATCTCCTAATATGCACTCTACCTGACCAATGTCCGTAGTTTTGACCAGTGCACAATCATCATAAGTTTTATAGGACTCCACAACACAAGGTAGGTCCATCAAAGATGCAGGGAAATGATCATCACCAATGACAAACGTGCCATTCCTGCCATCCTCTGTGCAATAAGATATTCCAATTCAAAACCATGAGGGCATGAAGCAAGTCAATGATTTTTTTTTTTTTCAAAGAAAAGGCAAAAGAATAAGAATGATTAGCTGGAAAAAAAAAGGATACTTCATATTTTCTTTCACAATTTAGTTGTCCGACAAAAATAAAAAATGATATAGAGCAGCAAAGAAAGAAAAAGAGTAAAACAAGAGAGCAAGAGAAAGTGTGAGTTTCAAAGTAGCAGATTCCTGTGGCTATATCATACTTCCCCCTTACTGGTAGCATTCAAACTTACCTACTCAAATGATGTTTATATTCCCATGCAACAATTTGCAAAGGCAGCTCAATCGTATGACATGAAAGTGTCTAACCCAACGCAACTAAAAATAAGATGACTGATGACTTGATAAAAAAATCCACCAGTAAAGGAATCTTTAAACAAAATACAAAGTTAGAACATAGCTTTATTAACAAAGCGCTGATACATAATCATAAAACTAAAATGAAATATAAACGGAAAAAAAAAAAACAAGGAAAGCCCATAGAATAGATGACAAATGAATATTCCATATCTAAAACTAGAATCCAGGTCTGTTTTATTTTCTATTGTTGCTGAGTGCTGGTTTGGAACTAAGGCTTAGTTGTGGTTGCAGTTGTTGTTGTTGCTGGGTGCAAACCGTATAGTGAGGATTGATACAATATTTTATTTATAAAATATTTCTTTCATAAATATATTGAGAATCCAAAAAGAAAGAATAAGAGAATCAATAAAGCCAATTCTCCTTGACTGGACCAACTTCCAAAACAGTGCCCATATAAGTTTTCTGGGTATCACGGGACCTTAATACAAGTAACTACATATGATCAGCTATATAACACTCATTCATTTAATTAAGGAACAATTCTTCCAATATGATTGAGGTTGCTTCTTGACACAGAATAAAATAGGAACTTGAGCATTTGATCACAGAGATTGTCAGAGACAAGGATTAGATGTCTTCCTTTTTTTTTTCTTTTGAAATCTGTTAATACATTATGATTGCTCCTTTTAGCCTTCAGCTTTCTATCCCAGGATCCCTAGTTTCCCGTACAGCCACTTCCAGAGTTAATTTCACTCGTCGTTCCTTATTACCAATGCACTTTATCGTACCTAAATTTTAATTTGTAACATAAAAATTACGCAAATTCAATTTCTATAACATAAAAAGCCCTTTAACTGTATTAACAACAATCCAGTGGCCAAATTGCCACATGGATAACATGCTGGAATTAAAGTTGTTTCTTGTTGTGAAATTTATTCGTCATGCCAACAGGTATTCTATCTTTGCACTTCTCCAAACCCTCCATACGAACTCTGCACCAGTTATTATCAACAAAAACTTTCTTTGCACTTTCCCAACCCTCTACACCAACAAGTGCTCTAAGCAAAATAGAGTGAACATCTCTTGCTCGTTCTCACAGTCATTTCCATTGTCATTTTTACTCTTCTTACGCTTCACTGTCTTAACGCAGTTGATTTTCCACTTCTTTCACGGCTGCTTTTGCTTTTATTGTCTTCCTCCTCTTCCTCCAACAAAGATGCCATGCCATCTTCAAGGTGATTGAATTGTTGTTATCTTTTTAGTTTTTATAATTTTTGTTTAAATCTGGACTTTTTCCTTCACTTTTTCAATTTATTTCTTTACAGAAGTTTCTTCTTCCAAGGTGTGTTATGTTTTAGATATAAATGAGAAAATGGTAACAGCTTTCCATCATAAACTCTCTTTTTTTTTTTTGTGGCTTGAAAATTTTGTTTAATCTTGACTCTTCTGCTGATTAATTACTTTACTTCTAATTATATATATATATATATATATATATATATATATATATATTTTGCCTTGAAAATTTTGCTTAGTTTTAACTTTTTTGTTTAAATTACTTTCTTAATGAAATTATATTCTTATTTTAGGACCTGAGTTTTCTTGTTCAATCTGAAATTTTGGTGTCAATTTTGAAGTTTAGCGTTTATCTCAATTTATTGGACTAAATTTTAATTACTATCAAAACTTTAAAGTTTTTGATCTGTTTTTGTTGAAATCTTTGTAATTAAAGTAAATATTATCTTTCCTAGTTTAGGTTTATTCCCATTTAGATTACTTCCTATATTGGAAAATCTTTTGTATATATATAGTGGAGTAGAGATTAAAAAATATAACACAATAAAAAGAAATATGACATATTCTTTTAATTTCTTCATGGTATCAGAGCCATTGCCGTGAATTTTTCGGCAATGGTTAGGTTTGAGAGTGGGCTAACATACACCCAGTACCGCCAGGAGGTCATCACCGCCCGGCTCAGAAGGAAGCGTGACCGCCGATCGGCCCTTCGTCCAAACCACGTCACCGTCCAACCACACCCGTGTGCACACGCGCCTAAAAAAGATTCTGGCAGTTCTTCACGCGCTGGACGTGTGCGGCTGTTTCCGGCGAGCTCCGTCAACGTTTCTTGTTCCGGCGGCCTCGACTTGTTGTGGCGATTTTACCTTACTAGTTCTTCAGCACCAGTTTTGCTTTTTTGGAATTTTTTTCCCTTTTTGGTTATATAGAACAAACTACCTGACTTGGTCTCAGTCTTGTTTATTATTCATTGAAGCAAGAGGTTTGCAGGGATACCTTGATGGTAGAGCGACTAAACCAATTTCGACAGATTCGGGCTTTAACAAATGGAAATCTGAGAATTCTCTTATTATGTCTTGGTTAATAAATTCCATGCAGCCAACTATTTCCCAAGGCTATTTGCTTCTTGATACAGCTAAGAAGATATGGGATGCTGCTTCACAAATGTATTCGCAAACCGAAAACTATGCTCAGAAGTATGAATTGCGATAGAAAGTTCATGAAACTAAGCAAGGAGATCTGACTATCGCTCAGTTTTTTGCTGAACTTAGTGGGTTATGGCAGGAACTGAATTATTACCAAGACTTTCAAGCAAAATGTATTGATGATGCAACTCAAGTTCAGAAGTTAATTGAAGTAGAACGAGTGTATGATTTTCTGGCTGGCCTAAATAATTAGTATGATCAGATTCGAGTCCAAGTTCTTGGACGAGATCCTTTTCCATCCTTGCGACAAGCATATTCATTTGTACAGCAAGAGGAGACTCGGAGGAATGCTATGGTTCACAGATCTACAATTGATAAAGCAGGGTTAATTGCTAATTCTACAAGAGAACATATATAGGCTGCAAAGAACGATTCTTCAGACAGAGATTAATTATTTTGTGGCTATTGCGGTAAGAATAAGCACACTAAGGAATTCTGCTGGAAATTACATGGACGCCCAACTAAAGGACGTTTATTTCCTACTTTGTTTACTAAGTGTGATTTTAATTCATTAGTATGTGATGCTTGTGAACTTGCCAAACACACCAGGCATTCTTATTCTCCAATTAATAATAAGTTTGACTCCTTTTGCTACTATTCATTCTGATGCATGTGGTCCTACTAAAACTGTCTCTCTTTCTGGTTATAGGTGGTTTGTGACCTTTATTGATTGTTGCACTAGATTGATTTGGATTTATTTGACGAAAGCAAAAAATGACGTTTTTTCGCGTTTTCAGAATTTCCATAAAATAATTTGTACTCATTTTGATGCGCATGTTAAAATCCTAAGAACTGATAATGGTATTGAATACATGAATGCAAATTTTCATACCTATTTAAATTCTAATGGTAGCTAGGTCTCTTATGTTCACTATGAATCTTCCCAAACCATATTGGGGGATGTTATTTTGACTGCTGCTTACTTTATCAATCGTATGCCTCTTCGTATTTTAAATTTTAAAACTCCATTAAAGGTTTTTCAAGGAAAAAACTCTTATATTGTACCTCCTAAAGTTTCTAGTTGTGTTTGTTTTGGTCATCAGAATGGTCTAAGCAAATTAGATCCTAGAGCCTTGAAGTGTGTGTTTGTTGGTTACTCTACTATTCAAAAAGGATACAAGTGTTATCATCCTTCTAGGAAATACTTTGTGAGCATGGATGTTACCTTTCGGGAATTTGAGTCTTATTTTTCTTCCCAATCACCTCTTCAAGGAGAGAAATATCGGATGGAATAGGTGATGCACGGCATTCCTTTCCAGGGGGAGATTCCTGTAGACATAGATAGTAAGAGAGAACAACCACCCAAACCTCTAGGAAGATTGGATAGACCTGATTTGAAAACCTACACACGACGGACTATAACAGATACAACCATGGAGCATGAGACCTCTGATCAACCGTCCTCGCCAATTTCAGGCCCTGAAAATACAGCCGAACAAGAACTTGGTGAGTCTTCTTTAATCCCTGTTGATTCTGATCCTAATCTTGATTCCAACCCTTCTGACAACGACCTTAATATTCCCATTGCTCTTAGAAAAGGAGTTAGAACATGCACTAAAATCCCATCTCCCATTTTATCTCCTATAATGTTCTGTCCCCTTCCTATAGAGCCTTTATTTTGTCTGTTTCTTCTGTTTCTATACCGCAGGATTGGCAAGAGGCATTACAAGACTCAAAATGGAAGGCTACAATGGTTGAGGAGATGAGAGCTTTGGCAAAATACGAGACATGGGATCTTGTAACTCCTCCATCAGGAAAGAAGCCAGTTGGATGTAAATGGGTGTTCACAATTAAACATAAGGCAGATGGTTCAATTGAGAGGTAAAGGCTAGATTGGTAGCAGAGGGTTCAATCAGACATATGGAGTTGATTGCCAGGAAACTTTTGACCCTATAACCAAGATGAATACAATCAGAATTTTGTTATCTTATGCAGCCAATCTTTACTAGAAATTACATCAATTTGATGTTAAAAACGCTTTTCTACATAGTGATTTGAAAGAAGAGGTGTATATGGAGATTCCTCCTGGATTTGATGATGACAAGACCAGAGGAAAAGTTTGCAAACTGAAGAAGTCATTATATGGGCTGAAGCAATGACCAAGAGCATGGTTTGAATGATTTAGTAAAGCTATGCTTTCTTTTGGGAACATTCGATGCTGATCATACTTTGTTCATTAAATATCATAAAGGTAAGATCACATTGCTTATTGTTTATGTTGATGATATAGTGATGACTGAAAATAATGAAGAAATGACTCACTTGAGAAATTTGTTAGCTAGGGAGTTTGAGATTAAAGATTTGGAAAAGTTGAGATATATCCTTGGGATAGAAGTTGCTAGATCAGAAAAAGGAAGTTTTATTTCTCAAAGAAAATACATCCTTGATCTCCTTAAAGAAACTGGTATGTTGGGATGTAAACCTGCAGAATCACCTATTGAAGCCAATCATAAGCTTCAAGCTGAAGTGGGAAGTTAAGTTGATGTTGGCAGGTATTAGAGATTGGTCGGGAGGTTGATTTACCTTGCCCATACTAGACCAAGTATAAAATATGCTGTAAGTTTAGCAAGTCAATACATGCATGACCTTCGGGAGTCTCACTTAAAAGCTGTGCATCGGATTCTTAGATGTTTAAAATTAGCTCCAAGTAGAGGACTTTTATTTTCTAAACATGGCCATTTGACTATAACAGGCTATACAGATGCAGATAGGGCTGGTTCCCTTGATGACAGGAGATCAACCTCAGGTTATTATGTTTTTGTTGGAGGAAGTCTTGTCACATGAAGAAGCAAGAAGCAGGATGTTGTTCCAAGGTCCAGTGCAAAAGTAGAACATAGAGCTATGGCACAGGGAATATGTGAACTCCTATAGTTGCGCAGATTAATGGAAGAGTTAAAGTTGGTTGAAACAATAAATATATCCTTGTTTTGTGATAGTAAAACAGCCATCAATATTATAAATAATCCAGTCCAGCATGATCGAACTAAGTATATAGAGATTGATCGTCACTTTGTAAAAGAGAAGATAGTTGAAGGTTTTATAAATGTCTCCTATATAGTTTCAAAAGAGCAACTAGCCGATGTTTTCACAAAGGGTTTGAATTGCAAATTGTTTCATCCTTTAGTTTGCATGAGTAATATTATGCACCAACTTGAGGGGAAGTGTTGAAATCTTTGCGATTAAAGTAAATATTGTCTTTCCTAGTTTAGGTTTATTCCTGTTTAGATTACTTCTTATATTGGAACAATCTTTTGTATATGTATAGTGGAGTAAAGATTGAAAAATATAACACAATAATAAGAAATACGACATATTCTTATAATTCTATTGATCTTCATCACTGTATATTTTTTAACTTGAATATAAATTTTCATTATCCATCAATTGCTCAACACAAAAAAAAAACACCTCATTCGATATCCATCAATTTTATGATGAAAGAGAAAGCACCTTTTGTTATAGCACTAATTCAAAACACTTTATGGCAGGACAACCACATATAAAAGATCTAAAAAATATAGCTCAACATAAAAAATTATCATTGACATCCCTAAATGCATAATATTCTCACTTCATTCACCATCTTGCAGTCTAGAATGTGAAAGATCCATTCATGAACTCTTAACTAATAACTACCATTCCTGACTAGCACATGTCAACCTCAAAATCAGATGTGATTGATTATTTGCAAATCCCATCAAACACGCATTCGTACAATCTTTTTTTTTCTAATTCCTTCCATTTTTGCAACAAAAAATTAAATCTGGAAGCACATTTTTACTTATTCTCGACCATGAAAAATTCATATACAGGAAAGAAAAAATGTTGTTGCTTATTGAATCAAGCTGTACACATTGAAAAAACTGTAGGAAAAAATTTATCAAATTAAGAATTTATCAGTTAAGGCTCACAAAATAGCAACCAATCAAAACAAAATAAAACCCATAAGGTAACCATGGAAATACCAAAAGAAGCACAACAATTATTGCAAGGAAACAGAGGCTCACCAGAAAATGATAAATCCAATGATTGCTCTTCAGAAGAAGAAGCACTTTCACTCAAAAGACGATCTAACCTTTCCGCAACAGAAGGTGGAACTCTTAATATGAACTGTTCCTCCATCCTACAAAATTCAAACATCAATTTATATCAATCTACTTTTTATTGTATATTAAATCAACCCAAAAATAGAAAAATCTTTCTCAACAGCATATATCCTTGCACTTCCTGTACCCATCCCAAATCCAATTAGCATTACCCGTTTAGCACAAAATGGTCAAAAACATAAAAAGAGAACAAAAAATTCAAACTTTATTCATATAACACACAAGCAAACAAATATCTCATCAAAACATAACCAAACTACATACAACATAATATATACAAAAGTATATAGAATATAGCTCCAGTTAATGGAAAATTTGTTGATAAAACCAATACCAACAGTCACCGTCTAATAGAGATGCTTAAAGTAAAAGGTTACAGAAAATACTTAAGATGGTAAAACGAGAAGAGGAGAACGAGAGAGAGAGCTAGAAAGTGTAGCTAGGGATTTGGCAAATTGGGGATGTCTCTCTTACACTAAACGCTGTCGTTTCAAACTTAAATATTTTATTCCTTATCTTACATGATACTCCTATTTAAATTGCCTACTTCAAAATATTTCAACTACTTTTTTAGGTAGAACAAAAATTTTTCATTTTTAATTAAAACATTTTCCTCAAATCATTTATGACATTCACAGCCCTCTCACTCATCTTCTTGTTGTGACACTCAAAGGAATGACATCCTTTTGGCCGTCATTTAGAAGAAAAAATGAGAATTTATGAGAATTTATCAGCAACAGAAGCTGATAAAAATTTCAGAATACTTT
Source organism: Jatropha curcas (assembly GCF_041381405.1). Classification (NCBI taxonomy): domain Eukaryota; kingdom Viridiplantae; phylum Streptophyta; class Magnoliopsida; order Malpighiales; family Euphorbiaceae; genus Jatropha; species Jatropha curcas. Next base: position 1,562,145 of record NC_143157.1, read on the forward strand.
AAAATATACATATTCAATTGTCTTAAAATATTGACATGAATAAAACTTCTTCCTGGGTTTGATTCGCTCCATGAAACCATTTTGGTGCCTTTAATCCACAATTTCAGAACTTTGGCAGCCCCTCATAATTAAATTCTTGAGGAGAATTTCTGTGTTGTCTCGCAAATACGTAAGAAGAAGAATGACTTGATGAATTCATGCTTGATTCCTCACCTTTCATATCCCAATCTTAGGAATTTGTTTACTGATTTGAGGAATGCGATGTGAGGAGTTGGTATTTGTATTAGAGGATTTTTGCAAGGAGAGGGATAAGTGATTTAAGGATTTAGGGATTTCAATATCGTTAGGGCCTTTTTTTTATTTTCAAAATATTTAATTGAATAAAAAATATAGTTTGACCGCATGAGATACACAGTAAAAGTAAAAGGCCAGGGGGAGAAACAGGTATTTTGATTTAAAAATCGCAAGTTCATGAGGTTTTAGCCAAACAAGGTGCTTTGTGTGCATTTCAAATATTCATGCCAATTTGAGGGGGCAAATTTAGCTTTTTTCCTTTTAGCAATAATTATTGCTGTCATAATCATGTGTTACTCATTCTTAAACTAAGATGGCCTTAGTCATACTAATATATTTACCAAAATATGTTTTAATCAAGGTTAGAGAGAAATTAATTTAAAGTCTCTAACATTTTATATAAACAGTAGCATCTAGGCTTAATTCAACACTAACTCAATTAATACCTTAAATCCTACACCCTTAAATTAGAAAATTCATGAAATATATATTGAAAGAGGGTTAAAATCATTTTACCAAGCTTTAGAATGCGTCAATAGTTGAGTATTTCCAGTTAAAATGACTGGAAACAGCTCCAACGATCAAGATTGATTCTGCCAGTAGTAACTTAGTCAGAGTGGATGAGCACGGTGGCCGACGAAGTTACTGGAGAGGTTGGAAAGTGTAACCGGCCGGTCCTTGGCTATTTTCGCAGAGGAGCAGAGGGTAGCGTTGAAGGGGACTATTGATCGAAGAGAAATCGGAGCTCACCCTTGCTGCGCTCGCTGGAAGAGAAGGAGAGAGAAAACGAACAGCGAAGGGACGGAGCAAGGAGCTCGGTCAGCGCAACTCGAACTCAGGTGGTTGGAATCGTAGGTGGAGCTTGAATCGGCGATTGCACATCCTCTTGTTTCTCAATCGACTTGCGCTGAAATCGATTGAAATAGAGAGGGAGAGAAAGCGGTGGAGAGGCAGCACCGGCAACAGGAAGAATCGCAGATAGTCGGCTAGGGTAGCGATCGAAAAATTGAAAGTGGAAGGGGAAGGAGATTGAGGTCGATGCTAATGGGAAGAGATGGGTTCTAGAGTGTTATTGATTGGGTTTTAGTGGATGATTTCGTTCGAATTGGTTTTGGTTCAATCCAAATCGTGAATTTTGTGTGATTTTCGATTATTTTATGGGTTTCTCCAATGGTAAGGCATACAGTAAGGCCCAGTTTAAAGAGTTCAACAATAATTTGGAAGAAGAGTAGTTTATACAACACAATTTAAATAACAAAAATTATGAATTAACTTTTGTAGCCCTGCAGGAAGTTGCAGAGCTTAGTCGAAACAACAACCTTCTACTACATGCGGAGTTTGGATAGGTGGGGGGTGAGTTTTGCAACTCAGTGAATAATAATAAATAATACACACCGTAGACATTCACGCAAAATGCATCCTAATATACTGAATGAACGCACAACCAATCAATTGTATGGCACAGTATCAACACTCACAAAAAATATTACAAAAAATATTATCTTCAAATAATCAAGCAAGTGAAAATAGTCAATGGCGCCACCTGAAACCCCTAACAAGCCGTCCTCTCACATAGCCCATCCTCTCATATGTGTGCACCAGGGAGCCGATCCCCATACCTGGCCGACTGGTCTAATCCTCACTTGACCAGTCCTCTCATTATTTTTCCAATCTCTCTTTTCTTTTCCATATTATTCATATCATATCGTCAGGTGCACACAGGAGCACCGATCTTCCATACCCAGTCTGACGGTCAAATTCCATAATTTCATCATATTCATCATATCCAGGATCCATATTTCATAGATCATTCTCATAAACCCATGGTGACCCACTTATCCCAATTTCACACAAACAAAGAACAGCATATTCACAGCACAAGTAATCAAACAATTCATTCAACATATTACACCAAATCCATCCAAATGTAAAATCATCAAAATATAATTTTATAGTAATAGTTACATAATATATTTATAAGATACGCATAATAATATACTGATAGTATATAAATATAAAAATAAATATTAGAGTTTAATGCGTATATATATATAATGTTTATAAATAAATGTTGTGCAAATGCAGTGTTGATATACATTATTTATTATTACTCACTGTGGCGGGGGACGAAGCTCTAACTTTGATTCTGACCCGGATGAGCAATAGATGAGCCCGAGCGATCTAAGAAATTTAAGAATGACACCGAAAAATACTTATATTAGACAAAATATTTATTAATTGCTCTAATAATTTATCTATATATTTAATTTCTATAAATAATTTAATTTCTACTGAAATTTCGGGCAATACCTCTCCTAAAAATTTGACTATCCACCAAATCAACTTATTCAATTATTTTTCAAGTCTACACACCCATCCATCTGCAATCAACTAAGTCATTTATTCCCATCCTCCATATTCTCCACGTCAACATTAACTTGTTAATTTTTCTTTAATTCCATAAATTTTATTATTATCAAAATTTCCTAATAATTTATTTAATACTAGAGTTTAATTTTAATTTATCAAGTAGTTTTAATTAATCAAAAGATCAATACTAAATTAAATTTATTTAACTAACCAAAATTACTAAAATTAAATTAACCAACCAAGATTACTAAAATTAAATTAATTAACCACAATTAATAAAAATTAATTTATACCCAAACAAAATATTATTGCCGGAGTTTGCTTGGTCGGTGACGAAACCAAATCGACTGACCTTCAACCAATCTCAATGGAACGAAATAGAAGAGCATTCACTGGATCGACCAAAACTGGCAGCAGCACTCACCGGAGTCGCGCGCAGGAGGTGCTGCGTCAAGCGGTGGCGACTAGCGGTGGCAGAGAGAGCGACAGAGGCGGCGCGATAGAGGTGGAGCTCGTGGTGGTGCTGCCCTTGCTCGATCGAAGGCAGAAGAGGACCAGTGTAGCGGCGATGGTGCGATCTGGTGGTGGAGCAGGTGGTGGCGCGATGCAGTCCTCTCTGAGCTGCTGTCTCTGCTTGGTTCGAACGGAGAGAGGGGCGGAATGGCGAGCTTTGGCGACGTCGAGCTGCAGCGAGGAGCGGCGGTAGCGCGCGATGGATCCGCTCGAGCTTTTGGATCGCGCCTCAGCTGCTCCAAGACTCGCCAGAACGCGACGCAGACGTGGTGTTGCTGGGTTTCGCCAGAACGCAACGAAAAAGAAAGAAAAAGAAAGGAAGAAGGAGGAGGAGGAGGGGGCAGTGTCGGTGGTGCTGCGTGCAGGTGGAGACGCAGGTTGGGGAAGGGGAGGGTGATTGTGCGCTAGAAATGGAGGGTGAAGAGGGTACTGGAAGTGGTTTGCGTGGGTTTGGTTCGATTACGGTTCGATTCAGCCCAATTCATGATTTTTGTTTGATTTTTCGATTTTTCGATTTTTCAATTGGTTTTGGTTCGGTTTATCACTGTATGAATTATTAATTTGCATTTAACTAATTAAATAAATTTTCCATGTGTCAGTTTATTAAATTTAAATTAAAAATTTTTGAAAATAAAAATTTGGTTATTTCACTAGTTCTCTCTCTCTCGTTCTCGTCTTCTCGTTTTACCATCTTTAAGTATTTTCTGTAACCTTTTACTTTAAGCATCTCAATTACACGGAGACTGCTTTTGTTGGTTTTATCAACAAATTTTCCATTAACTGGAGCTATATTCTATATACTTTTGTATAAAGTTTGAATTTTTTGTGCTCTTTTTATGTTTTTGACCATTTTGTGCTAAACGGGTAATGCTAATGGATTTGGGATGGGTACAGAAAGTGCAAGGATACATGCTGTTGAGAAAGATTTTTCTTTTTTTGGGTTGATTTAATATACAATAAAAAATAGATTGATATAAATTGATGTTTGAATTTTGTAGGATGGAGGAACAGTTCATATTAAGAGTTCCACCTTCTGTTGCGGAAAGGTTAGATCGTCTTTTGAGTGAAAGTGCTTCTTCTTCTGAAGAGCAATCATGGATTTATCATTTTCTGGTGAGCCTCTGTTTCCTTGCAGTAATTGCTGTGCTTCTTTTGGTATTTCCATGGTTACCATCTGGGTTTTATTTTGTTTTGATTGGTTGCTATTTTGTAAGCCTTAACTGATAAATTCTTAATTTGGTAAATTTTTTCCTACAGTTTTTTCAATGTGTACAGCTTGATTCAATAAGCAACAACATTTTTTCTTTCCTTTATCAGTCCTATATATGAATTTTTCATGGTTGAGAATAAATAAAAATGGAAGGAATTACAAAAAAAAAAAAAAAAAAAGATTGTACGAATGCTTGTTTGATGGGATTTGCAAATAATCAATCACATCTGATTTTGAGGTTGACATGTGCTAGTCAGGAATGGTAGTTATTCGGTAAGAGTTCATGAATGGATGTTTCACATTCTAGACTGCAAGATGGTGAATGAAGTGAGAATATTATGTATTTAGGGATGTCAATGATAATTTTTTATGTTGAGCTATATTTTGTAGATCTTTTATATGTGGTTGTCCTTCCATAAAGTGTTTTGAATCGGTGCTATAGCAAAAGGTGCTTTCTCTTTCATCATAAAATTGCTGGATATCGAATGAGGTGTTTGTTTTTTGTGTTGAGCAATTGATGGATAATGAAAATTTATATTCAAGTTAAAAAATATACAATGATGAAGATCAATAGAATTACAAGAATCTGAAGAAATTAAAAGAATATGTCGTATTTCTTTTTACTGTGTTATATTTTTCGATCTCTACTCCACTATATATATAAAAAAGATTGTTCCAATATAGGAAGTAATCTAAATAGGAATAAACTTAAATTAAGAAAGACTATTTACTTTAATCACAAAGATTTCAACACTCCCCCTCAAATTGGTGCATAATATTACTCATGCACAACTTGCAAACTAAAGAATGAAACAATTTGCTATTCAAAACCTTTGTGAAAACATCGGCTAGTTGCTCTTTTGAAACTATATAGAAGACATTTATAAGACCTTCAATTATCTTCTCTTTTATAAAGTGACGATCAATCTCTATGTGCTTAGTTTGATCATGTTGGATTTGATTATTCATAATACTGATGTTTGTTTTACTATCACAAAACGGATATATTTGTTGTTTCAATCAACTTTAACTCTTCCATTAAAACACCTTAAATTTGGAAATAATATCAAAATTGGTCATTTACTTGCAGATATTTAATTTATTAATATTATTAATTTAATTAATTATTATAAACAGAAATTTGAACATTTTTTTTATTTCAAATGAATATTAATTACCATATTAATTTTAATTATAATTAAAAAACTGAAAATATCATTAATATCTAACCGATCATAATTTTCCTTCATCTTCATTGCCATCTATCTCAACCGTTATAATTTCGATATATCTCAGTTCTTCGATTTTGTCAAAGATTGTAAATTTTATGGTGAGTGATTTGTCAATCTTGGATAATCTTCACCCAAAGCATGCAGAGGTGAATTATTCCTTCTAAAACCGTTTCATTTTCTTTTTTTTTTTTTTCATTTTAAATTATTCTTTGGGAAAAAGAAAAAGAAACAAAGTGCATTTATTGGTTTGTCATTTGATGCAAGCGATTTGTTAACTAACGACAATTTTGCTTTTTCATCGGACACTTAACGGTAAAATTCAAAAAAAAAATAGACGGAAGGACAATTGTTTCTAATGCACTAAATAAAGGATATTGTAGCGTATCTTTTAGAATGCAGGGATAAACTAGTAACTTGTAATAAATTACAGGAGCAAAATTATAAATTTTTTCTATTTTTAATCAACCATCTATACTTCTGTACGACATATAAAAGTGGGACTGAGGGGAAAATAATGAGATTATCGATATTGTCTTTGTGAAATTTAACATATCTTAAAATAACATTAGTTTTAGCCAATTAAATAAATTTTAACCTATAAATATATATAAATAATTAAGCATTTCAAAAATTTAAATTTTCACTATTATTATTTAAAACGACCATGAATTATTTTTTTAAAACTTTTTCATTTAAAAAATCCAAATATTAATTTTAACTAGTTATATTATAGGACATATTACATTTAAAAATAACAATATTAATGTTTTGTGAATTATTTAAACAAAATTCTAATAATACATACCTTATTTGCTAAACCAAACCTATGAATTAAATTAAACCATTGGAGAAACCCATAAAAGAATCGAAAATCACACAACATTCATGATTTAAATCGAACCAAAACCAATTCGAACCAAATCATCCACTAAAACCCAATCAATAACACTCTAGAGCCCATCTCTTCCCATTAGCATCAACCTCGATCTCCTCCCCCTTCCACTTTCAATTTTTCGATCGCCACCCTAGTCGACTATCTGCGATTCTTTCTATCGCCGGTGCTGCCTCTCCACCGCTCTCTCTCCCTCTCTATTTCAATCGATTTCAGCGCAAGTCGATTGAGAAACAAGAGGGTGTGTAATCGCCGATTCAAGCTCCACCTGTGATTCCAACCACCTGAGTTCGATTCGCGCCGACCGAGCTCCTTGCTCTGTCCCTTTCGCTATTCGTTTTCTCTCTCCTTCTCTTCCCGCGAGCGCAGCAAGGGTGAGCTCCGATTTCTCTTCGATCAATAGTCCCCTTCAATGCTACCCTCTGCTCCTCCGCAAAAATAGCCAAGGACCGGCTGGTTACACTTTCCAACATCTCTAGTAACTTCATCGGCCATCGTTCTCATCAGCTCTGACTAATTTACTGCTGGCAGAATCAATATTGATCGTTGGAACTGTTTCCAGTCATTTTAACCAGAAATACTCAACTATTGATGCAATCTAAAGCTTGGTAAAATGATTTTAACCCTCTTTCAATATATATTTCATGAATTTTCTAATTTAAGGGTGTAGGATTTAAGGTATTAATGGAGTTAGAGTTGAATTAAGCCTAGATGCTACTGTTATATAAACTCTTAAAGAATTTAAATTAATTTCTCTCTAACCTTGATTAAAACATATTTTGATAAATATATTAGTATGACTAAGGCCATCTTAGTTTAAGAATGAGTAACACATGATTATGACAACAATTATTATTGCTAAAAGGAAAAAAAAGCTAAATTTGCCTCCTCAAATTGGCATGAATATTCGAAATGTTAGGCATGGCCGGTTCAGTGAACCGCCGGTTCCGGTTCACTGAACCGCTGGTTCGAGATGTTTAAAATTTTGAACCGGAACCGACTCTTGAACCTTCAGTTCCGGTCCAGTTTCGGTTCCGGTTCCGGCGAACCGAAGGTTCGAATTACGGTTTCGATTCGGTTCCGGCAATACGCAAATTTTTAAAAAAATAATAAAATTTTGATTCTGAATTCATAAATAAATAATAATTTTAAAATGTTTAAATTTTATTAACTAAATAAATTATTATAAAATTTTAAAAGAAAAACTTCTATTAACTAACTTAAAACTATTATTACATTAAATTTACAAATTTTGCTAATTCACTAATATAGAAAACTATAAATGGAATATAAAATTAATGGAATGAGTTGGAAATTATTATTTTCAAATACTAAGAAAATTATTAAAAAAATCAAATGAAGTAAATTTGTGAATGGAAAAAATTGAAATTAGAGAAAGAATTTGAAATTGGATGTAAGAAAATAAAAAATAAACAATAGATAATTCCAATATTAAGGAAATTAAAGCAATAGAAAAAATAATGAACTATGGAAATTTGAGAGAATTTTGATTGAGAATAAGAGAAAAGTTAAGATATAATTGGTTGTGAAATAAAAAATCATCAACTTATTATATTTATACATGTTTCTCATTTATTAGTTTTCCAAATTGTCCCTTATAACAGAAAAATAACTGCTATATTTTTGGATAATTTAGTAAATTATAGTAAATAAATAAATAAATGATTAAAAAATGAATAAAATTTATTTACCAAAAAATAAATAAAAACACATATCATATCAAAAACTATCTGTTACACTCTTTTTTTTACACTTGAAAGTATTTTTTTTAATATAAATCAACTATTCATGTACCATTTTTTTGTATAAATTAAGTCAAAAAATGTGTATTTTTTTCACCACTCTTTATAACTTATGTACCGTTGTACTTCTCTTCACCAAAAATTAAATCAACTACAATCAAATCAAGTGATATAAATTTTTTTATAAAAATTTTAAGATAATTTTTTTGTGCATCCGGTTCCGGTTCATATTTTAATATTTACATGAACCTTAACCGGCCCTTGAACCGCCGGTTTGGGTTCAAAATTATGAACCGCCGGTTCTGATCCGATTTCAGTTCGTCTACAGTACGGTTCGGTACCGGTTAGAACCGAACCGGTGGCCATGCCTACGAAATGTACACAAAGCACCTTGTTTGGCTAAAACCTTATGAACTTGCGATTTTTAAATCAAAATACCAGTTTCTCCCGCTGGCCTTTGTGTAACATCCCTTCCCGGTCCACCCATAAACCCGAATGAACCGAGTCGAGATGCTACAAACTGGTTGACTGTATGGTCTGACATGCTGAAAACATACTGTATATTGAATATAATAACATGCTGGTACTGTTTACAAAAATAATGTAATTTATACTTACAAAACATGATACTAGTTTACAAAAATGAAATGGGCCCAACTGAGTGCCCTGTACATGCCATAGAAGGAGAGACAAAAGGTACACATTAAAATGAGTAGCTACCCTGAAGACTGAGTCTTCTACAGATGAACTGCAGCAGTTGTAAGCCGACTCTCTATGGTCCAATCTCAAAACCTGCGAGTTAAACAGGTAACTCGCTGAGCAAATAATGCTCAGTGGATTTCTCAACATATAAAGAAACAAATAAGCACATACATATATAGAAAGAACCAACCATGTAAACATATATGGCACATATAAGCTCACACATTATGATACTTTCATGATACCTTGATTATCTTTTGTACTGTTTATAATACTGTATAATTCATGAAATGTTATGTCAAGATATCTGTATGGCTCCATAAGGTTATAGTGAAACCGAAGTGATAAGAAAAATTGTATGAAACTGGATGAATACTGTATGCTTGGCTGCTATGGCCCATATAATCATATCCACTCAACGGCCTGTAGCCGGAGTACCAAACTGTATGAGGTGCAGATCTGCTATCCTATGTCGCGACATAGCCTTATCTACATGGTTTCTACCTAACCTCAATGGAGCATAATGTTGGTATAGCAATAATATAACACAACATCACATTAATAGTTCATAACTTCATTTGCATCATAATGTTTATTTGATTTCACATCATTTGCATGCTTGAATGTTGTTTTGATACATGTTCTAATGTTGTATTTGATGTTAAAATGATTGGAGGCATATAAGTGAAGCAAAGAAATACAATTGCATTGAAAAAGAAATCCAAAAGTGCATGAAAACACAAGTCGCGAGCGCGTACTTCAAAGTCGCGAGCGCGTAGAATGCAAAATGAGAGACAGTGAGTTATCGGGCACAAGTCGCGAGCGCGAGAAGTGCCAAATGAGAGACAGTGAGTTCTCAAGCTAAATTCGCGAGCGCGCTATGAAGGTCGCAAGCGCTTACAGGCCAAGGGCCAAGTACGCGAGCGCGCACTTCACAGTCGCGAGCGCGAGATGTGCCAAATGAGAGTCAGAGAGTTTGCGAGCACAAGTCGCGACTGCGTACTTGAAAGTCGCGAGCGCGAGATGTGCTAAATAAGAGTCAGAGAGTTTCAGGTGAAAGTTGAGAGCGCGTAGGTCAAATTCGCGAGCGCGAGAAGGCAACGCGAACTCATCATGCAATTCGCGCGCGCGCTTCCAGCCTGCACTGTCTGTACTCTTTTGGTCATATCTCTCAATATACAACTCCAATTTGGATGATTCAAAAACCCATGTAAAGCTAACACATAGAGGAACAAATAACTCTTCTATGACACTTCCTAATTCCATCAATAAATGGGGTCAAAATCAAGATGAAGCTACTGGTAAAATTTCCAGCAAAACCTGTTTCAACATAAACTCTACTCTTTACTTCATTTATTCAATACCTCCCCTGTTTTCCCCTGTTTTCTCACCATTACCAGTCCTCCCACTCAACATAAAGCAAGAGTGTCTCAATAGCAACACACCACACAATTCTCATGCAAAGAAAATAAAAAAATAACAAGAGATATCAAACCTTTACTCCAAAAGCTTGAGTTCTTCCTTAGCTTCTTTTCTCTACACTCTTAGAACTCCCTTCACCTATAAATAAGAATTCTTATGAATTCTAAAATAATAGCACCAAATGATTCAATTATGAACTTCAAGAAAGTTTACTTACTTGAATAAAAGAGAAGTTGAAGTTAAGGCTTAACTACCATGAAAATTGAAAGTAAGGTGGAAGAGGAAAGGAAGAAGATGAAGATAAACATGAAAATGGGAAAGTGAAATGGGTATTACGGGTAGGCCATCAAAAATCAAAGGATTTGTGTGTAAAAGTTCTAAATGGTACCTCAATTGTTAACAGGCTACAACTTAATACCCAAGCTCAATCTTTTAATGCAAATCACTCCTCACCTATATGCTTTAATCTTTTTCTCTCACTCAAATCCACTTACAATCTCATTCTACCCCAACCGGGTTTGGTTCAACTCGACTCAACTCGACTACTCAACTCTATGCTAAGACTCGACTCGGAGTAGGATGTCACACTTGGACCGTGTATCTCGTGCGGTCAAACTATATTTTTTATTCAATTAAATACTTTGAAAATAAAAAAAGCCCTAATGATATTGAAATCCCTAATTCCTTAGACCACTTATCCCTCTCCTTGCAAAAATCCTCTAATACAAATACCAACTCCTCACATCGCATTCCTCAAATTAGTAAACAAAATCTTAAGATTGGGATATGAAAGGTGAGGAATCGAGCATGAATTCATCAAGTCATTCTTTTTCTTACGTATTTGCGAGACAACGCAGAAATTCTCCTCAAGAATTTAATTATGAGGGGCTACCAAAGTTCTGAAATTGTGGATTAAAGGCACCAAGATGGTTTCATGGAGCGAATCCCAGGAAGAAGATTTTATTCATGTCAATATTTTAAGGTAATTGAATATGTATATTTTAAGGTATTCTGAAATTTTTATCAGTTTCTGTTACTGATAAATTCTCATTTTTTCTTCCAAATGACAGCTAAAAGGATGTCATTTCTTTGAGTGGCACGATAAGAACATGAGTGAGAGGGCTGGGAATGTCATGAATGATTTGAGGGAAAATTTTTTAACTGTCAATGAAAGCAATGCACATTCCTATAAATTGATAAGTGATAGATATGATATTCGTGCACAAGAAGTGGAGGTTGAGATGCAAGCTATTTTATGTGATTTGTACGAGCAGAATAATGAATTTAATAAGCTCAAGGGAAGATTATTTTGGTTATGGGTTCGTTTTGGGTTAATGTTGGTGTTTTGCCCTTTGCTCTGTTATGGGAGATATATATAGAGCATGTACATGTGCTTAGCTTGTTTTATGCAATTTGTTGCTCTGTTAGCTGTGCATAGCTTGTTGCAATGTAAGTAGATGCAAGAACTTATTATGTAATATTGAATTTTGATTTCAATGGGAATGAGAAATACTGGAAGTATTTTTATCAAATCTCATAACATAAAACTATTAACAAGTAAAGAAGGAATGAAAAACAAATAAATTGAATTAAAACCTGCAAAGCTAAACTGATTTGCTTTAATCATAAAATGAAAAAACTTGATTAATGATATTCTTTACCCATTGCTCCATCATTGTAATCAGAATTTAATAAAAAGTACTTGTTGCAGTACTACTAAAAAGAAGCTGCTGCTACATCTATATAACTTATAACCAAAATTTCATTTGTATTGCAGTAATAACAAAAAGAAGCTACTGCTACATCTATATAACCTATAACCAAAATCCCATTTGTATTGTAGCAATACCAAAAAAAAGTTGTTGTCTATTCAATTTGTATAACCCTATAACCAAAACATCATATGTAGCTTATTCCCAAGAAAAAAATAAATAAATAAATAAAAAAAATAAAAAAAACTGCAACTGCTAAACTAGAGTATGAAATGAAACAAAATTATCTAAAATCTTCAACACAAACAAAAAAAACAAAAATTGTTGAATAACTTCAATATTTCATGGCTTCCATAGAGGCCTAATTGGCTGCATTTTTGCCTTTGAACCCTTTGCCTGGTCTGCTACGCTGCTGGCATCTGCAAATCACCATCAATTGAAGTACTATTTGTAGGATTGTTTCCTATGAGAATACTTTCTTGTGTTTGAATGTTTTCTTCTTCTCTACTTGGCATTTGAGTGAATTGGGACTATTGGGATGAGGTTGCAGAGGCTGGGATGTTTGAAGATCCTGCATTTGATGAAGCTTGCATATTTGTTCTTCTTGTTATATTACCGATCGCTCTTTGCTGTTGTTCAGACAATTGTCCTGTAGTGACACATGGAGAAGCATTCCATTGAAGGCCAGCTGCTTGAAAATCTCCATATCTGGGATTACGATCATATACGTTCATAGGGGGTCTGCTGTAACTTCTCTGTTTTTTAGTAGGAATTGGATGTGAAGACCTTAAGGTCATCTCACTCCACATGCCAGGCTGTTTTAAATAGCAATGAAAATCAATAATATACTTTGCATAAAAATGAAGTTCAAAGCTAAAAGCATTGCACTTGGATTCCATTAGACAGCTCCAGTAACCTCATCATAGTGAAGCTCAAGGCTAAAAGTGCCCTTTCTCTTCTTGTTGAATTTATTAGTGCTTGTTGAATCAACCTTCTCCTTTCCCTTTTAGAGCCATGGGTGGATTTTGGGGTCTCATAAGGCCATGGGAACTCAGTTCTTCAATATGAATACCGCCTAAATTTTGGGTAGGAGCAACATTACCATCATTTGTAGTGTTTCTTTTTCCCTACAGGACATAAGTAAATCAATTCACCTGTAACACCCATTGCCCAATCCCGAGAGACCTGACGACGGGTACCACATTCGATGTGGAGATACCTTCTTAACTGACATATAGATCATATAATCATATTATGAATTACAAATGACTTAGTATTTACAAATTTAGCAAATGATATATTGTTATTAAAATGTATATTTATTTTATAAAAAAACAATTTGGGAAGATCCTACAGAAAAACTGCAAGAGTTTCCCTTAAAAACTTGGCTCACCAAAATGTGAATACCAAAACACTCCCAAATTCAAACTCCAAACTCCCAACAACTCCAAATAAACAACACAACACAACTACACTTCTATAACCTCTTAACTATATAAATCCTCAATAGCATTTTAATTATTATCAATTGAATACTTACATTATATATATATATATATATATCAAGTCCTAGTGAACTAATCATGCGAACTATCTTTAAAAAAATATTTTATATCCAATTATAAAATAAGTCTATGTTTATCTCTAAATATATACACCAAAATAATCTATAAAACATACTTAAATTATAATTCAATACCATAATCATCATAAATGTAATACTTATACATGCCATAATTCTTAATTACATAAAACTATATCTATTACCAAAATAGTCTCTTCTGCTCTGATGCTACTCTTCTGGTCTTCAAGCTGCAAACACAGTCTCCAACCTGCGAGTAGTAAAATCAACGTGCTGAGTATAGAACTCAGTGGTGCTCATAAATCACAAAATCACCAATGTTGTGATGATAACATACTTAAAACATAAATTATAAAATCATTTACCATCATAAAATCATAAAATCTTCAACACGCACTTATATTTATAGAAAAAAAATATATCAAGTAAACTAACATTTGCTATCATAAATAATTTAATCCTTTCATAACATAAGTCCATTACTTAGACATTTATCATATCAATAAATATGCTAATTATTTAAAAACCATGTACTGAAATATCAAGCTTCGAAAATTCATTTAATAACATAAGCATCTAGTTCTAAACTAAGATTTACTAAAATAAGATTATCTCATTATTTTAATTTCCTTAAAAATATTTTCCAAGGGGCTCCATAGACTTAGGAAAAAACAAGCAGATAAGATTTCATAACTTATTCATAGGGGCTGCAAGAGCCTATCATACATATAGAGCGCGTCGGTCCTAACATAAGACACTTACGTCCCTAGCATATGAGATCATAGCTTCTTATCATAATGGCATCAAATGCCGCGCATGCTCATCTTACATAATTAATCAAATCACGCATCAAATTCACATCAAATATATTAGAGCCCAAAAATATTATTTTTATTTCTTAATTCATAACACTTTTCATAACATTCATTTTCTTTAGTCTTCTTAAAATCAATATGTAAGCTTAATTTAGAATTCAAGTAATTCATGCAAATTCTCATATTTAAACATAATTACTTAACATAGGAAAAATTTCTCATAAACTCATTTTCTTTTTAAACTTTCTCAAAGTCATAATGAGATTTATCACAAATAAATTCTTATCAATTAAATCATCCTTTCCTTATGCAAAATTCAAAGCATAAACACTTTAAGCACTCATTTCTCATAAACTTTAATCATATGAAAGTTATCAAATTTATCATACTTATGTAATATTGTCACGACCCGTTTCCGTGGGCCGGACCGGCACTAGGGCCCAGGTAAGCTTAAGGCCCCCGAGGCCGTAGTAAGCTTAAATTATCCAATCTATCTATCTATCTTTTCCAATTTCATCAAAACAGTAAGCCCATATACAAACATCTGGCCCAATCTCAAATAACACATAATATATAACTAGGTCCTATTCACAATAAACTATAATCACATTATGAGCTTACTGGTTCACCTGCAGCTAATTACTAATTATGTAATATTTAATTTATAGCGTAGTGCTAACAATAAGTCCAATATTAATACAGAACCCTATAACTGCGGAGTTCAATAATCATCTGATAATGGAATAATTTATACATCCAAAATTAAGTAACAGAAATATAAAGTTTACATTTATAACTCTGCGGAGAAGATTGCAGAGCTTCAGTCGAATCAGCTGCTTCCTAGTACCTGAGAGGTTTGTTGGGGGGGGTGAGTTTTGCAACTCAGTGAATAATAATAAATAATACACATCACAAACAGTCACACAAATGCACCCTAGAATACTGGATGTACACACAGCAGTCAATCATATAGCATCACATCAGCACCCACAAACAATATCACCTTCAAATAATCACATCATGTGGAAATTAGTCAGTGGAGTCACCGAAACTCCCGACGAGCCGTACTCTCACACGGCCCATCCTCTCAGATTATCAGTTTCAGGATCCATATCACAGTAAACAGTATATCAGTATTATGGATCCATATCACAGTAAACAGTATATCAGTCGGATCCATATCACAGTAAACAGTATTTCAGTATTTCGGATCCATATCACAGTAAACAGTATATCAGTCGTATCCATATCACAGTAAACAATATATCAGTATTACAGATCCATATCACAGTAAACAGTATATCAGTCGGATCCATATCACAGTAAACAGTATTTCAGATCCATATCATAGTAAACAGTATATCAGTATTATGGTTTCCGGATCCATATCAAAGTAAACAGTATATCAGTTGGATCCATATCACAGTAAACAGTATTTCAGTATTTCAAATCCATATCACAGTATATCAGTATTACGGATCCATATCACAGTAAACAGTATATCAGTCGGATCCATATCACAGTAAACAGTATTTCAGTATTTCGGATCCATATAACAGAATCAGTCTCACAAACCCGTGGTGACCCACTTCATCCCAATTCCACACAAACAAGGCACAATAAATGCACAGCACAATTAATCAAACAATTCTTTCAACGTATTACACCAAATCCATCCAAATATACAGTTACACAACATAAAATAAATATGAGTTTTAATATAAAAGTATATATAAGGTTTGTAACAAAAATGCTATGCAAATGCATGTTGATCTGCATTATTTATTATTACTCACAGTGGTGGAGAACGAAGCTCTAGCTTTGATTTTGTCTGGGAGGAGCACTAGACGGACCCGGGCGATCCCAAATATAATTTTTCTTGTCGAATTTTGCTAGATCGAGATTTATGCGTGCCGGATCGCACACTGAGACTGCAAGCAGGTGGCCGGAGTTGTGCTGGAGCGGCTGGATCACCTGAGATCGACGCAGCAGGGGCTAAGCTACAGTAGTGGCCCGAGTGATGGAACTGGCGGCTGCACGACAAGGCTGAGCTCGGTGGCACTGGTTTCCTTTGATCACAGACTGGGGAGGGATGGCGCGATGCAATCTGTCCGAGGATGAAGCAGAACAACTGGCGGAGCTACTGCGACGTCGAGCTACAGTAAGGTGGTGCGCGAGGAGGTCCAATCGGGCTGAAGGTGGAGCGCGACTCTGCTGCTCTGTCTCGCCAAGGACGTAGACGCAGTGAAGAAAAGAAAGAAAAGAAAGAAAAGAAGAAGAAGAAGAAGAAGAGAGGAGGTGGTGGTGGCAGTGTCGGTGGTGCTACGTGGGTGGTCGAGAGGCGCAAGACTGAGTGAGTGCGGGAGATGAGCGTTGAAGATAAAAGGGGAGGAGGTGTTTCTAGATGGTTTGGGCTGGTTTGGTTCGATTCCGGTTCAAATCAGCCCAAATCTTGGTTTTGCTCGATTCTAGATTTTTCCAGTTGATTTTTGGTTCGGTTTATCACTGTACGAATTATTGATTTGCATTTAAATAATTAAATACATTTCCAGGCTGTCAGTTTATTAAATTTAATTAGAAAATCTAATTCGGGTTGTTTCAAATATATATATATATATATATATATATATATATATATATATACATCACTTAATAAGTAATAATGTAAGCATTCCCATCCTAGGGTGGTTCGGCCTCTTTATGGAATTAAGGGGAGAAATTTTGCTCCTTCAATCAAGCTTGCTAATATAACTCTTATGCACCCAAATAACCATTTAGTTCCTCATCATGCATCAATTAAATCAATTCCATATTTTTCCCCAAAATTTCCAATAATTTACTCATAGGAAAAATTACTAAACATAACATATGTAGAATTTAACTTTAGTATCCATTAAATATATTCATAATAACACATTTAGAGCTTAAATCAAACATTAATTGAAAAGAAAAACTCACGCCCTTACCTCACATATGGTTTGGCCAACATGAGATAATAAGGGAAGGAGTTTCTCTCAAGCAATTAATCATTCTAACAATGTTCAAATACACCCAAGAGCACAATTATACAACCAAAGTTTAAGAATTTAATCAATTCATACAAAATTTCCAAATTATCACATAATAGCATAAAATCACAAAATCAAAAATTGAAACAAGGTAAGTGTATTTATGAACACTAGCCTTAAAACATGCTTTAACAAGCTTAAATTAACACTCTTTAAGCCTTAGCTTTGCCCTTCTCTTTGGTAGAAGGTTCTCCACCCTCTACATATAAGAAAATCAAAATCGAAATAAAGAAAACACATAAAAGAAGAAATTGGAGAATGAGTAAGCATGTATATGCTAAAAGAAGAATCTAAACCCAAAAATAAGAAAGTAATCATCAAAACACTTACTTGGCTTAAGTAGAAATTCTCCAAATTTCTTGATAATAATCACCACAAATCATTTCTCAAGCTTAATTCTCTAAGATTAATTACTTAAATCAAGTTTAATGGAGTGAATTTGGTGGATTTAACAAGCAGGAATTGAAGAAAAACAAAGAGAAGAAGAAGAAAAGAGTAACGCCGAAGTGGAGAAGAAGAAGAAGAAGAAAGAAAATGGTTGCTCAATAATTGGAGTTGACTTATATAAAGCAACAAAAGGGTATTTTAGTCTTTATCCACTATTGAGTGGCTAAGATTAAGTCAATGGTACTCTAATCCGATAGCTAAAAATATTTTCCAATTAAATTCCTTCAAAATATTATTATCTCCACAAAATTCTTAGATTTACTCCATAAAAATAATTCCTTAAATTTACTTAATTAATATAACACCATAATTCACTATTTCTCAAAATAAATTCATTACTTACTTTCTACTCATAAAAATCATGCAAGCATGCTCCAAAAATATTAAATAAAATATAAAATATAAATAGTAATTTTTTTTGGACTGGTAGTACTATTCACAGACCGGTGGTACTATTTATAGACTGGTGAACTACTATTTTAGACACAAGAAAAATAAGGTGTTACATCACCATTAGGAGTAACGTTGCCATTATAAACATTATCAAGCCAATATGTAAGTTAGCACATTTTCAGTGTTCTGATTTTCAAGGAAATGTGCAACTTGTTGAATGACATTAGGATCAAGAGGGGGGTTCCACTACCATGTTCAGATGTAACTTGCCAAAAAAACAATTGTGTTCAGAATAATATTTCATCATAAGAACCTACAAAATAATTTGTGTTTAAAACAATATTTCATCAAAAGTGAAACAAATGAAACTCACATTTGCATTTGGATTTGCATCTGCATTGGCCATGCCCTTATTTTTACATCCTTTCTTGTTGTGGCCTTTCTCCTTGCACAATGAGCATGTCATTTACACACCTCTCCTAGATAATTTACCACTTTTTTTTGTTCCTCTAGATTCTTAACCCTATTCCTCTTTGGCCTTCCTGGCATTTTAATATCTTCAGGTGGTAGAATTTTCAATTTACCTATTCTTGCACATTATTTTTTCCCTCTAACTGGCAGCAATGGATAATGGTAGGCCATCAAAAACTTCTCTTTGCTATATCATTTATCTACAAGATCAAGAATGTTTCCATTCTTCAAGTACACAATGCATATACTATGTGGACATGGATTTCCATTGAGATTCCATGATCTACAAGTCCATATCTTTTGAGTATGTCAACTGAGTGGCTATCACTACCTTCAGAAACCTCATACCCATTTTTACCATTAAACTCAACATGACACTTAGAAGCCCTAAGCATATCCTCTCCGGTTTCTCTATTGCTGCAAGACTCACATCACATGTCTTTAAGCATAATTATAATATGTTTAGTCCTGTACCCCAATTTATTACCATAAATGATTCACATATGTTGTTGTATACACAATTTGATTTGCTTCTAGTTGTGAAATAAGAGGAGGTAGTTTAGCAAGTCAACAACACTGCCAAGGGCCAAAGCTTCAAGAACCTTCAATTGATCTTCAAATTCTTGCCAATAAGTACTTTTAGAGCCTATCCAAAACTGTCTACTTAGTTCACTCCCTTTCCACTTCCTTTGTCATCTGCTGAATATGTGCATTGCACACCATCTGTGCTCAACATTTGGTAATTGTGTCTTCACAGCATCAATTAGTCCTTGTAAATTATATAAACAATTAGTAAATGTCATTTTCCACAATTATTTGAATGTTTATACCTTTTGCATTTCTGTAATAATTACTAAATCTCTACAATCTTCAATTTCAAGATCTTGTTTTACTTGATTGAAGAACTAGTTCCAAGTTGCAGTGTTTTCTACTCTCACAACAACCCAAGTAATGGGGTACTATTGTTCATTAGCATCGCTACCAAAAACTGTTAACAACTCCCCCGTACAATTAGTTTTCAAGAAGCACCCATCAACTCCTATAATTGGCCTACACCCTACCTTCTAACCCCTCTTAAGTGCATCAAAACACACATAAAATGCCTCAAATTTCTTTGTTTCCCTATTTGAATGTACCAATACTGTACTGCTAGGATTGCTTAACCTAAGCTCTTCTGCATAGTCCTCCAACATTGCATATTCTTGTTTGAAGTCACCTTCAAATTCCACTTTCAACTTCTTTTTAACCCTCCTTGCCATACTGTAAGAAATATGAACTCTAAGAGTATTCATTACATTCTCCATCATATCCTTCAATTTTATCTTTGGATGCAGCCTAAGATTCTCTCTAAAATGACCCACTAGGAATTTAGTGGTAACCCTCTTGTTCACATAAGTCCTAAAGATTTATGATTGTGATTGTATGTTTTGACAACTATATCCTTTGAGTTACCATCCCTAGAGGCAAACATTTGCCAAGGACATCCATCAAATGTGCAAGTAGTCCTCACTCTATCTTTCTCATTTATACTAAAATCAACCTCAACTCCTTTTATTACAGCATATTTAGTACAAGCCTCTTTAAACTTTGTAGCATTCTTTAACACCATTCTAACAAAAAAGCAGGAAATTGGCAATTTGGATCATATTCCACTCTCTTTTTTGGTTTCCTTCTCAAGTTCCCATGTCCCTCATCTTCTGACGACTCTTCTACCTCACTTTTATCATTAGAATCATCACTCTCACCCACATTCCCTTGCCGCAATTCATTAGCTGAAACTTCACTAACATGCCCATCATCTGCTGCTTCACCCTTATCTTCATATTGCTCTTTACCCTCATTCTCATTTTGCTCTTCACCCTTCCCTTCGTTGCCAATGCTATCTTCATCATCAATTGAACCTCTATTTGAAACAAAAAAAATTTCTTACTTGTTCACTTGCTCTATGTAGTTTTTTTATTGCCAGACTGATAGTCAGGATCCATTTCAATCTCTTTATACTCACCATCCTCAGTTTCAATACCAATAGTGCTTCTCTTAGTACCAACTTTAAGGGCTGGACTACTATTTCTATTTTTGGATTGAACTCTTATTTCATTATTGCTTCCAATCACATTCTCAATAGGTTGAGCTTCGGGATTGTTACTTCCAACCTCAGTTTCAAAGACACTAGGAGCTTTACCAACATCAAGCTCTGTTTCCTGAAATCCTACCCCATCTTGATTTGAAACATTATCTCCCCCATCCTCTATTTGTATATGATTTCCTTCATTCCTTGCATTTTCAATAGTAGGCAAAAACTGCACTTCACTTAGAACATTAGGTTCATCAACAAAATGCTCAACATATAAGTGGATGTAATCATTTTCTTCATAACCAGATGTTAACATGTGATGAACAGCAACATCATCCTTCACCTCAATTAACCCTTCATCTTGTACACTACTTCCTTTCGGCAACCAATAAATCTTAAAATTAGGTCCATAACCACAAAGGCCTGCCATTTGATTAGTCTCCTATAGTGTAACGTATCAATGTCAATGACATTAAAAGATTCAACCTCACCTCCATTGTAATTGACTTTGCCTTCTGTTACTTTAAAAACACCCATATGATGAACTATAATTGTGACACCAGTCTTATACGACATGTTGATCACAAATAAAAAAGAACATATAAGAGGTTTTCACATGCAAAATATTGAGTGTAACAGAAAAATCGTTTTCCCAATACTGTTATATAAATCTAATTCTTTTCTCCATTCAATGTAACAATCACATAATCTACCATTCTAAGCTTTTTATGTAAATATAAGTGAAAGTTCGTTACCTAGAGGGGCGATACAGTTGATAGAGAATGCGACTTCTTAACTAGAGGGGCAATACAGTTGATAGAGAATGCAACTTGAAATAGTTCTAGGTTTTTGAATTTTCTTAATTCATACTGCAACTTAACCAAACAGCCCCAATACAGAGCTTGTTATGAGAGATTCTGGTGTGATTTTCTCTCCTAAACGTTATTGAGGGAGGTCAACAGTTGCCCTCGCTAACGTTCGACTCCCAAATTGCAATTCCAAACGCTTTTTGTTCGGTGTCTCTCATGCGCGCTGACCCATGGGGAGAAACAGGTAATTTGATTTAAAAATTGCAAGTTCATAAGGTTTTAGCCAAAAAAGGTACTTTGTGTACATTTCGAATATTCATGCCAAGTTGAGGGGGCAAATTGAGCTTTTTTTCCTTGCTAAAACTTGAGTTAATATTCTGTTATAAACCAGATGGAATCGCAAGTCGAACTCTTGATACTATATGGGGTATTTGTATGTAGTGTATGAGGCTAAGTTAAGGAACATATATCTCTTTGGCGGGTAGCAATTATTTCGAATATCTTTTGTTCTTTTTAAATAAATTAACATGAAAATGGATATGTATATATATATTTGATGTTTTTATACTTGTTCAAATTACAAGTTTGTAAAGGCGTTTTAGAAACCTAGTGTCATCGATTCGTACTTTTATATATACTAGTCTTTTTATGATGTGTATTGCAAGTTGACTATACTCGTTATTCGTATTCGTTCAATTTTTATGTCATTGCTCACTTTTACTTGTTATTTTTACTTGTTTTTATTTTTTAATATTAAATATTGATTATAATTTTATCTTATATTAATTAGATTTTTATAATATTAAAATAAAATTTCATATAAAATTAACATGAATATAACGATTAATTAATAAAACAACAATTTGTTTATATATACACACTTTTCAGTTCAATTTATATTTTTATTTATCTAAAATTCATTATCACTGTACAATTTTATAATATCAAATAAATACATTTCAATATATATATATATATATATATATATATATATATAATAAAATATTATATATATTTTTAAAATTAATATTTTTAATTGCTCGTCATCTCACACACACATATATTTATTTTATTTAAAAATAAATTTTAAAAAGAAAATATTCATAAATTTTAAAAGGCTTAATTATGTATATTCTATTTGAAAATTATTTTTAAAAATATATATCCAAAATTATACAAATATAAAGAAAAAAATTATATTTTTTTGTTTTATCTCTCTCTTAAATACAATATTTTAAATTGCAATAAAATAGAATAAATATTTAAAAAATAAAATATAAAATTTTCAAATGTCTCATTATCATATAAATTTAGGGTTTTTGATAAAAATAATGCTTTTCAAAAAACTATTTCCCAATCTTATATCATTTCAAAACTATTTATCTATCTAATATTTGTCCTGCCATGGAGAGAAAGTGTTGCACTAAAACCACCAATTTGGTGGTTTCAGTACAATAAAAAAAGTAACTCGCACGGATAAACAGTCGGTAAAAAGTAATTATATGAATAAATAATAATTTTTATTTTATATTGAGATCACCAATTCAAATTGGTGGTTTCAATACAAAATAAAAATTTTAAATTTTTAAATTGTCATTTTAAGATGTGACTACTAGTGAGCAAAAAGCACATGGAAAAATAGTAATTTATTAAAAGTCAACCAAGTTAACTAGTGGTTTCAATAAAAGCTGAAACAAAGAGAAATCTGGAGACTTTATCTCCATTCAATATTCTATTTTTCTTTTTTTCAGAAATTTTTGAATTTTCTACAATTTGATTGGACCATTTAAAATAATTTTAAATTTAAAAATTAATATATAGCATTTAAAATGGATATGACAGTGAAGCTTCACTTTGTCGAGATAGTTATAAGAGACAATAGCTCCTTCCAGAAATTTGATGTTTATGTTTGTGAATAAATATGATGCTATTTAATCTGCCTATAATATAGGATAGGATGGTAAATTAATATGTTTCATTTATTCAAAAAATAATAACAATATGTTTTGTAGAATCAGCATGTATGGATGTATATGATAAGAAAGATTCATTGTCCAGGCAGTTGTTAGTATTCAGGTACTTGAAGAAGAAGATAAATAATTGAAGTCTACCTAATTCTAATTGTTCATAATTTTACAGAAATAAAACGGATCCAAAATTATAATCCATTTGGATATCTTAAATTAGATATGATAAAAGACGAGGGAGCAGAAAACATCAATTTGACATTTAAAATTATTTTTAAATTATTATGAAACAACAAATTCAGATATGAAAAAATTTAATCAATAAAAAGATTACTAAACTTAAATTAAAAAATTAATAGTTTTAAAAGAATTAATAATTATTACTAATGAATATTTACTACAACACTTTCAATTATTGCACACGAAGTCATAATTTTATTACGATTTATTTTATGACGATTTGATGGAACTTTAGGTACTTTTAAAAAAATTATTTTATAATGATTAATTAAAAATTTGATATCATTAAACCAAAATTTTTTAAAATAATAATATAATTCAATAAATAACATTAATTTTAAAATATATATATAAATACTTGCGTACCAGCGCGAAATAATAATTAATTATTGATAAACAGTAACAAATAGTAGTAAATATTATTGTTCTAAAGACCAGAACGGAGTGACTAATTTGACTGTCTTAACCGAAATCGAACTATATGATCCGGTCCGAATTGCATAAGAAAACTGATAGTTCTAAAAACCGGTATGAACTAGTAAAAATTGGATAAAAATCGGCTAAAAACTGGTGAACCGAACCGCTAAAAAATGGTTCGATTCAAATTTTGGGTTCCTAAAAATATGGGTCATTTTTAAAATTTTAGCCTCTTAAAAATTGGCCTACTTATTTTTTTAGTTTTTGGACCTCTTTATTTATAAACCCAAAGTCCTAATATGTTAATTAAAATAATAAACTTCCCTAACTTTAAAGCCAAAATGTGAAAAATAATATTATATTTTATGGTTATTAAATAATTTTTTTAGTATTAAATTTAGTTATATTTTAATCTTTATATTTAAATTTATTTATTATTTATTTATTCTTTTTATAAAATCCAAATTTAAGACTGTTTTTTATTTGATGCCAAAGTTTTTTTAACCTATATTTTCAATTTTATTTAATAATATATTTAAAATATTATATATAAAAATTCGATTGAACCATATTAAACCCTGTTGAACCCTTCAATTCAGTACATTCCTCACTTCATCGATTCATTGACCGATCCGATTCTCAGAATAACAGGTAAACATACATCAACACATAACATAGATATTATAGATAGATATTATAGATAGATTGATAAAGAAAATTTATTAATAATAGATAGTAAATAAAGTTATTTATAAATATAAAATCTCAATCTATAATTTATTAATATAATTTTTAATAAATAAATAATGAACAATTTGTTATGAAAGCAGCGGATGTCCTATATGAACTAAAAGTCTACGTTCCTAATCTATATATCTGTATAAAAGCTGAAATAAAGAAAAAGTCATTGAACATTTTATTTTTCTTTTTAGAAATTTTTAGAGTTTTTCTTTATTTTTCTGTATTATGATAGGCCACAATTTATATTAATAGTTAGCGATAAGATTATCTATAAAATAGATAAAGTTTTTGATAATAATTAAAACTTTTAAAATTTAAACATACTTATGTATATTCTATCTTAGGTAGGGGAGACTTGATTTAAATATATAACTCGATATTATTTTCTCCTTCTCTCTCTCAAACAACGTCTATTGCAGGTAATTTTAGCCGCTATGAACTCTCTAGCTCTTTTTGCATGCACACTCTCTTCTCTGCTGGTAATTTCATTTATGTGCATGCCCATGTAAAATTGGATTATTCAACCAAAGAAAGCAGTGGAAGAAAAGACTACATGGGTTCTATTCTTCTAGACAAGGCTTTTGGGGGTAAAATAACATATGACCACCAATTTTACCATATTTATGCCTTGGTTGTTAAATAAATATTTTGCATGAATGTAGACTCTTTCAAGTGTAATTTGCAAAGACTAGGTTAATGACAAATGTCTTTATGAAGCAAAAAAATCAATTGAAGTTAGAATGTTAGGACTTTCAGTCCAGTCATAATTTATTTTTAAGATGCTTCGAGATGATTTCAACTTGATATGCCTATGACTCTACAGGTTCTTGATAAGTGTGAGTAGCACAATCCTAAATAAGTTATTAGTTAATTGTTCGTTATATATAGAGAGAATAACATAATAAAAAATAATTATTAAAATAACTATCAACAATTAATCAAAAGAACTAAGTCACACCCAACCAATCTTGGATGGTGCTAATCTCTGGGATGTTGTCAAGGAGCTAGTTCGGGAGTGTAGAGAGACATAAGATTATGTCTCTGACAGGATCGCACTTATTAGCTAATATTTTGGCTGCAACTTTTCCACCAAAATTCAAGCTTCCTACTTTCCAATCCTATGATGGATCTACGGATCCTTGGAGCCATTTACCTTAAAAGGTGTAGCCCAAGAGTGGCATCATCCACTCAAAATAGGATCTATTCACTCCTTCTCCTAGTTGGCCACGACATTTCGAGCTCGTTTCATAATATGTGTACCATCTAGGAAAATTTCATCTGACTTGGTGGATTTAAAAAGAGAGAAGGGAAAGACCCTGAGGCAATATGTTCCAAATATAAAGAATGGCAATGCCAGCGGAGAACTTGAATGACGAAATAGCTGTTAGCACTATGGTAAAAAATTACAGGTATAGTAGATTGTTTGAAAGTTTGAGTATAGACCGTCCCTTGACCTTCACCGAGCTTGTGGCTCGAGCCCACAAATATATGAAATTAGACGAAGCTTATGAGGCTCAACAGCACAGATCGCCCAGAGATGAGAGATATAAATACAAGAGACATTCATCACCGGTAAGGAGACGATTGCCCCAAAGATCGCCTATTCGACTCCCACGAACTAATTACTCTATTCGAATCCCATACTCAAAGGATAGCAGACCACAACAAGATCGGGAGTTTACCCCTTTGAATATGTTGCGCTTGAAAATATTATCTTGGGTAAGAGAACAGGGTGATCAAATTTAGTTCTATTATCCTAGAAAGAAGGAGGAGGATACCTCAAGCCATCGAGATAAGAGCAAGTATTACGAGTTCCATAGGGATGTAAGCCACGAGATTGAGGCCTGTTGGCAGTTGAAGAAAAAGATAGAACACCTTGTACAAAGAGACGAACTGAAACAATTTATTGGACGAGCTTAGAGGGACAGTGAATAGAAGGACAAATCGAAAGAATGTCCCAACCTGGGCACAATCCACACCATATTTGGTGGCTCATTGGGAGGTGATAGCAATTCAGCCAGAAAAAGAAGAGCCAAAGAGATCTATTCCATTCTACCCCAGTAGAAGCCACACACCAGGTCGTCCATATCATTCTCTAAAGCCGATGGCGAGTTTGTACATGCCCGACACAATGATGCCCTAGTAATTGAGGGGATTTTGGTAAACACTCTAGTAAAAAGAGTGTTGGTGGATGAAGGTAGTGCAGTGAACTTGTTGACCATGGAGGTATTCAATGCTTTGAAACTAGACCAGGCGAGGCTTAAACTTGTCCGAACCCCTTTAGTTGGCCTAGCGGGAAAACCTATGCAAGTGTCTAGGTCCATAGACATAACCCTAGAGCTTAGAACCGAAGTCTCATCAAGGAAACTCAAATTGAAATTTATGGTGGCGAACATCCACTTTCCATACAATGTTATATTGGGTAGACTAGCCCTATATGAACTTGAAGCGACCACTTGTATTAGATATCTCACCATGAAGTTTTACTTTAATAAGGGCGAGGTCATTGCTATTAGGGAAGACTAGAAGGTAGCTCAAGAAGCACACATGATAGCACTAAAAGGGTTGCTTCTTGCCCTACCAATCATGTGGATGCCAAAAGGCGAACCACCCATAAAATCAACCAAACACCAACCCTTTGATATCCCCAGACACAATGTAAAATCTAGCCCAACACCTGCGGGCGAGCTGATTACATTGGAAGTGAAATAGAGGAAGAACTTGGAGCTGAGAGCCGATCTACCAAGAGAGGTACAGGATAATATTAAGGCAATTTTAGAAGATAATGTTAACAGCTTCGCCTGGACCGCGGAGGACATAGTTGGCATTGATCCTGATACCATATCCCACAAGCTCAGCATTGACCCAAGCTTTAAACCGATAAAACAAAAAAGTGGAATCATGGTCCAGAGAGGTGGCAGGTTATAACAATTGAGGTAGATAAACTTTTGAAAGCAAGGTTTATAAAAGAGGTGAACTATCTAGAATGGCTGGTGAACGTAGTTTTGGTACCGAAGTCCAATGGAAAATGGAGGTTATATGTTGACTTTATCGATCTGAACAATGTATGGCCCAAAGATCCATACCCTCTGCCTAATATAAATCAGCTGGTAGATTCAACAGCCAGCTATGAAGTGTATAGTTTTGTGGATGCAGCAGCTAGATACCATCAGATAAGAATGAACGAACTAGATGAGGAAAAGATGAGCTTTATCACCGATCGGGGAATTTATTATTATCAAGTCATGCCGTTTTGACTAAAAAACACGGGTGCCACATACCTGAGGTTGTTCAATAGCATGTTTTGAGACTAGAATAGGTGAACCGTAGAAGTATATGTAGATGATATGATAATAAAGAGCACCCGAGCTACTGACCATCCTAGAGACCTACAGGAAGCATTTGAAATCTTGAACAGATTTAATATGAAGCTCAACGCAAACAAATGCACATTCGGAGTTAAGGTAGGGAAGTTCTTGGGTTTCATGATATCACAAAGGGGGATTAAGGCAAACCTAGAGAAGATCAAGGCAATTCTGGAGATGCAGGCACCCAACAGCATCCATGAAGTTCAATAGTTGGATGGTCGAATTACAAACTTAGGGCAATTTATCTCCTCCTCGGCCAAGAGGTGTATGCCCTTCTACCGAACCCTAAAACAGCTGAAGGGTTTTCAATGGGATGAAAAATGCCTGCTCGCCTTTAAAAAGATTAAGGATTTCTTATCTTCCGCTCCCCTTCTGAGCAGACCCAAGAAAGATGAGCCCCTATACTTGTATTTAGCTGCTACTGAAAATTCGATTGCTTTGGTATTGATCAGAGAGGAAGAGGGCAAATAGGACCTTATTTATTACATTAGCAAAGTCCTTAGGGGCTCCAAGTTGCGGTATCCAAATGTTAAAAAGTTAGCATCCGCCATCCTGACTTCGGCGAACCGGTTGCGCCACTACTTCCAATCTCACACTATAATCGTTTGAACTAACCACCCCCTGAAAAAGATCCTACACCGAGCTGAAACTTTTGGGAGATTGGTGGAATGGTGGATCAAGTTAGGAGAATTTGATATCAAGTATGCCCCTCGTATCGTACTGAAGGCATAGGTACTTGCAGACTTTGTGGCTGAGTTTCTGGCGAAGATGAGAAGGGCGAGGCTGAAGCTAAACTACCGAGCCCCAATTATAATACTTAGCAGTTGCACACAGATGGGGCCTTAGGGAGCTCGGGGGTAGTAGCAGGGGTAATCCTACAAGGGCCAAGGAAGATCAAAATACAGTACGCCATGCGTTTGAACTTTTCAACAACTAACAACTATGCCGAATTATGAATTTTTAGTTACAGGGCTTAAGTTAGCCCTCGAGGTACGAACTTTAATTCTCCATATTTTCCTAAACTCACAGTTAGTAGTCAAACAAATTATAGGTATATTTACCACTAAGGAGTTGAACCTAATCAAGTATCATTCTCTAGCCTTGTCTCTCTTACACAAATTAGAGAAAGAGGGTTGTGTTTGGAAGATGACACAAATAGAACGGGCAAACAATAAGAAAGTACATGCCATAGCCAAAGCGGCAGCTCGGGACGATGATTTTTCCAAGAGGAGTGATGATTGAACACCAAACTTGCCGAGCTATGAGACAAGAGAAGTCCTGATATCTCAACTTGGCAGCAATTGGATGAGTCCAATCATTAATTTCTTACAGAATGATGATCGGCCAAGTGATAAAGAAAAGGCGATCAGACTTTACAGTAAAGCGGTGAACTATGAATGGAAAATGGAGAGCTTTACAAGAGATCAAAATCACACCCTTGGGCGAAGTGTGTAACTGAAGAAGAGGGCAATTATATCATAAGGGGGAAGCGTGAGGGTGTCTGTGGGGCACATGAGGGCTCGGATGCTATACTTACAAGGATTCTGCTATTAGGATACTATTGGCCAACAATGAAGAAAGAGGTTCCCCAACACGTTCGCCATTGTAATACTTGCCAAAAATATGACCGGGTTCCTAGAAAGCCCTCCTCAGAACTACAACCTTTAGGTTAGACCTGGCCTTTTGCTCAATGGGGGATAAACATTCTAGGGCATTTTCCTACAACAACTGGGCAAAGGAAGTTTTTGGTAGTTGCAATTGATCACTTCTCTAAATGGGTAGAAGCCGAAGCCTTAAGCCCCATTACCCCAGCTCGGGTTATCAGTTTTTTCAAGGAATAATATGATATTCCGGTATGGCGTGCCCCCATAAGATTGTTACTGACAATAAAAAACAATTTGATTCAGGAGCCTTCAAATATTTTTGTGAAGACTGGCATATTAGACTCCACTTTACATCAATAGCTCACCTACAAACCAATGGCCTTACCGAAGTCACCAATAGAACTATCCTGCAAGGCTTAAAGAAAGAGGTTGGATGGAGAAAAGGCTAACTGGGCGAACGAACTAAACTGTGTACTATGGGCTTATAGAACTACACCTCGGCAAGCAATAGAGCAAACCCCTTTCTCCTTACTGTACGGGACGAAAACAGTAGTGCTAGTAAAAATAGGCATTTCTAGCAAAAGAACAAAAAAGTATGAGGAGCTAAGTAGCTGGGCCCGAGCACATATAAGCTGAGGAAGATTGAAGGAGCTGAGCTACCTTGGACATGGAATGCTGATAATCTAAAAAAGACATATTGTGTCTTCACTCAATAATATATAAAGTAGTTTTATATTTGAATAACAATAAGACCTTAGGTTTTTTCACTCAATGTATCATGTCCTTCAAAGGTACAAGGGGCATGATACATTGAGTTTTTCTTGAAGGATCTTACTTAAAATGTTCTTTTTTTTAGCTCAGACATACCTGGTTCGCCCAAGTGACCTAAATGGTCCTATTCACTAAGTCCATAGCTCGGACATACCTAGCTCGTCTAAGTGACCCAAGCGATCCTATTTGCTAAGTCCATAGCTTGGACATACACAACTCGGCCATAGCTCGGACATACCTAGCTCGCCTAAGTGACCTAAGCGGTCCTATTCGCTAAGTCCATAGCTCGAACATACACAGTTCGTTTACGCAAAAACCTAAGTATAAATATTGATATGATAAAGAAGAATACTAATTTAACAAAGCACTTAGAAGAAAAACACAACACATGAACAAAAGAAAACAACCTCTTTGCTTCTCATTAAATAAAAAATGTTGCATAGGTTGTTACAAAAGTTCCTATAATAAGTACAACAAATATATAAACCTATGCTACATCATCATTTCGCCCCTCAGAGGAGACGGCATAGGTGTTCGCATCCTCTTTTGGCCGAGGAGACGAACTCTCCCTGTTCGGATCATGTGGTACATCGTCACCTTCGGCCTTCTCGCCACCTCCATCTTCTTCATCAGCCTCGTCAGGATAAATCTCATCCACCAGTCGCAGTCTACCTTAGGCTGCCTCGCCCTTAGCTTCAATAGAATGTTCGCCCTCAAGCTTAAGCATGCCTTGGCTAAGTCATCCTTTTCGGCTCCTTCCTGATCCCTATACCTTTGCAACTCTTTCTCCATCTCCTTTGCCTTGTTCTCGAGATCACTAACCTTGCTCTCCAGGTCCTTATTTTTGTTAATCAACTTCAGTTCTCCTCTCTTAATTTGTCTATGTCAGCATCTCGAGCTACAATCTCTGCCTTATGTTGAGCTTCTTATTCCTTCATGGCGGCCTCAACATCCTTCAAGGCGGCCTCCATTTGATTCTTCTTGACTTCCACCTCGACATAACTTGAATTTAACTTGGTTATCCGAGCGAACTGTATGCTATTAGCATTAATGGCCTGAAACAAGCATTGGTTCAATAGCTACCTGATCGCCACATTGTCCAGATGCTCATAGTAATGAGCATCGACTGGGAAAAGGTAGTTTCGAGACATTTCCCGGCTATGCCCATCTTCTTAAAGACTACAGCTCGCCCCATACTTATGCATAAAATAGCAACGGATGTCCAAGGGCATTAAAGGAACATGGGGACACAGGAATAAATATCTCCCTTTACTTTTTATGGGTGGCTCCGTTGATGGGCTTGAAGGAGGCAGCTCGGATTGAGTAGCCCTGGTAGTTCAGTCAACACCAGTTGGAAGAGTGTCTAGTACCATTGAAGGCACCTCTCTTCCTAAATTCTCCGCAGTAGCTTTTTTCTTTTTCATTGCCTCGGCGACTTTGGTTAGCTTGGAGCTTTTCGGTTTCTTTGGGACCATATTTGCATCAAAGAAAAAGAAAAAAAGGAAAATTAAAGAATGTTAGTACAAGGGTGATACTTAAAACAAACAGAAGCAGTATATACCAGAAACGGAAGACTGGGGGCTTATGGGTCCACTATAAGGGCGAACTTGGTAGCCCTCGGCAATAATTTGCTTCAAATTCATCGTTCTCAACCCCCTAGACTTTATCAACTCTACACACTTCAAATCATCCGAGGTGCGAAGAAGGGTGGCGCTTTGCGAGTTCGCAAGACCACTGATAGGAACACCAAACCCTCCAGCTCTATGAATAATGAAAAACTTATGCTTCCAATTCTTTAAAGATGATATCTTTGAAGACTTATAAAATAGGTTGCAATCTTTCCTAGCTTGAAGAAAGCAATGATCCTCAGTCGGCCGATGTTGCAATCGGTAAAGTCTGTCCATACCTCGAACCGTTAACATAGTGCCATCTCGACATGCCAACTCGACAATCTTTAGGTTGTTGGGATGTAATTGACTGACAGTAATCCTATGCTCGTTGAAAAATGACCTTAGAGGCTCAGATAAAGGAAACCGAACCCTAGAGCGAAGATCCTCATCGTACAGTATCATAGACTCTTCATCATCCAAAGGGGTGTTGGCTTGCACATCTAGCCCAGGGCGAGTCAATTTGTACTCTGAACCGAGGTCATACTTTGTAGAAACAACAAGGAGCTCGCCCTCACTAATGTCTGAAGGCACATCAAATACTCTGATGTTCTCCACCCTAACCATTGCTTTGCCTCCCTCGGCCTCGTTGGCTTCAATGATCTCTTCTTGATAAAGTTGAGCTAGACTAGGCATCTCCTCATCACTAGATGAAACCATAGTCCCCCCGACAAGCAGGTAAAAAGAAAGACAGAAGAAAGAAACTTACTCTGGAGAAAACCTTAAAGAGAGAAACTTTGAGAGAAGCAATTTAGAGAGAGAAGATCTAGAGCCAGAAAATGAAGTGTTGAAAGCAAATGAAGGCAAAATGACCCCTATATATAGAAAAGGGCAAGATACCGAAAAGTCACACCCATCAAAAGTCTCTTAAATATCCCTCAGCTATATATCTAATCAAATTATACAAGTAAGAAGAAAAAATAATATTATAAAAAAATACTTTTTTCTTTTTTATCTCTCTTATAAATAAAATATTTTAAATTATAACCAAAACATAATCAAATATTTAAAAAATAAAATATAAAAATTTTCAAATGTCTTGTTATCATATATATTTATTAAAAAATAAATTTTAAAAAATAAAACTTAAAATTTTAAAATGTTTAATTATTTATATTTATTTATTTAAAAAATAATTTTAATAAATTATATCTAATCAATTAAGAAAATATAATTTTCTAATTCTTCTCGAAAAAAATATAACTTCCTAATTGGTCATTACTAATATTATTTTAAGATATTTAAATTTCATTAAGGGCACTATTGAAAATCTCATTATTCCCCTTCTATTCTCACATTTATATATAGTTTAGATAGATTAAGTAGACTAGTCTTTTCATGATGTACGTTGCATATTGATTATACTCGTTATTTATACTCGTTCAACTTTTTATGTTATTTTTTACTTTTACTTATTCTTTATATTCATTTTTATTTTTAATTTAAATATTGATTATAATTTTTGTTTATATTATTTAGATTTTTGTAATTGTTAGAAAAATTCATATGAGATTAATATAAAAATAACGGTTAATTAATAAAACAGCAGTGTGTATATACACACACTTCAGTTCAATTTATATTGTCATTTATTTAAAATTCATTATAATTGTACAAATATCACCTAATTGAAATACCCCGAATTTTTATTTTCAAAACTTTGGGATTTTTATTAAATCAAAAATCTGAATTTTTGATAGTATGGGTTGGTAGGATCGAGCAATTTGAGCCCAAAGTTTTACGAGTTGGGCCCAAGCCCAAATAAAATGTCGAAAATTTTGAATCGTAAACAGATAGATTTTTGAGAAATAATACGAAACCCCGTAATTTAACCTGTTATGAATATATAAAAATTAATTATCCTAAAATCAAATACTATTATTATTGTTATTATTGAGTAAATTGAGGAAATGTTCTAGAATCTAACCAAAACAATTAAAATAAATCAAATCAGGCCAGAAAACCAATTAATATCTTTGAAACTGAGTCAAATTACTGAATTGGACCAAACCGGTTCGAATCGAATCGGAATAGTCTACAAACTCAGATTTTCCTCCTTTTTTTTTCCTCTTCTTCTTCCTTTCCTCAGCAGCGTCGACCTCACCCTCGCCCTCTCCTCCTCTCGTTTTTCAATCACTAGAGACCGGTGCCACGCCTTGCCGTCGCTGCTCTCTCGCCGTTCTCTCTCTGTCCTCTTTTCCGTCTGGCAATAGTGCAGTAACGAGAGTGAGCTGCGTTTCTTTCCAAACGAGACAGCCCCTCCCCTTCGTTTCATTTTGCCGGCGACTCCACCACCATAAACACCAGCTCCACCTCTCTCTCCGGTCTCTCTTTCTTTCTGTTCTGGGTTTGTTTAGCAGTAAAGAGGAAGAGTGCGGGCTACGCTTTCCAATCGTCACAGCCCGTGCTTTCTATTTTTGTTTTCGGGCGAGACCAGCCTATTACCGGCCAGTTTAGACCTCCTGCTTCATCACCGGTCCTCCTCTGCCCACTGTCTTTCCCATTTTCCGGATTAGTTGGGGCGCAGCTGCAAAAATAGCGAGAGAGACTTGTGATTGTGACTGTTCATCCTGAAACTCGAGTCCTCCGACGTGTTTTACAATTTAGTAAGTAATTTTCAGCTTCGTTCTTGGTGCTATATGATTTCCTGCGACTAGATTAAAGAATTTGAGCTTGGATTGTAGTTGTGATGAAGTTAGGGATTTTAGATACTATTTACGCAAGATTATTAAAATAAATTCTCAAAATTTATGCTGCCATTGATGATATAAATTGAATTTCTATGGAGTATGATATAAGAATGTAACACTTGTAGAATTTGACTTGAGATTGAACATGAATTTCAGTTTGTAAAGAGCTTTGGGATTCATAAACGCTGTGCTGAAAATAATTCGGGAAATTTTGATATTAATCTCCAATGGAAATATAAGCTGAGGTTTATGTTTATTTTGAAATGGCAGCAAGCTTGTGATAAGTCAATAGGAATTATGAAGACTTCTTAATCATGCAAAGAGTAGTTGATTTAGTATGAGTTTCAAAGAATTTGCTTGGGATTTGACAATTATGTTTTTACATAAAGTAAATATGATGTTATTTAGATTATGAATGCAAAACATTCAGAATGATTGTTATGAATCCAAACGCAAAAGATAAATTGAAATATTTGAAATAGTAGGTTTAATTCTTGCTAGGAATAGTTAATCGGTATATTTTAAGTTGTAAGTTGGATCTCTTAGTAGATGTATTCTTTAGATTTTAATTTAATAGAAGCATTTGTTCTTATTAGCTAATAAAAATTTTTACAAAGGTATAAATATGTGGTTATTATCTTTAAGCAAGAATGAAGAAATGAAAGCTTGCTAAAGAATACTATCATAGTTAGATACTACGAAACTATCAACTGAAAGCAATTGCAATTAACTTAATGATATAAATTTTATTCGATTATATATGTATTAAAGCCTTCGTTTGTTTGGTAATTAGCTATTGAAGCTAGTTATAATTATATGAAGTAAAGAATGATTGCTATTACCATTGGAACATGATTGTTGTAAATTAATGGTTGAGTGTCGATATTGTTGTTTTGGAAGGAGGATGGGATTTTAAGTTGATTGATTGCCCGACGGATGGGCTGTGTGCATTGATTTGATAAATATATGATAATATTGTGATATTTGAGCAGGCAAATAGACCAATTTTTAGGGAAGGTGCTGCCGAAATTTTGATAGAACTTAGACTAATTTTAACTAACAACATAATTAATAAGTTTACTTAGATTAGTTCTATAATTTGGTACATAATAAATATAGTGCTCTGATTATTTATTATCTTTATTATTCATTTAATTATTTACATATTTATTTATTTATTTTCATTATTATTGTTATTATTGTTATTTATTTTATTATTGTTGTTTATTGTCAATACTATTTATTTATTTGCATTGATTTTGGATGTTTAATTGTGCTTTGCATTACGATGTCTAATTGATTAATATGTCTGCATTTGATTGCAATGTTTGATTAATTGTGTTGTGATATTGTTGTGCTTTGTTTGTGTGGAATTGGGATGAAGTGGGTCACCATGGGTTTGTGAGGACGGTCGATAAAGCATGGATCCTGATTATGATAAATTATGAAACTGGACTGTCGGTCAGGTAAATGGGAGATCGGCGCCCCCGTGTGCACCTACCGTTGTGATCTATATGATATGTAAAACCACAGGTTGGCTTCTTTATTGGGCGCACCTAATAATCTAGATCTGATCGCAGCCCGCAGGGTGGCCTCCTATTGTGAGCGCCTGATGATCTAGATTTGATGGAGACGACCGGGTTGCCTCCTATTGGTATGGAAAAGAAAAGAGAGAATGGAAAAACAATGAGAGGGCTGGTCAAGTGAGGATTAGACCGGCCGGCCAGAATGGGGGATCGGCTCCCTGGTGCACACGTGAGAGGATGGGCCATGTGGGAGGACGGCTCATCGGGGGTTTCGGTGACGCCACAGGCCAATTTCCATGTGATGTGATTATATGAAGATGTTAATGATTGTGAGTGCTGGTATGTGCTATTTGTGTGACTGGCTGCGTGAGCATATAACTAGTCGGATGACTAGATTGATATGTTTACACATTTGTGTGACTGCGTGTGTTGTGCAATAACTATTACTCCTTAGAAAACTCACATGTCTTGTTTGATTTTTAGGAAGTAAGTTTTTCTTTAATTCGATTTAGGCTACGTTTCTTCGGCGCAGGGCAATAGAGAAATTTTCCTAGTTCCATAAATATTTTGCTATGTAACTATATGTATAAAAAGCTATGTAAACCAAATAGTTAGTGACTCCGCAGCTGTAGAATTTATTTACATTTAGTCATGTATTATCATAGACGAAATTATTCCGTGAGCCCATATTAAAAATGTGATGTATTGTTAATTGGGCCCGAATTATGGAATATGGTAACTGATAAATTTGGGCCGAGATATAAATAAAAATCTTGAGGTATTTTCCTATAAATATGGGCTGAATGTTTAAAATTATATTGAGATAGTTAATTTTTAGTGTTTCAGGCTTACTACGGGCCTCGGAGGCTTTAAGCTTACCTGGGCTCTAGTGCCGGTCCGGCCCATGGAATCGGGTCGTGACACTAATAAATATGTTTCAATATATATAATATTATATATATATCTTTAAAATTAAAATTTTCATCTGTTACTCATCTCAAACACACATAGGTTCACACACACACACACATATATATATACACTATATATAAATGTGAGAATAGGAAAAAATAATGGGATTTCTTATATCACCCTTGATAAAATTTAAAATATTCTAAAACACCCTTAATGATGGCCAATTAAAAATTACAATTTATGAGTTAATTGGATATAATTTATGAAAATTATTTTTTAAGTCAATCATGTGCAGTCTGATTGTCTTCTTACTTATATGGGGAGTGAGAGGTCTTGAGTTCGAATTCTCTCTACCACAAGTGTTTTCACTAGTCTTGAGTTTGAATCCTCTCTACCACAAGTGTTTTACTAATTTGATTATTATTTAACTCACAGTGTTATTTTAACCCATTAGGCCTCCTAATGAATCAAAAAAAAATATTTTTTAAATGAATACATATAAATACTTAAACATTTCAAAATTTTAAGTTTTATATTTACTAAATTTATTTTTTAATGGATATATATGTAATGAGATATTTGAAAAATTTTTATATTTTATTTATTAAATATTTAATTCTTTTAGGAAATATAAAAAAAGAAAAAAATATATTCTTTTTTTTCTTTATGTTTGTATGATATGATTGGAGTTTTTTTTTTTTTAATTTCAAATAGAATATATATAATATTTTATTTAGGAGAGAGATAAAAAAGAAGAAAAAAATATATTATTTTTATTAATGTTTTTATTTATTATGTTTGTAAGATTTGATTGGATATATTTTAAAAAGTAAATTTTTAAATAGATTGACATAATTAAATAATATTTTATTAATATATTTATATATTCATTAAACGTATTTTTTTTGTTAGGTGAGTTACCAATTTGATTGTTGTGTAGCCCGCAGTATTATTTCGGCCATTAGGTCTCTTAATAAATTGAAAATAAATTAAATAAATATATATATATATATAATTAAGCATTTTAAAATTTTAAGTTTTATATTTACTAAATTTATTTTTAATGAATATATATATGATAATGAGACATTTGAAATTTTTTTATATTTTATTTATTAAATATTTAATTCTTTTAGGATATAAATAAAAAAGAAATAAAATATACGTTTTTTTATTTAATATTCTTTTTTTATATTTGTATGATATGATTGGATATATTTTTAAAAGATAAATTTTCAAATAGAATATATATAATATTTTATTTAGGAGAGAGATAAAAAAGAATAAAAAGTATATTATTTTTATTCTTTATGTTTGTCGTATTTGATTGGATATATTTTTTAAAATGTAAAATTTTCAAATAGAATTTACATAATTAAACATTGAATGGTAGACAGTTGAAATTTTAATTTAAAAAAAATATAATATTTTGCTTATATATATCTATATATATTCAAATATTTTTTTTTCTTGTTAGGTGAGTTTTGATAAAATTTTTTTCTTAATAATAATTTTTTATTTTCTTTTTCATTACTGAATAATTTGCAACTACTATCGTTTTAATTTAGTAAGAGATTATATCTTCCTTGTAATAAATAGATGGCATGTTGATGGTTAAATATTTTTAATTTTCTTAATATTTTTTTCTCTTATATCCTAAATCTGTTTAATTT
Source organism: Jatropha curcas (assembly GCF_041381405.1). Taxonomy (NCBI): domain Eukaryota; kingdom Viridiplantae; phylum Streptophyta; class Magnoliopsida; order Malpighiales; family Euphorbiaceae; genus Jatropha; species Jatropha curcas. The sequence goes on from NC_143157.1 coordinate 1,601,493, forward strand.
AAAAGAAAATGGTAGTTAGGAAACTTGAAAAAAAAACTTGAACTATATATTTTTATTTGGGCCACTTTTTTGGATTTCAAGAATTTGTATATATTGATTTCTCTGATACACTGAATAAGTAATACTACCATTATGGTCAAAGTGATTTCCATCATCAATTCAGATCATCTTCTTATTTCTTTTCTTTTCACTTAGCATTAAAAATAATTTATTATTATTCTTCATTATAGTTGTATATAGATATTGATTTGGGGTTGAAGACAGGAGTTGGAGATTGAGTGATGACTTAATTTTCTTTTTAAGCACTTATTATGATTTTAAAAACCTGCATTTATAAATTATGGATTATAGGATTAGGTATAAGGATTGGGTTGAACTTTATTCTAATATCACTTTATTATTTAAAAATAGAATTAAGTACATAATAAGTAGCATTGCAAGTAATTTGTACGACAAACTATAATATAAATTAAATAACTGCATTTATTTAATCAAAACAAAATTTATAATTTAATATTATATAAATAAAAAATGAGTATATAACGAATATAGTTAACCTGGAATGCAGGTAATACAAAAAATTAATATATATAAAATAGATCGATAAATATAGATTTAATGATAAATTATATTTATAAATAAAAAAATAAACATAAAATAAATAAATAACAAGTAACTACGTCAAGAACGCTAATATTTAAAACGCGCACACTAGTACTCGCTTTGGTCGAGCGTCGGTCTCAGATAGTTTCACACTTGCCCAATTTGTCCATCGTAAATCGCCTACGCCTCAAACCCTAGTTCACTGAGCACAGCCGCCTGCTTCTTCTAGCTTCCACTAAAACCTTAATTCGTCGATACTCTCTCTTAGGTCTCTCTCTCTCTTTATGCCTCTCTTTCTACATATTTATAAACGTATTGTCTTTTTCTGATTTAATTTCGTTATTATTATTATTACTACTACTAGATAAAATGAGAGGAAGGAGTTACAGCCCATCACCACCAAGAGGCTATGGTAGAAGAGGGCGGAGCCCTAGCCCTCGGGGACGTTACGCCGGTGGCGGCGGCCGTGGCGGCGGCAGAGATCTTCCTACTAGCCTTCTAGTCCGCAACCTTCGCCATGATTGCAGGTTTTTATAACACGTTTACTCGTTTTGTTTTGGATCTTCAACAGGCATTGAACAAGTTACGATGTGAAAACAAGTAACCCTTGTGTGAGAATGTTGAGGAGAATAGGTTAATCTCAACGGTTGTTGTGTATTTAGTCCCCGTTGATGCTCCATTTCTCATTTTTTTTGCATGTTAATAATACTGTATATCTTGGTTTTTTTCAATTTGTTTCGATCTTGTTGTGATATCGATTTTTTCTTTTGTGAAAAAAAGAGAAATTAGTGTGTATTCCCTGCTTCTCTTAAAGCAATTGCACAGCTGTGTTGTTTTGTAGTATATGAAGTGTGCATAAGTTGATAAAGATGTAGGTAAGCTCTCTGTTTTGTATAATAATTTGCTAGTGCGTTGTATTTCATAGACATGTTGTTTCGTAAACCTTAGCTTATAAAATATGGCTGCGCAATAAAGCGACATCTTGTGATTTATGTTTTGATTAATGTCAATGATTGGTTGATAAAATTAAAATGCTACCTCCTATCCATTATAATTCCTTTGAAAAGTTCAGCAAATGATTTAGAGTTGAATTATTTGTTTTACTGGTGAGGTATTTCTGGACAATGTGTTTGGGAATCTAATGGAATAAAACCACTTTGTTTATTATTATTATATTTGGATGACACAATTTATAGGTAAATGTTTGTCGTACTTTTTTTATGGGATCAAACTGTTTTTATATCACAGTTGTTTCAATTAGAAAGGCTATTTAGTTTTGCTGCAATCTGCAGGCCCGAAGACCTCCGCAGGCCTTTTGAACAGTTCGGTGCTCTCAAGGACATTTACTTGCCTAGAGATTATTATACTGGGTGAGCATGTCTCTGTTAACTATATATGTATACAATTCTGCAAAAATGCCATATGTTTATTCTATTCTTTCCTCGAATGGATTCTTTTCCTTCTCCAGAGGTTATATTGTGGGGCTTCGTGAAGTCAATAACCTTATTTGGCTATCGTTTCCAAAACAGTTCTTTTTAGAAAAAAATGATGGGAGCAATGTAAAACTTCTTAACTTCCTTTTCTATTTATTTCCTCTCCTTTAAGTATGTGTCTTTACCTTCCTTCACTAGAAAAACTTGTAAGTTTGAAGCATCAGTTTCTCACAGCTATTTAATGTTATTATTCTTATGATTTTTTTTTTCAAAAAAAAAAAAAAACTCAAATCTAATTTGGAAATTATCGTGTAAAAGTTTCTGCCAAGCTCGCCTGTCCCTTCTAATATCTGTTATTATGTTGGGACATCCTCTTCATGATTTACTCTCTTGTAATCAAAAGTTGGGTGTGTTAATTCAAGTTCTTGAGATTTAACAGTGAAATTAAAGTTTTGAAGACATCAATCAAGTAATTAGAGTTCTTTTGAAGATGATGTTAATGGTAATGAAGATTGGAAGGAAGTTGGGTTTGAATACATTGTGAAGAAGTTCCAAGTCTTGAAGAATTTCAAGTCATCTTTAAACTGACACTTGCAAGGTCAGCAGCCAAGTGCTTGCTTTCTCATGCTTATCATGACCTTGGGATTATGTTGGTAAATTTCATTGGCAAAAGGTCTATGGCATGCGCTGCCCCTGGCTGCTTCGTTGCCATTATGATGCTTATATTTTCTTTCTTTTTTTTTTTTTTTTAATCTATTTGTTGCAGGGAACCCCGTGGTTTTGGCTTTGTACAATATTCAGATCCTCATGATGCTGCTGAGGCAAAACATCATATGGATGGTAGGGTTCTTCTTGGCCGTGAGTTGACAGTTGTATTTGCTGAGGAGAATAGGAAGAAGCCCTCTGACATGAGGGCAAGGGAGCGAGGAAGGTAGACTTTACCTTTTGCTTCAATTCAAAAAAAAAAAAAAAAAAAAAAACACCATTTGTTTGTGAGGCTTGCCATATCTGCCACATGCATAGACTCAGTTTTCTTTATTTGTTTCCCCAGTCCTAATTTCTTCTCCTCTTCTTCTTTTTGACTTGGATAAACAGAGTTAGGAGGCATTCCAACTTTTATTTTTACTTTCAGTGATTTCGTTTTTGGGTAAATGATTCCTGTGATCATGCTATTTGAATTGCAATTATAAAAAAATTTCCAAATGCTCATATAAATGGGCTGATTTCAGAGTTCGTAAAATATATGGTGAATTCATTTCATGATTCTCATTTATTTGAATCTTGAATCTATAGGGTTATGGTGCTTTGTAAAGCTTAATGTTGGAAAGGAAATAAATCATCTTCTTAGTTTCTTCATGATTATTTTTTAAATGATTTTGAAAGTCTTGTAGTAAATATCTCTAACTAATATTTGGGAAGAGTCCTAGAGGTTCTGGGAAATTTACATGTTGACTTGCTGGTTTTCATGAAGCATGGCAGATTTTTTTTTCTCTATTTGTGATTTTCTTTTTTAATTGTTAAAGTTCTGATCTGGAAGCATAAAACTTTAGTAAAAATGTTCTCATTCTGTTGCAGGGGCCGATTTCGCGATCGTAGGCGATCTCCACCTCGTTATTCTCGTTCCCCTCGCAACTCTCGCTCTCCACCTCCACGATACGGAAGATCTAGGTCCCGTAGTCGTGAATATTATTCTCCTCCTAAGAGACGGCACCACTCAAGGTATGTAAACCTCCTTTACAGCTAATATTTTTTATTGTACAGAACTCTGTTTTCCAGCTACCAAACCACTAGTTCTTCATAAAGATGCCTAGGAAAAAAGAGAACTACTTTGAATTTAACTCTTGAAGAATA